>NC_061063.1:5387443-5744943 GCF_021917145.1 Hypomesus transpacificus
TAGCAAGACATAGACAGGCAGAGAGGAGAAGCATTAGCGCCACTTGGTGGTCAAAGATGGTTTTGAAGTTAGCGGTGTGTGTCTCAAGTCACACCCTAATCCTCATACACTGCACTACTTTTGACAAAAGTCTAAAAGTATATAATAGATATACTTGAGAGATACATATATGGACCAGTCCAAGTATTTGGCCAGGGCTTGTTTCATTTCAACTTATTCTGAATTGTTTTCAGCAGCTGTGGTATAGACTAATAGGTACTTTCTACTGAAATAGGGTGTGATTTGAGCTCAGTGGTTCTATCTGTACACTGAGGTATACGGTTGCTCTATAGTCTCAGTGTGGGGGCTGATGGTATGTTGCTGTTCTATAGTCTCAATGTGGGGGCTGGTGGTTTTATGCCATGTTGTTCTGGTGAGAGTTTACCTCCGGCGCTTCGTCAGTGTTGTTAGGGCTGGGGCCATGGCCGTGGTCGACAACAGAAGTTGGCCGGTTGTTCTCATGTTTTGGCGAATGAGAGTTCCTGATGTTCAGGTTTTCCTCTTCTACGGGGGGAGGGGATTTCACAGGGTCCTCCGGCTTCTGAGGGTCATCCTGTGGAATGTGTTACGTACATGTTACACACACACACACGTGCGTGTACACCAACACACTCATCTGCAACCTGCCCACGTCGCACCTAGTTAAAGTGAACTTAAAAAACGAGGTCAACTTTTAAACAACAAAAGCACACTGTAATTTTTTCTTTCTCTCTATTGTCTCCTAGATGGATATATTTCTGTGTATGTATGACCAGTACAGTGGCTGTGTTTAGGTGCGTATGCATGTGTACATAATGTGTGTTTGATGGATTGGACTGAGAAGACCAGTAAAAATTGTTTATCTAAAGACACAATTACATAACCTGAGGAGTATTCAGACCGACTGCAAAGCCCTTTACCTGAGGGACCAATGGAATGTCAGCAAGTTCTCAGAGTGACCAATCAACCCTTTGACATTCACTAGAATGTGGGTCAAAACAAATGCCAGCGGGGGGGTTGTAGCCTCTAACACTGACATTTCATAGCATCCTGGATCCAGCACATTACCCGCAGCCAGCAAATAGTGACACTTCCGACCCTGCAAATGTCATCAGAGCTGCAGACTACTGCACTGGTCCAGCTGTAAAGCCTGCTAATGTAGAGTCAATGAAGTAGGCTCTACAAATGTCAATAATAATAAGAGTTTGTTTGTGTTTACAGTGTGTCTGTGTGTTTATAGTAGGCGTTCCAGTGTGTGGTGTGTGTGTGTGTACCATCCATTGATCTCGTGAAGGTCATGGAGGACAGTGTTGGATGCCGTCACGATGTAGGTCAGGCATCATCAATCAATCACAGGAGTTTTGAATTCCATCTGAGTTAACAATATGATATTTATACCCAATACGATAGCCCATAGCCTAGTTCATGCGTCCACTGCTATTCACGTAAATGTATGTGAACAGCATAACTTATCAACCTTTTGAATCAAGGTTAAATAATGGGTCAACAATTCACTACAGCCACATAGGGTAAACTAACTGTCCCAGAGGAGCTGGGTTAGTTGTAAACTCAAATTCAAATCAATAACTGATTAATTTAAACTCCAGCCCCCCTGTGTTGAAAACCCCATTCTCCCAGTTATGGCCCACTGACACAAAAAGTTCATCAATACAAAGTGTTGCCAAAACATGGGTAAGAAAACGGGAGAATTGATACTTCAGCCAAGACGAAACCAAAATGGCCTCCAGAGTTGTATTAGGCTTGAGGGGGGCAGTCGCAGGGGGCTTGAGTGATGAGTGCAGTTGTAGGTGGTGGAGTAGGATGGATGAAGGGGTTTTGCAGAGGAAACAACATGTGGAAGGACTGGTAAGGGTTTAGCAAGCTGCAATGCTGCATAGCTGTATGAACAAAAAACAATGATGGGTCGAGGTCATTCAACCTTTTAAGATGCAGCAACTGAGTAACCATTCAGGAACCAGGAAGGTACTTGGGTTTGGGATCATCACACGTGCAGATCCAAGAGGGCATCTCAGTTGCACAGGGGGTTAAAGCTAAAAGCATAGCCAGCTGGGGAAACTAATCAGGGCCAAGGGGCCATGTGGCTCTGCTTACCTTATAGTAAGAGTACCTGGGCTTATATTCCCATGTGTGTCTGCCCACTGGCTTCTGGGGGGGGTGATTAGTGAGGGGAGGGGGGGCAAAGAGGGCTACAACATCTGTCTGAACATCATAATGAAACACTTATAATGAGTCAGCTGGGAAAGGGGGATGAGCAGGTGTGTGTGTGTGTGCATGTTGCCTTCTGTTTTATTTTAGCATGGGTTGGTTAGACAGCTGGCACAGAGACAGACAGACAGACAGACAGACAGACAGACAGACAGACAGACAGACAGACAGACAGACAGACAGACAGACAGACAGACAGACAGACACACAGACGAGCAGACAATAATAGAGAGAAAGTGAGACAGAAAGAGAGAGAGAGACAAAGTGAGAGATAGAGAGAGAGAGAGAGAGAGAGAGGAGAAAGAGAGAGAGAGAGAGAGAGAGAGAGAGAGAGAGAGAGAGAGAGAGAGAGACAGACAGACTGAAGCCTGCGCAGTGAAAAGCAAGAGACAACAGGGGGAATGAAATGTGTCAGAAGAGAGGGATGACTGGACATGAGGAAAAGGTAAAAAGAGAGAAGAAGAAAAGCACAGGGAGGGTAAAGGAAATGGTGCTGATGGAAGTATGAGAGGCAGGCGAAGGAGGAAAAGTGAGAAGGGGGGAGGAAATGAAAAAGAAAGAAGGAGAGAAAAAGAGAGACTGAGAGAGAGAGAGAGAGAGAGAGAGAGAGAGAGAGAGAGAGAGAGAGAGAGAGAGAGAGAGAAGAGAGAAAGAGAGAGAGAGAGAGGGGAGGGAGAGCAAACGAGAGGAAAGAAGCTGTGGATTACCTGACATATAATGTTGTCATAGTAAGCCAGGTTGTGAGCGTGGGCTTGGGGGGGGGGGGGCGGGGGGGAGTCACAGAGTTTCCTTACGTTTGGGTGGGAGCCGTCCGTTACCGTGGAGACAGAGAAACCATCCGTCTGTGGCTCACTGTGGGGACGGTACCTACTACTGGGATGGAGGGTCATAGAAAGAGAGGTGGAGAGATGGAAAAGAGACAGAAGGCAGTTTTTATTATTACAAATGCCATTGTTTGTCATAAAAGTAGCTGTACATTTGTCAGTTACATGTGCTTCTTTTTTTCTCTCTATCCATCTGTTTCTTTCTCTTCTCCTCTCGGTTTCTTTCAGACAGTTTGAATTCTGGTTAAACCCTTCTGGCTGCAGTACTATATATGTAGGTCACACACAAACATTTGCATGCATTGACCAACACATTTTCTCTGTTGCACACACAGATGCCCTGTCAAGCTGGCCTAGTTTTAGCCGATGTAATAGAGGCTCTGCTTGTCTGCTTGTCCACTTCAGTCAGAATCCCTCTCTCTCTTTTTCACTCACACTCCCATGCTACCCTGACCCGCTCTATCTCCCTCTCTCAGTCTCTCCTTCTTCTCTGTCACCCTCTCTAACCCTCTATCTCAGTCTCTCTGGCCTGTTGATAGTCTCTTCACACGTCTGATAGGGTACTGGTGGTACTGGGTGGATGGGAAGTGAAGGTGGAAATGAGGCCAGAACACACACACACACGCACTTTACTCATTCACACTCACACAGACACACACACACAGGCATGTGCGCACATACAAAAACATACATATACACACGTGTGTGATTCCTAACCTGCGTTTGCGTAGCCGTTTGTTTTCTTTCTTGAGCAGGTGGAGCCTCTTGGCAAAGAACACGATGATCATGAGGAGGAGGAGGAGCATGAAAGAGGCCACGCCCACCACAACAGCGAGCACCTGGAACTCAGTGATCACCCAATCACAGCGCAAGCCCTTGTTCCAGATATAATCCTGCACATTACACCTATAAGGGTGAAGAGAGGTAGGGCGAGAGATAAAGTGGGGAGAGAAAGAGATGGGAGAATTGTAACAATCTCATTATCCTACAGAAGTCTTGATAAAGGTCATGAATGTTGTGGTCACAGTCAAACGGGTTGAAATGCATTTTGTGGTCACAGTCAAAGGAGCAGAAGTAAAATATTAGATATAAGTTTACAGTAAAATACTGAGCTACTATTGTCATGGTCAAGATTCAAGACCATTCACTGATGGTCTGTTTTGGTCAAAATATAGTCAAAGACTTAGCATGGTTAAGTTGCCTGTGGTACAAAATCGACAGAGACTCTGTTGCAGTGTTATGAACAGCGTGGTGCATCCCTGTCACTACATATGGCCACTGGGCTTGACAAGGTGTCCTGAGAGCTGGGGATGGGCCACAGAGAAAAAGGAGTCAGCCCTCAGGCTGGTAAGTAATGGGATCAGAGGATCAGTGTGTGGATGTTTGTGTGTGCCTGTCTGTGCCTGTGTCTGTACGCTTGTCCTTTTGTACCCGCCCTGCGTATTTGTGTGTGTGTGTGTGTCGTTACTCAGCAGCTATGACAGGGTAAGCAGCAGTCAACCTCGGAGCTTCCAGACCTGAGGCTTCATGCCAGGACAGATGGAACCAGGCATGTGTGTGTGTGTGTGGGTGAGTGTCTGTGTGTGTGTGTGTGTGTGTGTGTGTGTGGGTGTGTGCGTGCGTGCATGAGTGTGAGTTCCTAAGGTTAAGTGCAATACTGATGCTCTCTATCTCTCTCTCTCTGCGGGTAGCCTTGCAGAGGGAAGTGAACTTTGGTCAGTGTTAATGGATGGATGAGGATATCTAAACACTGATGAAAACAAGCAAGCCGCTAAGTGATAGACCCTAACCTGCTAGTGGCAAGTTGTCAAAACCACATAGTCTATACATGGTTGTGTGTCAGGATTGGCCTCAATTCTATAGACCTGATATAACCAGGTGTATAGGGAGGGGGGGGGGGGGGGGGGGGGACTGTAAGGGCTGTGTTGGAAGCTTGACAGGGCTTGATGTAAAGTGGCGATGGTAGAAAACAACAAGTGACAGGTGTTAGTGGGGAGTGTGTGTGTGTCTGTAACGATAATGTGTCACTATGGCAAAGGGCCGAATAGAGAGACAGCGAGGTGACTGTATGAGCATATAGAGGCCCCACCCCTCCCCTCAACACACACATACAACCCCTCCCCCTTCCCGCCCCCAAACACACACACACACGCTCTTCACACCCCAGGAACACTGCTAATCCTTTAAGGACCCTGCTGAGACCTCAGCGGACCCTCATCACAGGCTGTGTGCATGAGCGTGCGTGTGTGTATGTGTGTGTGCGTGTGTGTGTGTGTAAGTGAGTGTGTTTGTGTGTCATATGCGGACCTCAGCAGGGTTTCAGACTGTCCTAAATCATGTCTGTACAGTGCATCAGCGTGAGACCCGTCTTAACTCTGTCAGAAAGGTCCCTGACCTCCATCTGTCAGAGGTCTCTCACTCACACACACAGTTCTATGGTCAAACAAAAGCCAACAAAAAAAGACAGTTGAAACACTGAAGGTAGATGTGATGTGTGTGTGTGTGTCAGTCTAACCTGCAGAACGCTCCTACCCCCCGCCACAGCTGTGCACACCCCGCCGTTGTTGCAGAAGTTTGGTTGGCTGTCACACTGGGACACGCATGTCCCCCTTTCCGACCTCACGAACCCCAAACTACACCCGTCTGGACCCTCCCGCCCCTCCATCCCTGACCCTTGACCCACGAGCACCACTGGTGGGGGTTGGGTGGGTTGGGCATTGCTGTTGGGCTCTGTGTTGTCGGGGACAACGGGAGAGCCAACCAGGAGGGGGTTCTCATCTTCCATGTCGGGTGGAGGTGAGGGGGAGGGCTCAGGATTGGGGGTTGTATCCAGGGCTGAGAGGTCATCGTCGGGGGACAGGTATTCGTAGAAGTCAGACAGTGTCCAGGCAGTGGGGTCTCCTGACTTCTGCTGCAAGGGCTTTGGAGGTTTCATCCAATCAGGATAAAGGTCAGAGGCCATGGACGTGTCAGGGGCTGGGCTGTGGAATTCCACTGTGATGATGTCATCAGAGGAGAGGTGTGCTGGCTGATCAGGACTTCCGCCGCCCGCCGTGAGCTCCTCGCTGATTGTCTCCTCCTCCGGGAAATCAAGGTGGGCATGTTTATGAGAGGGGTGCCGATTGACAGTGCTGACAGGAAGTCCAGCCCCTAAACCAATTCCTGCTCCAATCAGGAGGTCTCTCTCCGCTGAGTCATCGCTGAGAACCGTCCTGTCACCACGCCCTTCCCGTGCTACAGCAACAGACGATTGGTTGAAATGGTGATTCTGTCTTCTTGCAGAAGCCAAAAAGGAGCGACCTGTGAATGAAACATGGGTAAAAGAAAACATCAAGAAAGGATCCAAAGTAATTATCTAACTAGGTTAGATTACATTCCAATGATAGACGAGTGATTGGGACAGTAAACATTCCAATGATAGACGAGTGATTGAGACAGTAAACATTCTAATGATAGACGAGTGATTGGGACAGTAAACATTCTAATGATAGACAAGTGACAGGAAGTCAGAAGTGAGACAGATCCACTCCCTCCTATGGACAGCAGCAGCAGCAGCTCGGGATTAGGAACAGTGATTGACTAATGTGCTCTACTGACCGAGGCTGGATTGGGATTAGATTAGGATTTAGAGAGCTATAGGTTAGCCCTGTGCCCACACAGGACTCGCTGCAATCTGGGGACAGGGGGGAACCGGGATGGGGACAGGGGGGATTGGGGGAAGGGGAGTGGGACCACTGTATGTGTGAGCTAGAGATAGCGAGAGGGAGATACAGGGAGTGTAGCAATGAGGAATGGAGGTAGGGGGTTGGAAAGAGAAAAGTTGAGGGAGAGCGAGAGCGAGAGAGATAGAGAGAAAGAGAGAGAGAGAGAGAGAGAGAGAGAGAGAGAGAGAGAGAGAGAGAGAGAGAGAGAGAGAGAGAGAGAGAGAGAAAGAGAGAGAGAGAGAGAAGAGAGAGAGAGAGAGAGAGAGAGAGAGAGAGAGAGAGAGAGAGAGAGAGGAGAGAGAGAGAGAGAGAGAGAGTGAGAGAGAGAGAGAGAGAGAGAGAGAGAGAGAGAGAGAGAGAGAGAGAAATGCAGAGCTGCAAAAGGGAAGAGTGGGATGAAACTGCATCCAGCAGATTCATTTGAGTCAGCCTATGTCCACATAGTTTGGTTGGTATGCTTGAACAATCCAGCTCTGCATTCGACTTGGAAAATCAGTCAAGCAGTGCGTTCAGTGTTTGGACTGGGTTCAATGTTAAACAATCTGAACGTGCTTAGAGTCTTGAAGACCTGAGAAAAGCATTTGAGCCTTTGAAATCAAACACACACAGAAACATACATTCACGTGCACACTCCAAACACACACTCTTGCCACTGTTGCCATGGTGAGATGTGAAGAGGGTGCAGCGGTGAAAGGAGGAGAGCGTGAGAGGCTGGAGAGACAGACAGTCCTCTGTGCTCCTTCATTCGTTCTTCCACCACTCAGGTCACTTTAAAAATATATGTATATTTACTTCCTCTTCTACACTAAGATAGTTGTTAATTATTGCCCAGACAAGAACAATTATTTCTCACCTACACCTTCTCAACAACTTTGTTTTTTCTCTGTCAGTGAGTAAGCCTGTACTTACTGTAAGTCGCTCTGGATAAGAGCGTCTGCTAAATGACTAAATGTAAATGTAGTGTATCATTATACAGAATCTTGACAAAGAGGG
Source organism: Hypomesus transpacificus (assembly GCF_021917145.1). Taxonomy (NCBI): domain Eukaryota; kingdom Metazoa; phylum Chordata; class Actinopteri; order Osmeriformes; family Osmeridae; genus Hypomesus; species Hypomesus transpacificus. The sequence goes on from NC_061063.1 coordinate 5,395,209, forward strand.
ACTGTCAGTTAACTGATCACATACAACCTGTCACCATGGTAACATATCTCATAGCAGGTCACCTGAGATCACCTGACGATACTGTGATTGGTCAGAGCTCAGACTCCAAGCTGTCCTCACTTTCATTGCAGGGGAGCCAATGGTTATCAGAATATACAGTCCACCAGCAGTTGGTGTACAAACAAATTTGGTGTACACACAAACACACACACACATGGTGTGACTGGGATGCATTTTGACAGGTCATTGCTCTCTAAGGCTACAGGGCAGATGGGCATCCCAGCATGGATCAGCACATGCAGAGACCAAGCATGAGGCGGTGCCCACAAACACATAGAAACAACATGGAGTCTGGAAAATGTCCAGGAGCAAGTGTGTGTATGTGTGTGTTTGTATGACCGTGTTAATTAGGCATATTTATTGCTCGCACAGGTGCATCCACTTTGTCCTTTAAGTAAGTTTTCCTGAAAATCTGACCAACTTAAGTCCGTTTGAATAGCCTACTATGCAATAACATAATAACGGTTCAAGTTATGTTTGTTTAGTTGTCTTTGTCTCAAGTTCACGCTTCGTTAAGCATTCAGGGCGCGTGGCGTGTTTTTAGGATGCCACGACAGCGCGTGCCAGTGAACCCTGAAGACTTCCCAGGAGACGCGCACGCGCCACCCTGTTGCTGGGCAGCGTTGCGGTCTTCTCAGACTAGTAACGGATTCTGTTTTTGTCTCGGGAAAAATCAGAATAAGACACTGCAAGAGAACCAGCTTGGAGCAGACTGACCAAACGTGAGAAACGTTGTTGTTTCTGTCACTGAGACATTCTTCCTCAGACGGCTGGGGCTTTGGGTTCATCATTAGACTTCAAGAGGAAAAATTGAAAAAACGTTGAAGAGAAAAGAGGGAGATGGAATTAGGTTGTCTTGACTCTCTGTTTAGGTGTGGAGGAATGGCAACTCTGGCAGCGGCATGAATAGGTTTTTGAAGACCGGCCATAGCGCACCTAATCCGGCTATTGTCTTGGCCATGCCTGCCTTGGCCGTGTCACTGCGTATAAAACAATATGTGCGCAGCCAATGCATCCCGCCCTGCAGGCTACTGTCTGTCCCTGTTCACGTCCCTATTTTTACGTCCCTGCTCAAATGCAAACCTCCACAGACAGTGGAGAGTTCTCCATATCATGGTTCGTTTGCTGTCCAGCGTTGACCTGTGGCATGCTGTCATGGGTGCCATCAGCTTGAGTGATGTGTAAAGCTCCCAGACCCGGGAAATAGTAGCCTACATCAGATATGAACAGGAGGCATACCAACATGCACACGCATAGAGTAAAACGCACGCGCGCATACACTCGGAACAGGATAAATAAAAAGAGAACAGCAATTCTTACCTTGAGCGGCGGATAGAGGGATGAGAAGTACAAAGATGTGTAGCAGCACCTGCCTGATCCCTGACCGGTTACATCCGTGCACTGCCATTCCGGTCTCGAATTCCTCAGACACTGACAAACACTACTGGTCAATTAAATAGGCTAGACCCCACTACACTCACTCAACTGGATACCGGCTTCGGTAGGCAGGGTTAGGCAGTGTATAATTCAAATGGTCAACGAGTTCAGATATTTTCCGGTCTTGACATGTTCGTTATGGCACCATCAATGTAGTCCACCGTTTTCAAATAATGTCCGTTTACAGGTCTACACCGGTCTCATAGTTCCATATGGACCTTCACTTGCTGTTAACGCGTTTCTATGTGTCCAGCAGTGCCACCGGGAAGAGCGCGCGGCCGGTGGACGTTGTAGACTGGATTGTAATGAGCCCGGTCACTCTTGCACGAGCGATCCGTTAAGCCGCCGCTGATGCGAGAGGCACGCGCGCTGTGTGAGAGAGAGGCGAAAACGATGAGAACGTGCCAGTGATATAGCCTACTCTCTCTCTCCTTCCCTCTCTCCCTTATGTTACAGTAATCATTCCATGTTTGTTGGGGTGGGGAGAGAGGGAGTGGAGACGGGGGAGAGGGAGAGGGAAGGCGGCAGAGAAAGTGAGAAATAGAGTATGGATTGAACATGTTTTATTTCTATTGGAAGTCAATAAGCTCCATTTTAGACAGTGGCGTGCCTGACAAGCTCCAGTTCCTCGCATTCAATAATGCCCAATGGGGTTGAGTCAGTGTGTGCATGTGTTGTGAGGGGCAGGTTGTTAGGATAAACTGGGGTGCAGTTTGGGGTTTTACATGGGATGGGGAGGGTATAGATGGAGGGGTACAGACAGGGGAGGGAGTAGTCTAATCTTCTTAGCATTGGGATGGAAGGGGAGGGGGCATGGGGGGGGGGGGGGCAGAGAGGGCAGCTGCTACCTGACCTACTACTAACCCCTCTCAACTCCCCTTCCCTCATACCCGCCCCTCCAACACTAATACCCCCACACCCTCATAACTCCTCTCCCCAAGAATACTTAATTCCCATTCATCAACCCTAAATATCAATTTTTCTCTCTAGTACCTTAATTTCCTTGGTGTGTGTGTGTTTGGTTGAGAGACCAAGGTTGAAGACAGAGGCGGGTGGGAGGAAGAGCCAAAGGGACATAGTGGCAGAGGAAGAGGATGAAGTCGGAGAAGAAGAGAGAGCTGGGGGAAGGCGAGGGAGATAGAAGAGAGATGGTGTTCACTGATGCGTTGCCAAACAGAGCAGAACTAAACAGTGTCTGTGCCCTCACACTGCACCCATCCCCCATGCCAAACACACACACTGTAGCACACACTGAACATTTGTGAAACTTTTGCTAGACGTAGAGTTTTTCATGATCAGCTTTCACCCCTTTAATGTTCAGACACAATGACAAAGACAGAGCTAAAAAAGAGAGAGACAGAGAGAGAGAGACAGAGAGACAGAGAGACAGAGAGAGAGAGAGAGAGAGAGAGAGAGAGAGAGAGACAGAGAGAGAGAGAGAGAGAGAGAGAGAGAGAGAGAGAGAGAGAGAGAGAGAGGGGAAGATGGTGAGTGGCTGGAGTGTGTGTGAAAGTAAAAGCGACCTGGTAGAACAGATGGATCTCACTGAGGACCAGAGTGTATGAATGGCACACCTCAGTGGACATGCTGTGTGAGTGCGTGTGTGTGAGTACCTGGGGGTGCATCATCCGCTCAGCACTCAGCGGTCTCTCCTTCTTGTTGCTGTGTTGATCAGCACGGGGTGCTTGCAACGTCCAACTACCCCACAAGTCAGCAGTCCACAGATCTGTGTGTGTACATAGATGTGTGTGTGACGGTTTGCATGTAAAGATGCATTTGTACTTCAGTGTATCCTCTCACACCCTCAAACACAAAGTATGATGAGCTCATTATGAAATAGTAGAACCAGAGAATAATTATTGCCCCTCCCTTTTCTTTAGTTGCATTGTTTTTGTTTATTCATGACAGTATTGGGTGTGAAGTAAATTACAAAATGTACATTCAAGCAGTCCTGCTTGTCAGACAGGAAAACCACGCAATATTAAAGTGAGACTGCTATTAAGGCTGGCTGGTGGACCCAAGCGCACAACACGAGCCAAGACACACGGCGTAGAGGTTCAGGGGGTTTATTGAGAACAGACAGACCAGAGGGACAATCAAGGGCAGACGGGGCAGGGTAGATGGAGCTTGCGGATCTGCAAACAAAACGTACGTTATCATACAGTTTTGGGCCACGACAGTACCTTGTCAAGAGTTAAATGAACCAGATTTAGCTAATTGAACAATTGAACAATTGAACGTGCTGTATCTAACCAACTGTCTAACTTTCTCTCTCAGAACAACCTGCTTGACCCCAACCAATCGGGCTTCAAGACCGGCCACTCCACAGAGACTGCCCTCCTTTCAGTCACCACTGCCCTCCAGTCTGCTAGAGCGGCTTCGAGGTCATCCGTCATCATTCTGCTGGACCTTTCTGCGGTGTTTGATACGGTTAAGCACCAGATCCTGCTCTCCAGACTTTCTGAGATGGGCATCACTGGCACTGCACTCCAGTGGATCTCATCCTACCTGTCGGGAAGATCCTACCAGGTCTCCTGGGGAGGCAAACTGTCAGACCCTCGCCAGCTCTCCACGGGTGTCCCACAGGGCTCCGTCCTTGGACCCCTCCTCTTCTCTCTGTACACCACCTCACTTGGACCAATCATCACCTCCCATGGCTTCTCCTACCACTGCTACGCTGACGACACGCAGCTGTTCCTGTCGTTCCCCTCGACCGATCCGGGGATCTCAGCTAGGATTGAGGCCTGCCTCGCAGACATCTCCGCCTGGATGACCGAGCACCACCTCCAGCTGAACCTCGCCAAAACGGAACTTCTCATCATCCCAGCCAAACCCTCCATCTTCCACGACCTCTCAATCACCCGGGGATCTGCGACGGTGACCCCCTCATCCTCTGCCAGGAACCTAGGGGTTACCATGGATGATGAGCACTCCCTCACGGCCCACATTGCTGCGGTCTCCCGGTCGTGTAGATTCACCCTCTACAACATCCGGAAGATCAGGAGATACCTGTCTGAGCACTCCACCCAGCTGCTTGTCCAAGCACTTGTCCTCTCCAAGTTGGACTACTGCAACTCGCTGCTCGCCGGTCTCCCAGCATGCGCAAACCGCCCTCTTCAGAGGATTCAGAACGCAGCGGCTCACCTGGTCTACAATCTATCCAGATGCTCCCACTTTACCCTGCTCCTCATCTCCCTCCACTGGCTACCCATAACGGCCCGCATCAGATTCAAGACCCTGGTACTGACCTTCTGAGCAGTGAATGGGACTGCACCCGACTACATCAAGTCTCTCCTGCAGCCTTACACCCCCACCCGCCACCTATGGTCTTCTTCAGACAACCGCCTGGTGGTCCCACCGTTTAAGACCGCCCAGTCCAAACACAAGCTCTTCTCCTGCCTGGCCCCCCAGTGGTGGAATCAACTCTCCACCTCCATCAGAGACACAGACTGTCTCTCCACCTTCAAGAGAAGGCTCAAGACACACTTGTTCCGGGAGTACAACGGTACTTAGGAATGGTTTGCTGAAACCAATGCTAGTTTCCTCAAGGATCACAATGACTCTTGCTTTGACTGTTGCTCTTGTTGGTTAGTGGTAGCTGATTTAAACTGTTGTATTCTATTTTAGTTCATCCTATTTTATTGCTCTCCTACAGGTACACTTGCACTTAGAGATTCATGTTGTTTAATTGTAAATTGCTTAACTACATGCTCTTATGGTTTCTTCCCTTTAGCACTTATTTTTTGGTTGTTCACAATGTGTGCTTCTTGTTTTGGCTACCCGCAATGCTTTGGGGCTATCTTGTTGTTATTATCAGTGACCTATGCACTTTGTAAAGCTCTCTCTTGGAAGTCGCTTTGGATAAAAGCGTCTGCTAAATGAATAAATGTAAATGTAGCCAAACATGACTGACTGTGTAGACATAGCAGACTATCCGGAGGTGAGTGGAGGGAACACCAGGGTTGAAATACTGTAGGGTTGATGAAGCGATGGATGGCAGGTGTGTCGGGTTGACGGGTAAGACAGAAGAGATGGACTGGAATACCGGAGCCTGGAATCAGACAGACAGGGAACAGACTGGGTTTAAGTGGAGGGCGTGACAACTGTAACTCAACACAAAAACATTTAATTGAAATTGAAAATGAAACTAAGACATCCTGATCACTTGATCATTTTGCAGCTTATACAGAGTAAGAGACTTGAAGACGGAGTGGCTTACACATTTAACAGAACAGCTTCAAAGGGCAACAAATACTTGGAAACAATAGATATGGAACTGTAAGTGATTTATAAGTAAGAAAAAAGTATTAACTTAAAAACAGTTGGATGAGATATCAGTATAACAGAATAGTGCACTGTGGTTGCTCTTTATTAGGCTATAGTAGTATAGGACAGTATTGTACTACAGCATTATGAGATAATGAGATGTGGTGGTTACTTGACGATTAATTAATTTGGTTCCAGCACCGATTTAAAGGTCAAAATCGGGGGAGCATTGATTACTGCAGCCACTGCAAGCGTATCCCCTTTCCTCATACTGGGAATTGTGGCAATTGGGGCTACAACAGTATACTATTTAAAAAGAAATAATGGTAAGTCATGTCTGTGGAGTGTGAGTGGTGATGTGGGACATGATGATTGATCTGAGGTGTGATTTCGCTTCACATCATTACATAATTGAAGGTACAGATGGCCTGCTAAACTTTTAAAGCTTCTTTTTCAGGACATCAAATACGTCAAATACACCGATGACCACATCCCATGTTTGTGGCCAGACGTTTATGGATGTGTGTGCGGACATGGCCACTTTAACTAAAACATTGGAGTAAATAAAAGCAATAAACGTCCTTAACTGTTGACTCATTCAAGTGCTGACTCACCTTTAGGAATGCAGTAAAACCAGTCCTGTACTGTAGATGAAGTTATTTAAAATTAAAACAAGGGTTGCTTGTGAAATAAACACAGTGCCACTAATGAAATGAGGTGACCTCATTTAGAAATAACAGGAGATTCAAAATATATTTGTTTAATATAAAACAAACTTTATTGAGCAGAGATCAACAACTCTGGACAGAGATATGCAACAGTCATCCAACAGGCGGAGCCACAGACAGTATACACAGAAAGAGCGAGTGTGTTTGGTGAAGACTGCGGTGTCTCATGAGTCTCCTCCTCGGTGTGAAGCTGGAGGACCTGCCTGGGCTGCTGCTATCCCATCAGGCTGTGTGGCGGCAGGGTCTGAGACGGAGAGAGGAGAAGAAAACATTGCTGTGGTGACTCACAGGGCTGGGCTCAGAGCCTCTACCAGTTAAATGATGCTTGTGCACTGCATCTAGTAGACACCATCTCAGATGAACTAGAAGGGTATGTGATTAAGTGTGTCTAAGATGAAGTCTAGGTCATTTTAAAGAGCTTTTAGCATCTCGCTGGACTCACACATGCCGTTTGGGGCTCCAGGGTGGCGAGGGGCCATGTTCTGGGCATTTCCCCCGCCGGCCATCACACGACCGGGCATGGACTGGCCTGTAGGGGTGGGTAGGAGTTAAGAACTGACTTAACCAAATCTGTGACTGTCTGCAGGTAGGTGTGTTTGTTTGCTATTAATATCTTGAAAGGTGTGATGTTGTTGCTGTGTGGGTGTGTGTGTGGTGAGCGTGGAATGGTATGTGCTATTTATGTATATCTTGAAAGGTGTGGTGTTGTTACCAACACTGTGTGTGTATGAGTGAGCTGGCAGACCTGAATGTTGTAGTGAGTACGGTGCCGTTCCCTGTTGCTCCCTCTGCTGGCGAATCTTGATCTCTGCATGCTTCAGCTGCTCCGCATGGAAACTCTGCCTCTCTGACAACAGCTGCTGACGCTGCTGCTCCAACTACACACACACACACAAACACAGATAGAGTAGGGCGCATCACAACGGAGATCGCTTTAAAGAAGGTTCCATGACAGCATCATACTGGATCCCTGGGAGCAGATGCATTAGTGAGCAGACAGCTGGTCAGACTCACAGCCTCCTTCTCACGGTCCATGATGGTCTCCAGCTCCTCAAAGTGCCTCAGCTTGATCTCCAGCTTCTTCATCTGGGTCTCCACCAGCAGAGCCACCAGAGACTTGATCTTTCTCTCCTCCACGGCAGCCAGGTGCTACAACACAGCAGCCCAGTCAAACCTCTCGCTCTCTCCTGATAGGCCAGCGTACTTGTCCGAAGGGGTGGGACTTACCTTGGCCTTGGTGGCGGCTGAGGCGAGAGCTGCTGCTGCTGCCGTGGCGACGGTTGCCTCGGCCACCTCCACTTCTCCTCCAGGTCTGGTCTCCTCCCCCTGTCCTACCCTTCGTAGCACACCCTCCTCCTCCACCCGGACTGCAAGATCAGGAGTCATTCCATCAGTATAAACACAACACACATATTATCTTGTATGTAACGTGAGCAACACACACACACCTTGTAAGTCTGTCTCTTCCGATACGGTTGACTCAGCGTTCTCTCTCTTCACCCGGTCTCCCTCTGACATCTCTCCGACGCTGAGCTCTGGAACATTCTGTCCATCCACTGTCCCTGTGATCTGGTGCACAAAACACAAAATACACTGTACATTCTACAAAGGAGTAAAGGATAAGTATGGCACAATCACAATCTCAACACAATCAATCAAAAGGTTTTAGTGTAAGCAGGGGTGTGGTGTCACCTGCAGGGGCTGCTGGGAGTTTGTCTCCATTTTGTCCGAATCCATCAATTCTAAGTGAGAAGAGGAGTTTTAAGTTGGATATGGATATTGTTTGCACCACACTTAGCATCACCACACACATACAAATCCCTCACCTGTCTTTTCATGCTGAACTGAGACAGAAATGGATTCTAGATCTCTCTCAACCATCTCTTCCTGCACACGAGAGAACTCCTCTGGAGAAGAGAAAGTAAAGGTCAAACACACACATGGTCACATAAACACTCTTACATAGACAATACATACACACACACACACACACAATACACTAACCAAGCGCTGCTTTGGCGGCGGCGGAAGCAACTCGCGGGTCAACCACGGAAGCCAGGAACGCCACGGTGCTCATAACAGGGTTCTCTGATTGGCTGAAAGGCACAGGCTGGTAGGCCAATGGGCCCAGGGAGGAGGAGGAGTCTTCCAGATACGGGTCTTCTATTGGCAAACGAAGGAAGTGAAGGATACACTCGTCCTGGGTTCGAGAACCCACATGTTCCGATACCTTGTTCCAGTCATCCCTGTACACCTCCAAGGCCTGAGAGAGAGGAGGAGAGAAAGAGAGATGGAAGGAGAGCGGGAGGGATGGATGAATGGAGATTAGGTGGTATTGGTGGGAGTCAATGTTCATAGAATGATACTTCCTTTCCTCATTGGTGGAAGAGGATGATTTCTTGTTTGCTGATTGGCTCACCTCTAGCAGTAGGAGTGTCTCCTGCTCTGTCCACTCCCTACCTGCGCTCGCACCCTTACTCTGAGGACAGAGAGAGAGAGAGACAGAGACAGAGAGAGGTTGTTTTTTAGTTGATGTCAAGCTGCCACATTCAAGAGGCCTCAATTGGGTGAGATGTGCACGTTTTGTGGCATTGCAAGCCTGTGTGTGTGCAAGTGTAGGGGAGTGTGTGTCTGTGTGTGTGTCTCACCTTGGGGTGTTTCCTGGCGTAGATGTCGGTGCGCAGGCCAAAGTTCTGAATGTCTGACGGCTTGTCTCTGCTCCGCTCCGGGAAATGCAACATGTGCTGAGAGGCGGAGACCTGGGCGAGATCGAGGGCAAGAGACACAGAGATAGAGGAGAGAGGATGTTACTGGGTGAAAGGATATTTGGAGTCAAAATACAGAGCTTGGGGAAATGAAACACACATCGCCCATGACAGGATTACCATCCCTAAAAGCCTGCTGCTTCAGAGTCAGGAGGTTCAGAGTCAGGAGGTTCAGAGTCAGGAGGTTCAGAGTCAGGAGGTTCAGAGTCAGGAGGTTCAGAGTCAGGAGGTTCAGAGTCAGGAGGTTCAGAGTCAGGAGGTTCAGAGTCAGGAGGTTCAGAGTCAGGAGGTTCAGAGTCAGGAGGTTCAGAGTCAGGAGGACACAGCGGTGTGTTACCTGCAGAGGTCTGTGCTGCAGGGGGCCCAGGCCAGAGGGGGTGTCAGCCAGGACATTGAAGTGGGGGGTGGGAGGGGGGCCCATAGGGAGGGGTCTGCTCTCTGCATCCACCTGGTAGTTCACCAGCCCCCACTGCTCCAGCAGGGCGTGCACTCTAAACACACATACACACCGTCATTGTTCTCTTTCATATACACACAAATGAAGCTTTGCATGACATCTCTCGGTCACTCGCTCACACACACACACACACACACCTCATGACGGCGCACACATCTCCAGTGAGGTTGCGTCTGCAGGATGTGGAGCTGAGGTACTCCTGGGGGTTCAGGCGGTAGGTGTCGATGATGAAGTTACGATATGCCAAGTATCTACGACACAAACCCCCAAAACTTGAAATCACACAATTCCATGATATACTCAGCCATACAGAAATATGTTGAATTGCTTCTGAATAGTTCTGAGTTACAGTGTGTGTGTGTATGTGTGTGTGTACATTAGTCCTGAGGTACTCACATCTCTGGAGATTTGGACTTGTTCTTCCCGTTGAAGAACTCAGGCAGGGCTCGTTTCTCAATCTGGTGAATACTGGAACATAGACACACACACGTAGACACACACACGTAGACACACACACGTAGACACACACACGTAGACACATACACACACACAACTTGAAGTTGGATCCTCACACACCATCATGAACTCTTCCTTAAAGGTGTGACATTTGCGACTAACACAGTGTGCGAGTGTGCACGAGAGAGAGAATGTGTGTGTTTGAGAGACAGCGTGTGAGTGTGGTTACCTGTTGTAGTTGAACCAGGAGGAGTAGCTTGGAATGATGATGTGATGAGTCTGTTCTGTGATGTTGTCTTCTCCTTCAGACAGACGAGACATCTCCCCCCTGCCCTCCTCATCTTCCTACACACACACACACACACACGTCTTAGTCCTCATGCCATCGCAGTGTGACTGGAAACTGCTTGTGATAGGCTGAGGAGGAAGTGATGTCACGGTTACCCTTCCTCCAGGAAGTGGGAAGTCATCTTCCTGTTCATCTGAAATAAACAAAATACATGTTGAGAGCAAGTCATAAATTTTCTCTCTAAGACACACACACACACACGTGCACACACACACCGAGATCAGCCATGGTTCCTCCTTTGACAGGCGTATTCTCACTGTCCTTCTTCAGATTGACTGCAGACAGGAAAAACAGAGAGAGAGAGAAATCAACATTAGGCAGCACACACACTCCGCACTGAAGCTGTGTGTGTGTGTGTGCGTACCATTCTTGGGCAGGATGACCTCTTCCATGTTGGGCACAGGGGTGGGGTCCTCCATGTCTTTGGTCAGATCCTCGTTTTGCTCCCCCTCCTGGTGGCCACGCCTCCTCCTGCAGACGAGAGGCGGGGTCAGACATGATTAGACATGCCCCTTCTCTGACGCTATAGGCTGGTGGGAATGCTCTGCATGTACGGCATGAAGTGACTCACCCTTTCTTCCCTCCTTTCTTCTTGCTTTCTGTGGGGGGGGAGGGGGAGCGTCGTCTTTTCTTTGATGGGGTTGACTTGCGGTCCTGCGAGGGGGCGAGGGGGGGTCAGAACACTTACTGAATGGCTTAGGTAAGTCTCTTCTGCAGTATCACTCCTTGTTCTCTCATACAGTGGTCTTACAAATGTATTTACAACCCCAGGCAGGTAGGGTGGCGATATACAAACATGCGCACACACACACCTGATGGTCTCTGAGATGGACACGCTTGCGGAGCATGAGGGGAGTGCTTCTCTCGTCCACGTGGTAGTCTTCCTCGTTCATCCACTCGTTGAAGACATCAGTGTCCAACACCCACCCCGCATGTACCTTAACACACACACACAATTGCCAAAAGGTATAAGATGCTGACCAACTAAGAATGATTAACTCTTTCTATTTCAAGGTGCTCTGTGTGTGTGTGTGTGCTCACCCTCCAGGGTCTCTCGGGGAGTGGTTGTTCCTCTACATCTCCCTCCACATCACTGGAGGACAGCCAGGCGTCGTAGCTGCAGGACACGCACATTTGGGAATAGGTAGTGTGCCTGTGACTGTGTGTGTGTGTGAGTGTGTGCATGAGTGTGTGTGTATTGTGTATCTCACCTGTCAGGATGCATGCCCCAGTGTACTAGGACATGTTTGTCCTTCTGCATGACAGGACGCACCCACTCATCTGAAATATAGGATAAACACACACACACAGATAATAAACAGGATGTTTATTACAAAATAAACACACAGGGTTGCTAAATATAACTCCCACTCACAAACATTCTCTCTCTCTCTCCCACTCACACACCTTGGTCAGTGGAGGCTAGTGAGGGATAGACATGATGAGAGGCCTGGCTGTGGTCTTCAGTCAGAGAGCCCTGCAAAAGACAACTACATTACCCAGATGCCTTTGCAACTCAAAACCTGGCTGGAGATAAGTGTGCAGCTGTTACAAAAAATTGGTGGACCGTTTACTACAACAAGACAATGACAAATAAGACAGATTTCCACCCAGTCGTCTACCCTCAGACCCCCACACCCTCAGCCCCCCCCCCGCCCCCCACCCTCCCCTTCTCCTGTCTCTGTGTGTGGAATCTAGTGTGAGAGTTTACCTGATGCTTTAAGACAATGTCACTCAGTCTGCCGGCCAGGTCTGCATCCATATCTGAATCCAGGTACACTAAGGGTTGGGACAGGCAGTTGTTCTGTGGATGAGCGTGCGCACACACACTTATGGTTACTTAACTGCATTCACACCTGTGTACCTCGGTTGCCAACTTCCTTGATTCATATTGTCTGGTCATGTTGAGATTTGCATGTGTAGCTGTCAGATACCTGGACTAGAGTCTTCTCCAGGGTGACAAACATCTCGACATTGCGTTCTGTTCTGGACGGGTTCTGCAGATCAAATCTACGCCTAGAGGTGAAGACCAGGCCAGGGGAGTAATGGGGCAACAGTGAAAGTTTGTTGGTCTACAGTGAGCTCAATGAAAACATACCATGCAATTGTCCCTTTTAAACGAAATGCAAATTTTCCTATGGACTACGATTCAATCGTCACTCACCAGCCTTGCTCTGTTCTGAATTTGTAGGCAGAGCCAAGGATGTGGCAGAGTCCTCCTCCTGCTCCGAGGTCCAGGAAGCAGCGCGCCTGCGGAACAAAAACACTCGTAGTACACGTACACATTCGGCTTAGAGGTCGCTAGACCCATTTATAACTGCCGTCCGAGGAACACTTTAAATATCAATGTGGCTTGGCAGTGCGGTGCACGATAGACACTCACGGGTAGTTTTGTGAGTGTGGGGTTGTTAGACTGTCTGCCGAAGGTGTCCTCTTGGAACTGCAGAAGTTGCAGAGTCAAAGAAGACAGGGCTTGACAGGTGGGAGGGTCGACCTGCACATACTGCAAAGACAGACACGCACACATTCACATAACCGTTTGAATTTGGCCCCACAAAATAGTCTTCTACCTAAAGTATCAGAGTCTAGGCCCAAGTTCCCAAGGACCTACTCACGATCATCGCTACGCACAATCAGTAGCTCCCGAAACAGCGTGCTTTGTGGATCCCAACCAACCAGACATGTTTCCATACATGCTAGACTACTGTAGAAATAGCTAGCTAGTTAGCTACCTTTTTGTAGTGTTTTCCAATCCACTGTCGTACCACCTCCAACTGCGCTAGGATCTCTGGGCTTTCCCAGTATTTTGAAGGCGGATTGCCATCCCTTTTCCGGTACATTCCCGTACCACTGCCCGACTGGCTGGGCCCGGGGATCGGTCCACCAGACATTGTTGCCATTATTAACGTTTGCTATTGGATTGAATAACGGATAAATTATGCAAGCTAGCCAGCCTACCCGCTTGCTAACTGCGCAACCCACGGCAGTTTTGAAATATAAAAGTTAGGATTCCCGTGCTGCCCCGCGGTGTACAGATCGTACTCTATTTCACAGTCTGCAACTACAAGGCCATCACCATTTGAGCAAAACGAATGTACCTACAATGCGGGAACATGATTTCCGGTTATTTGTGATTCAGTCCTTTCAAAATAAATTACTATTAATAAAGTATTATTGAAATACACATAATTTATAAAATGCGTTTGTTCGTTGAGTGATTTTACAATGATTTTCAGTAGCTGCCTTACAATAAAAAGAAAAACCACTAATTTTTGCCTGTCCCTTTAAAGAAAAACATTTTGGTATGTTCTCGTGGAAATCCGGGCTTTTATTTTGAAGCTAACAAGTACAATCCTAGCGGAAATATCCGTACACATGGGAGAACCATTGTCGAAACCATCGGGTAAGGAACTAGGAAAAATATAACTAGAGAAAGTTTGTTTATGTTCTTATCAGACCAAGTTTGTTAGCCGTAGCTGTTGTAATTCTGACATACTGTTTAACTAACCACGTGAAGTGTACATGCCTTTCACGATTCATGTTTTTAAGGAAACATATTTTAAGTACAGTTGTCAAACACGGACTTTGACAGCTAGTTACTGTCAAACAGTAACTAGGACCTGCAGGTGGTTTATTGCTAGTTTAACTAATACCAAAACACTAAGTGAAGTCACATTAAATTGGCTTGAGCATTTCTACAGTATGCAGGTGCATCTCTAATCGATAACCAAACCCTTGAAGCATTGCACGACGCCCAAAGAGCTCAACAGTAGGCTACGAGCAGCGCATCTAACCTGGCTTCTCCTTTGTCACCCCTCCCTGACTTCAGGTTATCTGGCTGTATGGGGGTGCATGGTCTGACGAGCTATGTGGAGGGCAACAGAGAATTCTTTCAGGACGTGAGGTTCAAGGAGAGTCGGCTGATCATCGACGGATGTAGTCTGTTTTTTCGTCTGTACTTTAATTATGGGTTGGACCAGCAACATGGAGGAGATTATGATGCTTTCTCTGGCCTGCTCTCGGAGTTTCTGTCAGCGCTGTCTGCCTGCAGGATACAGCCCTACGTGGTGCTGGACGGAGGTAGGGACTTTCCACTTTAGCTAACATGAACTGAAATGCATGTATACTTTGTACTGTATTTGTACTTTGTACATATTACAAATTGACTTATTACAGTGGTTGACTGAATAAGGTCAAAGTGTATCTGTGGAATTCTGGTTGTCATTGTGAGGTATGGATGCCAGTGATAAGAAGTTCTCCACCCTGAGGCAGCGCCTGCAGAGCAAGATCAAAGAGGCGGACTCTCTGGCCCACGGTCGCCATGCCTCAGTCCTCCCGCTCCTCACCAGTCGTGTCTTCGTCCAGGTCCTCTCCCAGCAAGGTGTACCATTGGTTCAGTGCCCGGCTGAAGCAGACCTGGAAATTGCTTGTCTGGCCAATGAGTGGGGCTGTCCAGTTCTGACCAATGACAGCGACTTTTTCATTTTTGACCTGCCAGGTAGGTGCTGCTCGGTGTAGCATACTTGATGTACACAAGGCCTTCATGAACAGTTTCTATTCATCCTTCCTTCCTTCTCTCTTTGCCTAGGTGGCTATCTGCCATTCCGTTTCTTCCAGTGGACTAACGTGAATGGAAAAGGCCCCGACCGGTTCATCTCCGCTCGCTGCTACACCGTTAACAGGTTGTGCAAGCGCTTCGGTGGCATGAACCGAGAGCTGCTTCCTCTGTGCGCCGTGCTGGCTGGTAACGACTATGCCACGCCCAAGGGCACAGACACGCTCCTCTCCCTGCTGCACCTGAGCAGGGCGGGGGGGAACGGGGGACATCGGAAGACCCCCCCACCTCTTATCGAGGGCCTCATTATCTGGCTGTCCTCCTTCAGAGGGGTAGGGGAGGCGCTGGAGGAGGTGGGGAGGGTGATGGGGGGAGGTGGGAGGGGGAGGGGTGGAGGGCGAGGTGGAGGGCGAGGTGGAGGAGGGAGCGATGACCTCAGCGCCCTCCTCTTGGAGGGTATGAAGGAATACCACCTCACCCCACACAGCTCTCTGGGTCGGTGGTTCTCAGGAGGTCTGGAGGTACCACTAGGGGGGCAGAGTGCTGGCTCTAACCCCACGCCGGAGTGGTTTTCCAGGGCAGCCTGGCGTGGAGCGCTGTCATCAATGTTGCTGGACGTCCTGATGCTCAGAAGGGTCCTACTCATGCCACAGGTGGAGAACAGCCGACTACCCAGCAGCCACTGCACCGCACAACCCATACGGCAGGCTCTGTATGGGATCCTCCTTCAGGGGGACCCACCAGAGGGCGCCAAGCAGGGGGAATTAAACAGAAGTAGTGGACAAGGAGGCAGCAACAAGGAGGCTCTGAGCCAAGGAAAAAATATAAGGGAAGAAGGGGGCTTAGGAAAGAGAGGTGGGAGGGGGCAGGGGGAGAGAGGGAGGGGTGTTGGTCAGGGTGGTCTGGGTCGTGGGCAGGAGCAGGGGTGTTGGGGGAAGGAGAACCAGGTAGGAGCTCAGGGGTGTGGTGGAGGAGGAGGGGCGGGTGGTGGCGGGAGTGCTCCGCCCCCTGTCTATGTGGAGGAGTATGACAGGCAGGAGCTGAACCTGAGGCGGAGTCAGGTGAAGTCCGAGCCACCCAGGACCCAGCTGCACTTGGACACTCTTGACAAGGTACCTATGGCAACTGCCAGATGTCGATTTTTCTGTTTTCTCCAGGCAACTATTCAGGTTTTACTATCCTTTAAAAAAAAAACTTTTAAAATTAGTTACTGTCGTTGTGTCTGGTTCCTGTCGTAGGCTCCTCTCCCTCAGCGACTGGGGGTCCTGTATGAGGTGTTGAGGGTGAACACGTCAGCCCTGACTGGGGTGCCTCCTCACCTTAGACTGCCTGTGGCTGTAACAGGCTTCTGGATGAGAGAGGCAAGCTCTGCTCCCTCTCTGCCCCAGCTACAGGCTCTGTTGCTGGGCATGATCCATGGGGAGGTGGCCCGCAACAACCAGCCTGGAGGTATGCACGTTACTCACAGCATGTGTACATTTGTTAAAGTGGGTGTGGGTGTGTTTATCCAAATGCACTCTGGGAATCAAACACATTTTCAATATTTTTCTCTGGAAATGCAAGATAAAACAAATTATCACTGGTCATAAGAAAAAAATGGTCAGTCGTTTTCCTTGATATCTTGCCAGTTCGCCAGACAGCAGAGCAAAGCATCTGGGCGGGCCTGGAACGACAGCGTATGCGGCAGGGGGAGAGGCGTGGCCTGGATATGGGAGTAGCTCACAGTTTCAGCCAATGGCAAGCCTGCCTCTGGAGCACGCTCTGTCTGAACCAGGTGCTGTTTCTCCCCCTGCCAGAACCCTGCATTGCTTGGTAATATACAGGCACACACATCATTCTAACGGTAAAGAAATCATGCTGTCCAGACAAAAACATTTTTGTGGCCCACGACAAATGTTTTCTCTTTGTGTCTGTCCCACCCTTCTCTCCTCTATTATCTCTCTGTCCCTCATCCTCCCAGGTTGTTCAGTGGCACTTTGGTGCATGGCTTAGTTCGTTGTCTCAAGGGAGGTCGCCCTGCTGAGTCTTTCCTGGTCGGGGCTCCTCACTCTTGGCAGCTTTACTGCACCCTGCTGGCTGCAGTGGGGAACTGCAACACTGGAACCGTACCTTCCTTTTCTTCATCAGAGAGGGGAAGGAGGAGGGGGGGGAGTCAGCAGGGGAGCAGAGGGAGGGGGATACGAGGAGGAAGAAGGGGAAGAGGAGGACGAGGAGGTGGACAGAGAGGTCCTCCCACACAGGAGATCAACAACCGCTTTGCTCTGCTGATGAGTGAGGAAGAAGAGGATAATTATGAATGATATTCACAATGCACTTTTTTAAAATGGATTAACTTCTCCAGGATTAAATTCCTGTATTATTTTTAACTTGTCAGTTTCAGTGAGGGGTTTATGTAGCATGTAAAGCTTTTATTGGGGAAAAGCAGATGATGTTCTGCAGAGGAGAGGAGACAGAAAACTGAAGCCTTTTTATTGACTGTGAACTAGCTTCTATAGCAGCTCAAGTCATCTAAACAACCACCTCTTTTGGTCTTCTATTTTATGCAGCTTTCTTCATATTGTAATGAAATGTATAAATCTATTGAAAGTCTCAATTTTTAGAACCGGTATAGATTTTGTACTTTGTATTGTTTTTTTTTAAGATGCAAACAACTCCAGAATTATTGGCACCCCTGGCAAAGATAAATAAAAAATGTTAGAACAATTTTTGTAATTTAGATCAATGTCACATTGAAAAAAAAAGAGAACCGACCTTCAATTAATTTATTTTGGAGGAAAAAGAGTCTGTTTGATTCTTTTTAATGAAACCATGTGTGCCACAATTATTGGCCCCCCTACATTTCCTGCTTTGTACAACCTCTCTTTGTCAATAAAACAGCACTTAGTCTTCTCCTTAATATCTATTAAGATAGGAGACTACACAGCTAGGAATCTTGGAGCATTCTTGACAGAATCTCTCCAGATCATCCATCGTCCTAGATCCTCACTTGTGCACTCTCTTCAGCTCGGCCCACAGCATTTCTATGGTGTTTAGATCAGGAGACTGAGATAGCTATGGCAGCAAACTGATTGTGTTCAGTTAACCATGTATTTCTTGATGTGGACATGTTTAGGATCCCTGTCCTGCTGATGGATCCAACAAAAACCCAGTTTGAGTTTCCTGTCAGAGGCAGCCAGAGTCACTTGGATTATCTGTATTTCATGGAGTTCATGGTGCCTTGTACTCTAACACGGTGCCCAGGGCTTTGGAGGAAAAACAGCCAAACATCACATCAACTCCTTCATACTTAACTGTGGGGATCAGGTTTTCAATAGCCATCCTTTTTTAAATGCCAACTTTCAGAGCTGACTGTATATATATATATATATATATATATATATATATATATATATATATATATATATATGGCCATTTATTGACTGTATAAGATAGACACAGTTGAGATTGACAGGAAATGTCAGGGGGAGACATGCAGAAATGACCCGAGCTGGATTCAAACCCGGGGCACAGTGTGAGAGTCTGAGCCCATGGTCTGCACCCTGTGGATTTTGAGATTTTTTGGACCATATTCGCCTTTGCCCTTTTGTCAGGCCCATAACTCTGCCTAGGAAGGCACCCTAGGCCCCAAACTGGATGCTTTGTATTCTAACTGGCTCATTTGTTCAAACTACAAGCTATTTATCACACCAATGCACCCAGACCACATACTGTAAATTAATATTTGTCTAACCTTTTATTCTGCAAGGCTAATCACTGATTAGAACTTTTCATCCATTCATTTATTGTACTGTTAAAAAAACACTGTCCAAAGCTTAGTATCCAGCCCTGTTATTGGAGGTTTAGCAGGTGTTACTCAAACACACATCTGCAGCAGCACAACCTGCACCTTTTAAACCTTCCATTATTTGAACATTCTGACCCAGCAGTACACACATCGTAACAAAACCTGCCCCAACATAAAATGAATCACCAAGAAGGACATTCAAAGCCAGACTGACACATACATGTCTAAAATCAACCATTTCACTGGATTACCAGTTAATCCTAACATATTCCTGAGACTAAAATGTTACCCTTGGCAGTTTCTAAACTTTTCCAGCCACCTCTAACCAAGTTCTATATCCAGGACTCCAAACCCATTTCCCTATTAAAAGAGGATATGAAAGCTGAGAAGTCAGCAAAAATCACATCAGCGGGGCCCATCCACCAGCTCTCACTGCATGAGGGTGAGGAGCGCACGCACACGCACACACACGCGCACACACACTGACAGGAAGTGTCTGGGTTAGGAGGATGATGCTGAGGTGGGCGTAGCGGCCGGTGGCCCGGGGGGGGCGTGGCGGTGCGACTGTGTGAGGTCCGTCTCTTCCTCGTTGGCTCCGCACGTATCGACCACGCAGATGAGACAGCTGGTGACAGGAAACGCCCTCACCTTACTGCAGGTCACCCATCTGGAGCAGCACACACACACACACACACGCGTATGTTCGAGAGCGGATCAAAGACGTCCAAAACGAGAGCAGTAGATCAGGAAGTCACAAACACACCTGTCCGTTTCAGTGTGGTACTCTAGAAGGTGTCCAAGGCGCCCGACGCCCTGGAAGCCCGCCAGGACGTAGATCACCCCGCCCACCGCCGCACACTTCACCGTCACCCCGCGCCACGGCATTGTCGCGGCAACGCGCCACTCGTTAGTGGCGATGTCGTAGTACTCCACCGAGTCCAGCCCCCCTGTTACACAATAACACCTGCGTTCACATCCACTGTTACACACACACACACACATGCGCACACACCCACACACAAACAAACAAACACACAATTACCCAGTGCACCCTGCCCTCCCACAGCGTAGATTCTGTTGTTGACGAAAACCAGGCCGTGGTTTTTCCTGGCTTCTCTCATTCCACACAGCTCCCTCCATCTGTGTAGAGAGAGTGGGGAGAGATGGGGGAGAGTGAGAGATGTAGGCAGAGACAGATTCTGTATGTCCAGTATGTGTATATGCGTGTGTAAATACTTGATCTGTGTTTGGATGTTTGTGTGTTTCTGTGGCTTGCCACTACATACATATACACAGTATGTGTGTGTGTGTGTGTGTGTGTGTGTGTGTGTGTGTGTGTGTGTGTGTGTGTGTGCGCGCATGTGCTCACAGGGCCGTGCTGGGGTCGTACACCTCACAGTTGTTGAGCACCCTGCCGGAGACGTTGTTCCCCAGAGAGCCCCCGCAGACGTAGATGAGGCCCCCGGCCTCCACGGAGCCGTGGCTGCAGCGCGGCATCAGCATGCTGCCCTTCATCTGCCAGCTCTCTGTCCGCGTGTCGTAGCACTCAAACAGGTCCAGCGCCGAGCTCCCTGCACAGGCCACACGCCGTTAAGTCGAGGCAGCCCCAGCAACACTGCGTGTGGGGCATCACAAGCCAGCTGTGGGGCATCACAGGCAGGCTGTGGGGCATCACAGGCAGGCCAGCTGTGGGGCATCACAGGCAGGCTGTGGGGCATCACAGGCAGGCCAGCTGTGGGGCATCACAGGCAGGCCAGCTGTGGGGCATCACAAGCCAGCTGTGGGGCATCACAAGCCAGCTGTGGGGCATCACAGGCAGGCTGTGGGGCATCACAGGCCGGCTATGGGGCAGGTGATCCAGACCAGATGCTCCACAAGCAGGCATGGACATACACTTGCAGTTACAGCGAACAGTACGCAGCAGGTGACTAAACCATGGAGGCGTGGTAGGCCTCTCCAACTCACCCACTTCCGACCCGCCCGAGGTGTAGATCTTGCCCTGAGCAGCGACGGCAGCCAGGCTGTCTCTGGGGGTGGGCGGGCCCAGCTTGGAGTACCAGCTGTCCTTCACGACGTTGTAGCAGTCCATCCTCTTGATGGGGAAGAGCTGAGAACCTCCCAGGATGTAGACCACGTTGTCCCAGAAGATGGCCGTGGCGTCCCTGCGCTTCTCAAACGGGCAGCGGATGTCTGTCCAGCTGTAGTCCTGGAGACACATGGACATAGGGTGTATATATATATATATATATATATATATATATATATATATATATATATATATACTGTATAGGTACATACTGTATGTGTGTGTGCACACCTTGGGATTGAAGTATCTGCAGGACTGGGGCTGGGAGCCTCCAAACAGAGCGATCCTGTAGTCGTGCTTCCTGCGGCGTGGCCGGCTGCTCTCTCCCAGGTCCTCCCTGTCCTCTGGAGACAGCAAGTGGTAGCGCATCCCACCTGGCGCCCAGCGCAGGGGGGGGGGGTTAGCTGTGTCTGCGTGGGTGTGTGTGAGGGTGAGCATGACTGTGTCTGGGTGTGTGTGTGTCTGTGTGTGTCTGTGTGTCTACTCACTGATGACCATTTTGAGGCACTCTGGGTTGTCCTGTATGAGAGGCTCTGCCTGGACAGTCTTGGAGAGGAAGGCTTTGGAGACCAGAGGAAAGCGGACACTACCCAACACCTCCACCATGAACGTCTGTCTGTTCCCCACATCGTACTTCAGCCAGCGCACCGCCGCATTGTAGATCTGGACACACACACACGAGAGAGAGATAGGGAGTAATAGTCACTAGACAGTTAATAAGACAGAGAGAGAGAGAGAGAGAGAGAGAGAGAGAGAGAGAGAGAGAGAGAGAGAGAGAGGTGTCTATGCATGTGTATAGACCTGGTCCATGACAGACACAGAGGAGAGTGACAGTATGCCTACTTTTGTGTGTGTGTGAGTGTGTGAGCGTGGACCTGGTCTTCAGCCCGGACGGTGAGTGTGTCCTGGTGCAGCAGGTGTGTGAGCTGGGCCACGTCCAGCTGGAGGAACTCATCCAGCTTGTAGACCTCTGTGAAGTGGAGGTGGATGAAGTGATCAGCAGCTGTCTTCAGCTCGGGGCAGTCCAGACACTCGGCCAGGGAGGAGATACCTACGGGAGACAAGCACTTAGACCTCAGACAGCAGCTCCTGCAGCTCCTTCTGCTGGAGGAGAGACCCAGGTGCATACTGACAGGGGACAATGCACTTGGTAGAGGTTACATCATATTTTGGATTGTGCATCTGCACTATGCTGCTTGACCAGGGTTTTAATCTTCAGTTTCAATCCCGCTCCTCAACCCTATCTGTCACCCTGTCACCCTGTCCTCCTCGCTGAGGGAGTGAAGTTAACAGACCAGATGACTCCAGGCCTCTGGCAGTGTGTTGTAGTAGCTGGTTCATTTCTCACCAAGGCAGTTGGTGGCATCAATCTGTCCTTTGAGGAACTCGACACACATCTTCTTGACTGGTTCGATCTGGTACTGGTTGGCGGCATCCAACAGTGACTGGACGTTGCTGCTGTTCACTGAGATCCTGATGCAAACGCACGCACGCACACACACACGTTACTTCTTACAGCTCTATGTTAGATCGGTCTTGGGGGCTTATTTCCATATTTAAACAGGCATGTTTAATTTGGCATATTTCCAAGTAAGTTTACAGGGCAACAGTCAGATGTGTATTGGCCTCTTACTTGGCGGTGTAGACAAACTCAACCAGTAGCTCAATGATCTCTGGCTCAGCACTCCTCAACTCCACCTCGTGGGACGTAGACTCCATCATACTGGCTGGAGATGGAGTGAGAGAAACGGGGAGAATTTTATTTTATTTCCTGATGAGAGACAGTGTACAAGTCATACGTGTGTGTGTGTGTGTGTACTCACTAGTGAACATAAGGTTGAAGAAGTGGCTTGCAGCAGCAAGCACCACTCTGTGAGCTGGGAAGTGTTTCCCCTGAACCACCAAGGTTACGTCACACAGGGTGCCCTGCACACACAATATGTTTTCACATGGAACAAGACAAATGTGACCAAATGTTACTTTCTTGACACAAACATGTTCTTGGCAGATGTGCAAGCAGTGCCTCCCTAACCTGTTTCCTCATGTTGTTCATGACTCCCATTATGCTGGACAGCTGTCTGTACTCTTCTTTGGCAGCAAATTTCCTGTCGCTCTTTTTCTTAGACCCTAACGCCTTCTCCCCGGTCGGGGAAGCCATGCTGGTCATACCCCACTGCCCAAAACACAGCTGCCAGTGGTTGTTTTGGTCTACCAGTTGGCTAGCTGACGTTAGCTAGCTTTGTTTCAAGTAGAAAGTGCCTTGCAAATAAATTTTAGAGCAAGCAGCGGTCAGCGTTAAGATAGTTCGTTAAAACACAAACCTTTGAATGTTGGTGCTGCCACAGCTATTTAAATATAGTCTGTAAATTATTTACGTGTGCTGTGTGTGGTTTAGTATTCACTTTCTATTTTCTTCGGATTTTCTTTGTTAGTAGTCAAAGTAGAAATATGGCGCAGTATTGCCCTCTAGTGGATACTTTTAGGCAATACATTTTCTTCCACTCAGGTAAATTGGAAGGTGTGCTAATTTCTTCCCGATTGCATTAAATTGTCTTATATTAATGTGGATTTATGTATATCTATAATGGTGTTCAATAGCAAAAAATGAAATAGACAAAAGGACAATCGTTTAAAGATAACCACCCCCCCCCCACACACACACAAAAAAAACAAACATTTAAGAATACAAACTTCTGTACATTTTTGGCACGCTGGCGACACCAATTGTCTGCTTTCCACACTACACATCTCACCTGGACGTTTTTTTTTGTTTCCGCAATTTACCTGTTACTGTACTACGAGGAAAACTTTTCTTTAAGTCTCATGATATTGACGTCACCAGGAATGCGGGACACAGAAGAATTGACCTGGATACTGGAAAAGCTACAAGCGACAAAATGTCTATTCTATTCTGTTGCTGTCCCTTTCTCGCTCCCTCTGAGAACAACAATGAGGTATGAGAAATACACTCGAAAACAAGCACATCATGAGACTTGTAACATAATTTGTATTGGCAACTGCATTGGATATTTATGTCTATGACAAAAGTTTGACGTTGTTTGTGTACTAGAAGAGAAACACTTAAACTGTATTTACAATGGATGGTATTCATAGTTTATGGAATTAAGATGACCCTGCAATAAAATGACGCTGTGTTTCTTATGTTTAAGAGCGGAGAGCTAAAGTTAAATGCGTCAGATCTTGTTTTTGTTTGTATATTGTAGGTACAGTGCGTCAACCCACACTTTTGCCACATCTCTGATTATGTGTAATGTAAATACAACTGCATAATGAAAGAATAAACTATAACAGTTTACATTTTGACTCTGTTCTCTTTCTCTTTTTACATGTGTTTAAATGGACTTTCCTTCTTTTTCTGTGTACATGTATGTATGTGTGTGTGTGTGCGTGCGTGTTTTAGAGGCAGGCCCTGCTTCAGCCCAGCACTACTCCCAGAAATCAAGAAGATGTCAAACCAGAGTCAGCTCGACAGATTCGGCCAGCACACTGTGGTCCGTTTTTAATAACTGTGTTGTTGACAGTACAGTGTGTCTCTGTTTGTGTGCCTGTGTTGTCCATATCTGTGAGTGTTTGTTTTTTACAGACACACAAACCCAGAGTCGGAGCGGTAGGTTGGCGCTACGGCTGGTGTGTGTTCAGGAGCTGGACCAGAGATTCTCTGACACTGCGGAGACCTTTAACGAGCAACAGGAGCGCTTTGAGGTCATGACTCAACACATCATCAAACTGCGACAGGCCTTTGGCTGTAACCATGACAACTCCCTGTCTCTGACAGAATGCGTGAAGAGGATCATAGAGGAAAATAGTGAGGGACACTTGTGAACACATCGACACATAGACGCACACAAACACACACGCATGCCTACTCATATTGAACGAAGTGGAGGTGGCTCTCTCAGTGTCTTCATCTCTCACTGTGTAAGTGTTGCTCATTTTCCACCTCTCCCTCTTTCCCCATCTCTCTCCATCTCTCTCCATCTCTCTCTATATCCGTCCTGCCCCAGAAGACAGATACAGGATTACTGTACAAATAAAGGGGTATGACTTCTCCCTCACTGTGGTTCCTCTGAGTTCAGAGACTGAACCAGATTTGTCACTGCCTCCTCGTCTGCGATTGGCTCAAGAGGTGCTGAAGGGGGTATCCAAAAGTGCCAAAGCAACAGTGGCTTCTGGAACCAAACTTAAGGAGCTGACTGGCTGGCTGCTGCGTAGTGAGGAGCGAATGGCGGAGCAGGTGAGGCAAGCAGCACCAACCTATCAGGAGCAGTGTCGTCTGGAAGAGAACCTGAAGGAGACCATGCAAGAAGTGAGGAGGGCAAAAGAGCTGTCGCTAGGATACAGAAAACAGGCTGGAGAGGTCCTTTCTGAGGCCGCTCAGATAGCAGGGGCTAGCACCTAGGCCCTCACACACATTCACACACACACACACACACACACACACACACACACACACACACACACACACACACACACACACACACTAATGTGGCTCAATCTAATATAGATGTGTGTACATGGATTACAAGGACAGATTCTGTCTTAAGTTATTGATTAACATCAAAAACATAAATTAACAGTGTAAAACATAGATTAAAAAACTGCAACTTTTTTCAGTTGAATAGCACAGCTTGCACATTGAGTCACACGTGACACTGGATTTTACTTTACATTTTTGGAGTTTTAATTTTTTTACTACTATTTTACATTTTTGTCACTTTTTTTTATTAATTACTAATTAAGAACAGTGTTGTTCTTTTGTTAACCTTTTAAGATAATTAAGTATGCAGCCCCCTTCCTGTTCAGGAAACCTACTGCGTGTGAAGCTGCTGATTTGTCTCTACGTGAGTTGAAGGATTAATGTCTGAGTAATAAAGGTTAATTCCGCTCCATTTAACTGGATGGCCGTGCATTTATTTATCCATTTAGAAAGTGCTCTATAATATCTGATATAATTTCATTCACATGCATTTTTACTTCAATTAAAGTGATTTCTGTAAAAATGTGTAACGTAGTGTACTTTTGGAATGTCTCTCACTCATTCACTACTTATGCAATCACATCAATTATGTTTTTTTTGTTGAGCGAGAGTTCAAGGCCTGCTCTGGTGGTCTTCTGCTCTGTCTCTGTTCAGTCAACTGTCAAACAGCAATGACAGCGACAACCTACCATAATCGTGGAAATTATTAAAACACGCCCCAGCGGCTAAAGTCATTGGCTATTATTTGTAGGCGATCTTTAAATCTGCTACACTATTGGCTTATATATCTGTCACTCTAAACAAGTCCTCGAGTTCAAGGTAGTCTGAGTGTAGAAAGTAATGAAGATGGAGGGTTTGATGTTGTTGAAATATTTAGGAGATTTATGGAGTAATTGATAGACATTTACCTGTCAAGTCAAATCGATATCGGACGCCAAAAGCAAGAAATTGCAAGATAGTATGATAGTAAGTAACCTAAAACTTTCCTCTCTCATGATCTTAATGTCAAGAAAGCGCTTAGTCTGTAACACACTGACAGTTCAAATCAGAGTGTCGGTTTGGGATTATCCAGCACTGGTAAGCATATTTAGCTGCTGCTCGAGTCTGTACTGTCCACTAAGAAGCTTGTGGATTGCTGGTAGCCGAATCTGTCTTTGGCGAAGAGAAATGTAATGCATTATAGAAAGCCAACCGGCTGAATGGCCAAAAAGCGATCGCTAGCTAGTCAATTTGCCAATCTACAATGGCAGTGTAACGCAACAAAAAATACTAGGAATAACTAGCTAGCTGCTATACAAGATAGCTAGTCCATATTCGTAAACCACGGTTGCCAACAAAACTAGTTAGCTAAAGTAGCTAATGTCGTTTATAATGGTATTATAATATGTATGGTAAGCATTATCTACACTGGAGATTTACACACACATGCAGGTCAGTGTTAAAGCTGATAGAACTTGTGATAGGCTCTGGCTAAACTATGGATAAATACAAGGGACATTCAATGAATGAGCATGTGCCTTTTGACCTGTGTGCGTGCTCAAATTGATTCCTTACCTGACTCCATTATTAATGTGCTTGTACATAGTCTATTATTCGAACAACCAGCCAACCTGCAAGGCTGAGTTAGGCTCGAGCTACTTCTCTATTTGTTCAGGAGGCTGGCTGAGTAATGCATTGTTAGAATTGTTTCAATATCTCTCATGTGAGACCGCTTTCCTGTTTCTATAACACTCTGCAAAACCCCTCTTCCGCAAGAGGCTGGTGAGTGTGTGTGACAGTGTGTGCCGCAGTAAGCTGACTTCAGTACCAAGTAGTCGGATTTCTAAATGAGCTTAATGAATTTGTTTTGTTGGTACACATGTTGTTTAAAATCGAACATGTGGGTTTAATAAGCTGTGTCCTATCCTAAGTCCCAGTTTCAGACAGGGCTACAGACAGCAACTGGGCTTGTCTTATTTATTGTAGAAGCGAGCTGTTCTTTCCACCGTCTTGATACGACTGCCTTTCAGATGTGTGTTTTTGTGTGAGTGTGTCTCTGCCTAATTGCCCTATAGCAGTGGATGTCACTTTAAATATGTTATATTTGGTGCAAAGTGTGTCACTATGGGGGAGGGAGAGGGGGAGAAGGAGGTGAAGGAGAAGGGGAGAGAGAAGCCTGTTAAATTGAGCTGTCGTGCAGCCAGAGTGTCTGGGGTCTCTTAATGCGCTTTGACAGTGAGTCTTCCTCAGGCAACCAGAATGCAGGGCAGGACCCGGGGTCTGTCTGTCGACAGGAATCCATTCCCATGGAGCGAGCAGCAGGGATGCCTCTTGGTGCTGCTCACAGTTCTCCTCTGCTCTCAGAGGTCTGATACACCCTGACCGTTGGAACCCAGTCATCCACTGGACAGAGGCCCAACACAGAGCCTTATATGGAATTTGTCTGAACTGTTTCAGTTTGGTAAATTTGGAAAATCCAGCTAATCACCACATGCGGAAGTACTAAAATTAGGACTGAAAAACCCAAAAAGGAGGATCAGTAAAAGGAACTCTCTGACTAGGACTAAGCCTATTGCTGCCTGGGACTGTGGAGAGATGGATGCGAGAGAGATGGGGAGGCAGGCTAAGAAGAGAGAGAGAGGAACGGAAGCAAGAGAGATAGTGTTGATAACGAGTAAATCACTGATCCTTTTAGGCATACCAGCTAAGGAAGAGGATGCTAAGGAGAGAGAGACGGGGAGGGAGAGGGAGGGGGAGATGTTGAGAGGAGGACAGAGCGTAGGCTGCTATAAGAGGATTCCACCCTGTCAGATCCCTCTCTCGGAACCCACGGCTCTCAGACCACGCTGTGATTACACACACACACACACACGCTGGTGTACACACCCGCAAGCACACTAACACACACACCCACGCACAGGTTCACATGCGCATAGACACACACGTCTACACGTTTATGTACGGACACTAAACAGCCTCAAAAAACAAGGGCTGAAGGCAGTGCACTTTATGTGAGAGGAGCTAAGAACCGCAACGAAAATCAGCCTTCTAGAGGGAGCACTTAAGAGAAGGAGATGAAGGGGAGGGGAAATGTGGAGCAGATGAGGTAACAGAGGGTCATTAGATGGGCAAAGGAAGGAGGGAAGGTATGCAGGTGAGAGAGACAGACGAGCAGAGCCAGCAAGAGAGCCAGGGACTGCCAGACAGGAAACAAGAAATCCAAGAAAGGTGTAAACATCCGGCGGACTGATGGCGGGGGGAGCATTGGAGGTTTGCGGATGCCCAGGGGCCTGTGTGGGCTTGCAGAAGACCAGTCCGACTCCCTTTGTCCTGGGCCAGAATTGCTGGTCTGCCCCCCTCCCGTGCATGGCTCCCATGCAGAACTACTGCCCCGACCTCCCACTGCTCTTTAAAGTAGTGTTAACATGCACACAGAACCCCTCTTCATGACTCCAGTGGTGTAGTGGTTAGTTTAGTGGAGGCAGTGCAGTTGAGTCACAGACTGGGCAAGCGAAGCCAAGTGTTTGAGCCAGTTTCGGATTGTGATGTTATTTAAGGACATTTCCTCAATGTTTCTTGGGGCTGTAGACTTCTCTCTCTTTCTCCCTCAGTCATTTTCACCTTCTTGCTTTCCCACACCCATTCTCTCTCACTCCTTCTCTCCACCCCTTTGCCAGTCATCTGAAACAGAGCTTTCTGATTGGCTTATCCACCCCTCACTTCCTGAAAGAGGAATATATCACGCTCGTGTGTGTGTGCAGCAGGAAGTGAAGTAATTCTCATGAATCAAGGAGGAGTGAGCAGTGTTTCTCTTGTAGACAGGACAACCTAAACATTCACCCTGGCTGTCCATAATACTGTAAGTACTCCCTACCTCTCCAGAGACCTCTGTTTATCCTGGTGTCTTAGACTGTTTGTCTCCGGAACAACTTGTTCAGTTTGCCTGCTTGAAACTTATGACTCAAAATGCCTTAATGTGTCAGTGGGTGTGACCTTTCGTTTTACAGACCTTTTACAGTTGTTAGAGAGAGATTTTATCCTGTGGTCAAAAGAAACAGCATTGGGTCCCGCCAGCTAAAGGTCTAGGTCTGCCTGAACAGTCTGCTGGGGTGATTTGTGTGCGAAATGTTCGAGTCAGAAGATGGAAACGTGCTACTGAGTCATACACTGCGACTGAGAGCATTTCTTACTGTGAATAGAGTACATCGGAGCGCTTTCTGCTTTGTGTTGGTCTTTATGGACTTTGTGCATGTGTGTGTTTGCAGTTAGGCTGGTTGTAGCCTGTGTGTGTGTGTGTGTTTGCAGTTAAGATGTGTGTGCGTGTGTTTGGCAGCAGTCTGATGAGCTTAGTGTACCACTCAGTCCGAAAACGCTACCATTGTGCTCAATGGACACACACACACACACACACACACACACAGAAGATTAGGAGTGTACCTAACAGAGGGGCAGTGTTGGTGTTTTTACAGGGTATGTTTAAAGGATTCCTCGTCCTTTTCAGGAGGACAAGGAGGACAGAGAAGTCACAATATCCTAAGCTCATTCACGAGGACTTACACTACCAACCCAACATCTGAGTGTGTGTGTGTTTCAGCAACAGAGGGGGAAGTTAACAAAAATTGGGCGGGGTGTGTCTAGGAACAGGTTGACAAGTTGGCTGTTCTACCTGAACAGGTTTTGTGAAACCAGAAAGGGAACAGCACTCACCTGTGATGTTCCTCAATAATCTGGCTCTGTTCTGTCACACGCTTGTCTTCAGCCAGGGTTAGGCGGTCCCACCGGCTGGGTGAGGAGGGCTGTGGCTTTGGGTGCCATGTGGGCTATTAGGCCTAAAGACAGAACAGAGAAAACAACTGAATTAATTATCCTAACTGTTGTGTTTGTGTGTTTCTAGTGTGTGTGTGTGTGTGTGTGTGTGTGTGTCCATCCAAGGCAGTTTACCTCCTTGAATCCCTCTGTCAGCCAGGTAACCGGGGGCAGCAGAGACTACTTCTTCTTCCTGCAACTCTGTTCATCACTGTCGCTCTCCTCCTCAATTAGACCCGCCCTCTTGTTTCTGTCCATCCCTCCCTCCCTGCAACTCCACCTCCTGTGTAGATCTATCTTTCAGTGGATCCCCTCATCCATATGCACACCTCTTCATTCTTCAGATCAGTCAGTTTACCCTACCATCTGTCTAGTCAGCTAGACACTTAGCCAATGGGGCCCCTGAATAGTGTATGGTGGTGTGTGTGCCTTTGTCAGTCAGTCTTAGGAAGGAGGATGGTTGAGTTTGGTAAATCTGTCCTCCTATTTCTTGGCTGCTTCACCCAAAGCTATAATCACAGCTTTGTCACTGAAGTTACCCTGCAATCTCACACACAGACACAGTAGCCATAATGAGGTTCCTTTTTTTTCTAGGACTTGTCAGAAAGACAAAAGGAGAGAGTGAGAGAACCAGAGAGGGCAGGAAAGAGTGAGGCAGGATGCTGATTTCCCTGCAGTCGCCTGAATGTTGCCAATTTGATGACTCACTCCTCCCCCCTTAAATTCCCACCATGGTACAGTCTATAAATATACCTGCCAGCAGAGAGGGGCAACTAAGTAGCAATTTGGGGTTGGGGGGGTGGCCATAGTAGATGGCCGTGAAAGGATTTGCTCTTAAAGCGGAAAAAGAGAAAATACCTTGATGAAAGAGAACCTGCTAGAATGTTACAGTAGACGAATCCTATACACCTCTCTAACCTTGTTTGGCTTGTTTGGCTTCGATCCTGCACAAACAGAAACGATAAGGAGGAGAAATGGAGATAGACAGAAGGGAAAGGCACATGGAGGGGTTATGGGGGACATGGGTCACACATTCCACACATCCCGGGTCACACATTCCCTAATCTCATCACTAAACCTAGATTAGGACTGGGACTAGCTTAATCTGAGCCTGGACCTTGAGTGACATGGAGAGAAAATGGAGGCTGCACGTTTAGACACACCAATCACTTTTTCTGTCTCTCTTTACGGTTCTCCATCTCTCGCTCTCACACTCTTTCTTGCCTCCCCCTCCCCCCCCCCCCAGACACACACACACACTCTCTCCCTCCCTCCTTGTTGTTGCGTAACACCATTATAGTGTAGGACACGAAGAGGCGACCAAACGCCGTCAGAGGAGAGGGAGACGGCCAGAGGAGTGAGGAGGAGCGGGGGGGGGGGGGGGGCGTGTGAGATGGAGAGGACTGAGTGTGCAGCAGAGACACGAGGAGACACACACACAGGGACAGGGGGAGTAAAAAAAAGAGAGGGAAGGGGAGGGGAGAATGATAGACAGGAGGAGGCACACGCTCCATGGCATGTGGAGGAGTATGATCCGTACTCATGCCCAGTTGGTTTTTATGAGCATTGCAGGTAAGCACATCGCCATCTAATTCTCTTACCCCCGCTTTCTTTTCATTTCTGTCTCTGTTGAAAGGTGGTCCACACACACACACATTCATTCTGCAATCCAAGTTCAGTCTGCTGATGATGTTGTCTGCATCGCCTCACCGTTCAGCAGCTTTGTAGGGCTATACTAGGCTAACTAGCAGAATGCTCATGCTTGAATTGTTTCTGAAAGTGTGTGTGTGTGTGTGTGTGTGTTTGCTTGCCTGTGGTCAAATGCATGATAGCATTACAAACAACAAGCAATGGCTGACAAGGGACAAGGGAAGGTAACCTTGAAGGTGTGTGTGTGTGGAGTGCGATGGCAAGCAGCTGTTTGCATACGAGGATAGAGGTGGAGGAAGGAATCATCAGAGGAAAACCTGTGTGTTTTTAGGTCCCCACACACACATTAAAGAAAATGTTGTGGATGAATGTGTTTGATAATCAGTTTTTCCTGTCTCCCCCCCCCCCCCTCCCCCCTTGATCTCTCTCTCACAGGTAGAGCTGGTCCTACATCAGATGAGGGAATATGTTGGCTATGGACCAAGGAGTAGTGGAGGAATGGCTGTCAGAGTTTAAGGTAGTGTTTGTGTGTGTGGTAGAAGGAAAGCCCCACAATGACTTAGCATCATCAGTATTCAGACCACTTGTCTTGTTCAGTACACCATCCGATGCTTATCACTGTCAGACTACACACACACACACACACACACAGACTGAAATGATTGCAGGCTAGCTGTCAGCAAATCTAACAGCGGCAAAGGACTCCACCACTAGGAATTGCTTGTTAAAACGCATATTATCCCTCTCATACACACAAATACACAAATACACTCACAGATGCAGATATTGACGGTAGACCTGATGAGACAGTGAGAAGTAACAGTATTGCCTGTGTGTAGCTGAACGCAAAATCTACATTATAGATATGCTAAGATGCTTATCATACAAAATGTCAACTCATGTTGTTCACATGATGGAAGGCTAGTGATGTGTGTGTGTGTGTGTGTCAGACCCTCCCAGACAGTGCCGTGTCCAGCTACGCCGCGTCTCTGAAGGAGAAAGGCTCCCTCGTCCCTGCGCTCTACAAAGTCATCAGAGAGAACTACAGTGACGTGAGCTTTCTCTCCTCCTCTCACCGCTCTCTGACACCCTCACTCTCTGGCTCTTCCTCAAGACTATGAATCTCTCTCTCCTTGTCTCTCTCTCTCCTTGTCTCTCTCTCTCCTTGTCTCTCTCTCTCCTTGTCTCTCTCTCTCCTTGTCTCTCTGTCTCATTCATTCATTCTCTCTCTCTGCCACTTACTCCACCTCTCTTTCCCACACTCTCTCTCTAGAGTCTCTAGTTTCTTTGTATTACTTCAGTGACCTTATGCCTGCTTTAACTCTCACTGCGCGCGTGTGTGTGTATTGTGTGTGTGTGTGCCCGTCTATTGTACGTGTGCAGCTGCTGGAGTCGGTGTGTCACCAGCTGTTTGAGTTCTATCGTAGCGGGGAGCCGCGTCTCCAGCGCTTCACCCTGCAGTTCCTCCCAGAGCTGCTGTGGAGCCTGCTGTCCGTCAGCGCCGCCCGCCACCCCCACACCTCCGGCTGCATAGAGGCCCTGCTGCTGGGCATCTACAACCTGGTCAGTCTGGGTGTGGGTGTGTGTGTGTGTGGGTGGGGGTGGGGGTGGGGGTGGGTGTGGGTGCGTGTGGGTGGGTGGGAGGGTTGAGGGGGTGTAGCGCAGTGCTTGGAGTGATCCGTGACGGAGCACTGTCGGCTCGCATTTGTCTTTTGGAGCTTTCACACGAGTCATTCAGAACAAGCGGATGCCATTTTGTGTCTTTGACTTGATTTGGCTCTCTCTTCTTCTGCCCCCTCCCTCCCTTCCTCTCTGTCTCTCCATATTTCTCTCCCTCCCTCTCCCCCTCCCTCCCTCCCTCCTCGACAGGAAATAGTAGACAAAGATGGACAGAGCAAAGTCCTCTCCTTCGCCATCCCCGCCCTCTCCAAGCCTTCAGTATACCATGAGGTGAGCGCGCACACACACAAACACCTTTCCCCTACCATTGATAGATGGACAAGTGGTCTGAATTGTGCCTAACTCCCTCCCACCCCATCTATAGCCTTCAACAATTGGCTCTCTGGCCTTGACGGAAGGCGCTCTAGCCAACCATGGTCTTAGTAGGGTGGTGTACAGTGGGCCCCACCTCCAGAGAGAGACCTTCACTGCTCAGAACAGGTAAGACGTGCCAAGGGTGCATTCACGCTTGTTCCTCCTTTCATGGTAGGTTTTATGGTTGCACTGTGATAAGCTCACTTGTGATAAAATTTGTTCCAGAACTTGACAAGTTCAAACAGGATTGCGGTGGCATTGGGGTCATGTTGCCGTTTATGTGTGCCCATGTGTGTGCGTGTGTGGATGTGTGCGTGTGACTGTGTGATCTAGGTTTGAGGTGCTGACCTTCCTGTTGCTGTGTTACAATGCAGCGCTCAGTTACATGACCTCTTCCTCCCTGCAGTCACTCTGCCAGCTCAGCTCCAGGTAACACACACACACACACAGTTGATTCAAATACTCCCGCTGCTCTGGTAGCATCTCCTTATCAGATTAAAGGCTTTATTGTGGAAGAAAACATCGATGATACAGAGAGCGAGAGAGACAGAGAGCGAGAGAGAGAGAGACAGAGAGCGAGAGAGAGAGACCCTCAGGTCTTAGAGTGAGCAGTGTTCCCATTAGTCCAGACTAAGGAAAGATGTTTGGTTCAGCTTTATATGAGAGGCTGTGTCCCTTAGTAGCATCAGCTCGGGTTGTAATTAACCTAGAAACAGATCCAAATTGATTCAACAAGGTTTCAGTGATCCTCATTAGCTGACTGTATTCTCTTTTCCCTGATTGGACCACCATGCAGGGTGTGTATCTGCGGTTACCCTCGGCAACAGCTACGCCGCTATAAAGGCATCAGTGCCCGAATGACTGTGACATCAGAGTTCCTGGTCCAGCTCATCACGGGAATACACTACGCCCTGTGAGTGCACCCCCCCCCCCCAACACACACAAACACACATCTCAAACTGAAACTGTAGTTAACTGTAGACACACAACAACAACACAAACAAACTCTCTTCTCTCCACCCTCTCTCTCTCTGTCTTCCTCCCCCTCTCACTCTCTTTCTCTTTCTCTCTCTCTCTCTCTCTCTCTCTCTCTCTCTCTCTCTCTCTCTCTCTCTCTCTCTCCTGCAGGTGTAATGGGGAGGCTGACGTGGGTTCTAAGGCACTGGATGATGTTCTGTACAGAGCTCAGTTGGAACTGTTCCCTGAAGCACTGCTGGTGGGTGCCATGGTGTCTCCGGTCACCCTGGTCACATGACTTCAGCCTCTCTGGAGTGGCCGTGGCCGGAGGATGTGTCTGTGTTTCTAGGAACTGTGTGTGAAAGAGAGAGACAGACATTTTGTGTATGTTTCTTTGGCAATGTAGGCCTATATGTAATCCAAGTAGATTACTTGCATGGTTTAGACTCTGGAACGCTAATCTGTAATCCCGTTGGTCCAGGGGCCAAGGGATTGGACAGTATCTCAACGAATTACAGCAGCACAAGAGGCCAAAGGTGTATTCCAGCCAACAGATCAGATCACGCACAATAGCAATATTGATGTGAAAATGAAAATACAGAAATAATTCCAGAGATTTAATAATCTTTCAGTCGACTAATTATGTCTCAAATTGCACCATAATCTATGCACAGAGAACAGACTGGAGAGCTGAGTTTGAGGACGTGTGTTGGTCCGATTTTTGAGTGTATATAGACTAGTGGCGTATATAGACTAGTGACGTGGCCTGTGTAGCAGTTGCAGCTGACCAACAAAGGGCTTTGTTGTTTTGTGTTTGGTGATTATGGTGCTGAGTCCCTGAGTATCTGAGCTGTGTGACTGGACTTAACTTGAGGCCACCGCACACCCTGGGCCGATACAGTTGTATTGGGAGCCTTAAACGGCAACACAGAAGATTCTTATGGTGGAAATTCCTTCAGTTGTCAGTTCAGCACGTGTGTGTGTGTGTGTGTGGACACACAGTTTCCTGCCCATGGAGATGGAGAAAATGTACACGGCTAAAAAAATAAATGGCGTGTGTTCCTCCGTAGGTGGGCAACGCCATCAAATCGTCCCTGCATGGGGCAGCGCTGAAGAGCAACAAGGAGGGGGCTCGCAGCATCCAGGTGGACATCACCCCCACCTCCTCACGCATCTCACGCAACGCCGTCACCTCGCTCTCCATCCGGGGGCACCGGTGGAAGAGACACGGTGAGACTCACACACACACACACAGTCAGAGGACTTGCAGTCGAAACACCCACACAAACATTACCGGGAAGAAACAGAATGAGGGACTCACTCACAAAAACACACACAGACACACACTTGTGTCTGTAGAAGCTACCCACACAGACCTGGGTGCGCGTCTGTCGCTGTTGTGTTCAGATCAGAGACGAGAGAGAGGCGGCCGTGACACCATCGCTTGTTCATCTCCTCTCCTGTATCCCTCCTCCATATCATCCCTCTCTGCTGAGTCTGGAGGTGACAGAATAGTGCAGACAGGAGATTCCTCACACCCCACATAGATGTCCAGTTTCTAGATGGTGTTTCATTCCCTGTGGTCAGTCACTACCTTCTAGCTGTTCCAGGGTCCTCGATAGGAAAGGAGACCCGGATCTGATGCAGGCAGCTGAGAGGAGAGACAGGCAGCAGAAGAGATGAGACAAGGGAGGAAGGAGTTGGAAACAGCGGAGGTCCACCCAGAGAGATCCGGCCAGAGTCAGAGTCAGTGATTGGCTGGTCCGAGGTGTGAAGCTCCTTAAGTGTTCCACACGCAAAAGAGCAGGAAATAGTAGCCCCTGGACCATTCTCTTCGGATTGAATAGAACCGAAAAGTGACGTTTGTCCTGCACAGTAAGGAACAGCTATTCATGACCCAGAAGTCTCCTCCTACCCTTCCTGTTTCATGGTCCCGGCGTCCAGTCCCACTCAGCCCAGACTGACCTGTGGATCTGGTGAAATAGTGAGCTCCAGTGCTTTCATCTCATCTGTCCTCTAGTCCATGTAGAACTAGCCCCGTCATGTCGACTGTCCTCCAGGTAGAACTAGACCCCTCGTGTCTACTGTGGGATCACTATGATTTCTGTCTTTGAACTTTTTGTTTTCTTTCAGCCATTACATTTATTTGTATTTTTTTGTTGTCACATGTGTTTGTGTGTTTGTTTTGATCTGTGTGTGTGTTTGTCCATGGTGCATGTGTCTCCATGTGTCCATGTCTCTGTGTTCATATACGCCCCCCCCCCCCCCCCCCCACCAGAATCCCAGGAGGTCAGTATAGACAGTGATCCCGCCCTGGGGGGGGTCTCTATCCCCGAGATCAGTGTGACGGGGGTGAGCGGCGAGCGCATGCCCAACGGAGACTCCCTGCGACCTCGCTCCGACCTGCGAACACAGCCTGACCCCGAGCCACTGGGCGGAGCCTCCGAGGTCAGCTTGGACACTAGAGGTCACGACCCCCCCAACCCCAAGGGTCAGGAGGTCAGGAGGCAGAAGTCTGTGAGGCGATTGGTGGATGAGGGTACTGGGCCCTCCTCCATAGGGAGGAGCCAGCACTAGGCTCCACCCTCTCCTCTCCCCCACCCACTCCCAGGGGTAACCTAGGTAACCGTGTGTTGGGACTTGGTCTGGAACTGCATGGTGAAAGCTGACTAATGTTTGTGCTGCCCTCTGCAACTCAACCTGGCCTTTTTCTATAAAGGACAATCACCTTTTTTTCCAAATCCCACTACTCCTCTCATCCTTGTCTTCGGTCCTTTTATCCAGCCTCTTCCCTTCGTTCACTTACTCACTCTCCATCTCTTGTCCTGTAATAAATAAAGCCCGAGCCGGAATGATGATTTCCTTAACTGGAAGCTCGAATGTTCTAATACTGTTTGTGTGGGGGGAAAATCATGATATGAGCACCAGATTGTCCTCAGGTTCCGGTTGAAAACTGAAACACTGTCCAAGAGTGTGACAGTCACCAGCAGCCGTAGGGCATTGTGGGATCAAGGGCTGCAACGTTTTTATTTTTGGTATTTTTTTGTGGTCTCACTCCCGACACATTGCCACCAGGGTTGCCACGGGAGACAGACTGGTCCCTCCTGATTGGTAGCTACAGTAGCTGAGGAGGATAGGCAGCTCTTGATGGATTGGATGCCAGCTCATGTCAAAGCATACAGAATCTGAGTGGAATATCCACAATGAGAAATCTCAAGTGAATCGGACCTTGAAAGCCCAGCCACACATGGGGCTCTGCTAAGTACAAGCCCCTATGTGGCTAAACTAGAGTCCTTTTGATAAACTTCTTATTAGATGTGTGATGGACCTGCCTATCTCTCAGCTGGTGACTGGTGTACAGTGATAGAATAAGATGGGTATCATTCCTGTGTGTGTGTGTAAGAAACAGAGTATAAGTGTATTTTAGACTGTGAGTATGTACAGTACCAGTCAAAAGTTTGGACATATTTCATGGGAAAATGACTGGTACTGTACGTGTGGGTGTGTTTGTGCCTGGTCCTTTGGTGCCTCTTGAGCTTTCTGCTAACTACATTTCCCTCACTCCTGCTTCGTGCTTTGGGACTGTGATCTTCCCTGATACCTGTAACACAATGTTTCACCTAGCCAACGTGTGTGTGTGTGTTTCTGTGTGTGTGACAATCTTACCCCTCTATTTCATAATGTAGTTGAACTCTGTCATACAGCCTGCTTCCCATTCTGTCCGATATCTAGCGACACATTCTGGTTTTAGTTGTGAAGTAAAGACCTGAACTAGAGTTACCACTGTAATCTTAAGTTCTGTGGTCTAAACCAGTTTCTATGCTCTTGGTTTCAGGATGTGGTGTGAATGACTGCGGCTTCATTTGAATGTATAAAACAGGCTGAATGACAGAGATGTGACTTTCCTTCTCTTTCATGTGGTACTTCCTTTTCTCTCGGTTAATATCTCTCTCTTTCTCTCTCTTCCTCTCTGTCTCTCTCCCCCCAGACGCAGTGGATCTGGGTTCCCCGGACGAGCTGATGGAGATCTCTGAAGTGGACGAGGGGGTGTGGCCGGGTGGGGCTGGGCCTGACCTGACTCCACCCACCATCACCGTGAGCAACAGTGTACCCTCGGCAACACCCGGGGGAAAGGCCAATAAGAGAAACCGACTGGGCGGGCGAGCCAGTAGGGATAAGGAGGCGTGTCCCTCCATGGGGCGGGCGGCAAGCGAGAGTGTGGAGCTGTCATTCAAACGTCTGACGCTGACCTCCAGCCAATCGGTGCCCAAGGCCGGGGCTCTCAGTAACCTGACACGTACAGCCAGCGCCGTTTTCTCACGCTCCTTCGAGCACGCTGGTGGCAATGCCCCCCCTCCTGGTAACCACGCCAATGAGACTGGGCGCTACTCATGTAGTTTGCAGGAGGAGGGGCTAGGGTATTTAAGCCCCGTCCCTAACCATGCACAGCGCTCTCCCAGCATCAGTGTGCACCTCGGCAGTGACCTTTGAACCCTGAGTCCCCTCCTCTCGGAACGACATCGCCCCTGACCCTGTACCTGTGACCTGGAACTAGCCTGCCAGTAGGACTAGATCACTAAAAACACACACCATACACCTTGTCCTCGTCCAACTTGTATTCCTGCTTCCCCTTCTCAGTTATACACTCCAGGCCACCATCCCTCTCCAGCCCAGGAGTTGTCTTTACTCCTGTCATCCCCACATTGAGAGTGTCATCAAGGCCTGGTGGAGAATTGGTGACTGGCAACCGACTCTTGAAACTACAGACTTACTGCCATCTGGTGATGTGTTGACAAAACTGCAGCTTGTTGAATCCCTGCCCAGTCGTCTTTGTGTGTGTGTCTGTGTGTGCGCATCACTAAAACTGTGTCTGCAATGATTTGGAAATGTAATATTTTAATTAAATCTTGTTGTCCTGCTTGGCTTTCCATGCATCCCCCCTGACTACGCCCCTTATGATGGGGCAGACACTGTATGTACTGTGTGTGTGTGTGTGTGTGTTTTTAGTGTGCATGGCTGTTTAAGAATAAAGGCTGCTGATTGATACAAGATATGATTCTCCTGAACAGAAGTAAACCATTATTTTAATTACAATAACCTTCCGTGACCTGTGCCCACCCTCGTACTCCCATCCTGTGTTCCTGTTGCTACGGCAATTACCTGCTTCTTCATTCAGTGACTCTTAAATGAGCTAAATGAGCAAAGGTCTCATATAAGGATATGTCCTGATTGTTTACAGTGGGAAAATGTTGATGTCGTTCTGTAAAAGCAATATGTTTCTCTGTCTTTCCCACACCCTCCCCCTGGCACCTTCTGATTGGCTGTCCACCCCGTAATGACCTTTGGAGAAATTGATTTTTATTTTTTTACTTGATTTGGGATCTATACAATGTTTTGTGTGATGTGTAAACTGTGGACCTTTTTGTTTGAAAGAGAGAGACTGGTATTTTTAAAAAGCAAAGAAGGCTTTGAGCTGTGGTATTTCTTCCCAGAAAGGGAGAAAGCGTTTTGTTTTCTGGCAGTATTAACACTCCCACGTACAGTGTTGAAAGAGCTTAATAGCCTCTGCTTGACACAGCCCTCACGCCAAAGTAGTAAGGCAACACCAAGATCCCAGATCAATCCATATGCTCCTACCCCACCTCCAAAACCACTGCAGATCTCACAGCAGGAGAAAGCAATATGGCTGGTGTTCAGCTGTTCTACAAAAGGTGAAGCGTTCACTATATTTCTAACACCAAGCCAACCATTTACAGATCTTTACTTGTTGATTGGGGGGGGAGAGGTCAGTTTAAGGTTGTGCATCCTGATTTCTCCACTCCAATCCACTCCTTTTTTAGGTGTTAGTACAATAGTGAAATTGTGTTTGTATGTCTGTCAGCTCCACCACCTGCTTGTGTCCCCTCCTTATTGACAGAACCGATCTGTAGGACAGACAGAGCACTGTGGAACTCTACTGTAAGACAACTCCTTCAAACATTAAGTGTTCTAAAATATCTATCTACAGCTCCACAGGCCCACTGTCCCAGAGAACGTGTGTTCCTTAATTATATAAGTGTTTTTAGAACTGTTTTATATCTAAGAGGAACAAATAACAATCATCATGTTTCTGTATGTTGATTTACAGAATGTGAAAATAAGCTGGTGAGTTGTACATACTGTTGTACTAAAGTTGTTGGTTTATTGGCCTTTTTGTCTGAAGATTACTCTCTTGCTAGAACTTCTGGGAATAAAGTGTTTCTATATTTCAGACTGTTCTCATCTGTTACACACATTATAGTCCACCATACTTAAATATCTACATCGCTGGTGCATAGCTCTTGGATGTTTGGAGTTTCCCATAACTTACATTAAATCAGCATTGGATGTTGCTGAATGTAACTTTACAAAACAGTAACTTTACAATGACTACATGTAAATGATTAAATGTACAATGTAAACTTCAGTGGATCACCATTTTGCATAGTGTAGCTAATTGCGTCCACTCGGTGGCGCTTGTTGCGTTTGACCTCATATTTCTACTGTCGCAAAACAATGCGCCTCTTTACGGCCATACATCCCTTAACTTCCTGTTTTACGTCATTGGCAGCTAACAAGTCGTGAAGTCGTATTTGACCTGCCGAAGCTAAAGCTCTGCTGTGAAACATGGCAAAACTTAGCAAAGAGACCAAACAGCG
Organism: Hypomesus transpacificus; assembly: GCF_021917145.1. NCBI lineage: Eukaryota > Metazoa > Chordata > Actinopteri > Osmeriformes > Osmeridae > Hypomesus > Hypomesus transpacificus. The sequence goes on from NC_061063.1 coordinate 5,436,753, forward strand.
TCTACAGCAGGTGTTCCAGTGCGGACAGTTTGTCATCCGATGGGGCTTTATCCCCACGGTTCTCTACTTGGGTGAGTATAGAGGCGGTGAGCAGAACTGACCACGTTCGTTAGCCAGCATGCTAAGTATTAACATTTGGGCTGGGCAAGCTGTGACGTTCACCCAGTTTTAAGAAGCATGGGTGAACGTTACAGCCCAGCCCAAATTGGACTAATTTATTCGACTTCCAGAGCCTAATCATAGCGTAAGCATAACCTAGTTTATGGTACTGCAGCCATGAGAACATGCTTGATAGGGCCGACAACAGAAGTACCTTAAACCTACACGGCGCATAAATACCACCATATCAGAGGCACTTGAGTGATGGGAAGAAGGAAGTTTGCACCATGTTTGCATCAGCCATCGGCTTACAGCAGTTGATTTGTGTGTAACGCATCCAAGTTTTTATAACTACTGAGTGTTCCTAGTTGACCTATTTACTAGACTAGTCAGAGGACCACAGTTTCCAGAATTATTTGAGGATGCATTGGGGAAGCCAGAGGCCCTGCATAACTTCCTTGCATCAGAGTTGGAAGGCGGCGGCGGGGAGGGGGGGGGGGGGGGGGGGGGGGGGGGGCATGCAGAGATCTACAGCAGAAGGACACTAGTGGCTATCTGGGGATCAGTCAGTAGGCATTTCCCATTTTAGTTTATTCTCAGTATTTCAATACAAACACAAATGTGTGTGGGTACGTATTTTGGTAGTGAGGTGTGCTGGGACAGTTTCTAGAGATGACATCAACTTGTGCCAAGTTGCCTTAGAAGAGGCTCATTGATCCCTCTTCTGTCTTTGATCATCAGGTTTCAAACGAGGGGCGGATCCAGGAATGCCAGAACCCACAGTCTTGAGGTAGCGTGTATGTCTTTCTATGTCAAATTCTTTGTATTAAAGATATGTTTTTATAATGAGTTTTTAATATATATTCAATCGTTGTCCAGTTTGTTGTGGGGTTAAGGAGGACCTTCGCCTGACCAATCACCTTCTCTCAACATTACCCTACCAGCCGACCAGCAGTTACTAAGGAAACAAACACCATTTCATCCCCACAAACTGCAACTAAAGAGCCGGCACCCATCTTACTGTCCAAGTAAACATGTTGGCCATCTCTCCACTCACCTATATGTGTATGGAATATATATGAATATATGTGTATGGAATATATATGTGCTGTTAAGGTCCCTATACGTCCCCAGTAATGTAGCCTCAATATATCCTGGACAAGTGAAGGCTGGCCAATACATCTAATTTGGACTCTTGGAATCACATTGGAGTCATTGGAGACTCCAGTGTAATAGTGTACCAGGTTATGCTTCTCTGGAGAAATTGTTATATGCAATGGATTCATGTATGTCTGCATAAAGTATAGGGGAATTCTTTAGTTTCTTTTTTATATATATATACCTTCAGTGTAAGAATTTGTTCATTTTTTTTTCAATTTCAATCACTACTGCAACAATTAAACTCCTGTTGAGCCTAGAAAATACTTGTTCAGAATAAACTAATAGTGTAAACAAGCACACAAGGTGTTTTGTATTCTTCTCACTTTTAATATTCCTCAATGCAAATATGAGTTGCTCAAATGCGTTCAATAATAAAATGTCAATTTACAAATAAATTACGAAAACGTATGCATTTTTTAAAATTAACACTATTTGGGTATAAATATGACTTAAATATAAAATCTATAAAAGACGAGTAACTGGTACACTAGTAACTGCATTTGAAATAAATATATTTTGACTTGTACTGCAACAAAATAAGTTTTAGATAATTTTCTATAACCAATACAATATGCATAAATAAATATGTGCTTCCACAATAAATTATTCTTGTATAACTTATACATTCCTTATTCAAGTATTGCCCAAATCTGAACTACTATAACGTAGGATTCAACTGCAGTGAATGTAAGTCAGTTTAAACTATAAATCACAAAAACAATAAATAGACCAATGTACTAAGTAAAAATGGATGTCTTCAGAAATGTAGATACACTTGAAGTAAAAAAGCACAGTTCTGTCTAAGGCACCAATACCCAGGTCACATCTGTTCCAGAGAAGTATTCTTCTTGCTGCGCCGCTCTAACCTACACAGAGCCCTCTTGGTGTCAGCCAAGAATGCCCGTAAGTCACGCAGGATCACTAGTTCTGTTATCTTCTTCTGCCACTCTGTGCCACGGGACAGCTCCTTCAGCAGCTTGTCTTGGTCCTTCATGTTTAATTCTATGACCTTGGAATCCTTCCTCTGTAGAGGAACAGAACACATGAACACAGAATTATACCACTGGAATTTGCTACTTATAATAGCGTTACTTGAAGTTTGTGCATTATTGTAGGGGTTAAAGACCATATTCGGATACAGCTTGTGAACCAATGATAGAAACAAGGTACCTGTAATATAATGTAATAAAAAAATATTAATTAAGAAGCTTTGATCCAAAACCACCTCTTGGTCCGCAATCAAATGCCCTATAGGATATACCAATCCACTAATATATATACAACAACATGCAAGGTGAAGTAAATAAATCTAAAGTCTAAATAAATGAAAACCAATACCTTGTGTTGAAGGAGGTGTAGCAAGTCCTTGGTATGGTTTATGATAGAAAAGACCATTTCTGAGCTGTTGGACTCTGTCTCTGCATGCTGGAGCAACACCATGTATTCTGTTAGGCCTTCGGACAGCTTCTCCTGACAAGTCTCCTACAAAATGGCAAAGAGTCAGAACTGGCATCAGCAAGACACATGCTCATTCTGTTATTTAGTATAATAACATGCATTTCGTTTTTATATCTATGTTATCATTAATGCTACCCATTTCTGAATCAAATATCTCCACCCGATACGAGGCAAAACCACAAGTGAATGTGTGCTTTTTAAGAATACGCAAGAGAAGACACCACACCAGAAACTAAAAACTCTTACTTTGCTTTGGTGGTTGTTCAAACACCATGCCTTTGGTGTGGACAGCATGTAGTATTTAAGGGAGTCCGTTATTGAAGCATTAAACTTGTGTTCTTTGATCTAGTTTCAAAAGAACAGCATCAGTGAAATCATCTAGTTCCACCCCACATGTAGGGTGAATACAGGTAAAGACACTGAGATGAATTAAAGAAAACATGAAAGACCAAATACAGGAAGCATGACCCTTCTTTGAACATCTGCTGACAATATTTAACAATTTTTATTTGCTTCATATGGCAATGTCATTTCACATAATGATTTTTGAGATCCTAATGTTGAAAAGACACATGCCACCCCCAAAAGTGACCTCACAAACATAGAAACACAACAATTTAGCCCTTAACCCTCAAAAAATAAAAGCCCTTTACCCTCAAAGGATGAACTCTGTAATGAGTTCTGATAATTTAGGTATTTACACAGAGACATCAAAGATCAAGATTAAGTGTCCCACTTTACCTGTGTTCACCCTACATACTGTAACTTCAGCTGAAGCCTTCAATACTTTTATAAACATTTGAATGAAAAATGTGCCTGGTTTGACTCTCACCTTCTGTCCTTGAAGTTCCGTGACTTCATGAATTAGAACCTTTATCTTGCTCTCCCAATTACTCGACGCGCTGAAAGTGCAGGAAGTCGGCACATTCAGCTCGTCTCCAGACGTTTCTTCTGAAGGGACCTCGGAGACTGGAGTCGGGACCGGGCTAGCAGTTGCATTTATCAGTAGCCATGTTATCATTAAGGCGAAATGTGACGTTTCTGCGAAGAGAATAAACGATGCAGTTAGCCGTTAGTGTCTAAATAGACCGCACTGACAAACAAGGAACTAGGAGAGTAAGGCAACTTACTTGTTAAAGAAAACATTTTTTTTCTTTTAATTAACCAGAGAAGGACACTGTAGCCAGAGATGATGAAGGTGCATTTGGAATGTTTAGTGATGCGCTGGGCATTTATAGTCGAGGTTATCCTCATAGGATATCCTCATGCGTAACTTGTTCCTATCTATCTGATGTATTAACTAATAACAACCTCTTCATTATACATGCGTCACGAGGAATTAGTTGACTCATTATTGAAACTATTGACCAATATTACCCAATTAATCCAACATTTTGGGCATGAATAGTGAATGTGAGGTTATGGTGTGGGGTTTTTCATACTGGCCTCTTGGACTGATTCAAGATGGGTTAACTTGAATGTGTAATAATAGTAACCACGTTTGCTGGAATTGTTTCTCTCACTTGCTCAATTGTTAAAGCAGGACAAGAATGCCCAAACTGAAGTTAATGAAGATTAAATGTAATAACATAGCAAATGAATAAAAATCTTTTAGCACAAACTTTTTTCCAAAGCAACATACAGGAAGAATTTTATCCTGCAACCTCTTGATCTGCAGGAAAACGCTTCCACTAAGCTGACTATCCTTAAACCAGTCACAAGGTCTAACAATGTCACCCACAACATTATACAAAATTAAGGTTTGACACTTTTTCTACCATGACTAATATCAATTGTAAAGAGAACAAGAAGGAAACAAGGCATTACTCCTGGCCAAGGCCAAATGAGGAGGGCCAGCAGAAGAAGAGCCAAGTGAAGAAGAGAGAGTACCACGATCCACATTATATCCAACCATCAACTGACAGAAACAACCAATCAGGGCTGCATTTCCCCAAAGCGTCGTAAGCCTAAATTGATCGTAGAATCCATCATACAACAAATCTTAGTTTAACTTGCCGTTCCCAAAGACATCTTAGCTGAAGTGCCTCTTGAAAATTCTTAGCTCTTGAAAGTGCATAGATTAGCCTACTCCTTACGAGCATGTTTGGGAAACGCACGTAAGAAATATCAATGGGTTTATTTTTTTTTGCTCGATCGTTGCTACGATCCATTAGCCTGACATTGTCATAATCATAATTCTAGCCAGAATATGAGTCTGAAACTGCTCTGTTGGGCTGTGAGTATGGGGCGTGTTTCAACCGAACTTGTAAAAAAAATGCCTCTTCGCTCAATTGGATATACAACCAATCAGAGCAACTTAGTATGTTGTTTGTTGAAATTCAACCCAAGCGCTCTTTGGTGACGTGGTTTATTACGTTACCGTTGATCATCTGTCCATCATCGTATAAAGCCCCCCCTGACAATTTGATTGGTCCGAACAGCTCCTGTTCGGACATACTTTTTCCCCAACCGAGCGATCCCAGACCCAATTTCCCGACCCAATTTTTTTGTGGGCAGGGCTAAATTAGGCTGCCAGCCAGACTAACGATCCATTGTTATCGGGAAACGCAGGCCAGATCTCGTTGTGATCCTTAAGCCGACTTATCATATGGCTACGGCCTTTAGGGTTGGGCTATCAACAATACTGCTTGAATTGGCGTTTGCCATATTCGGACCAGTGGCTTGTGGTGCAACGGGCCATTGTTAATCCGTGATCCGTACAGATCTGATTTCATGGATCTCGATGCAGGGTTACATTGAAAAAATATACAGATTCAGCCCACCATCGATTCCCATGGTATTTGTCATATTGCCCAACTCTACTACCAATGCAACAGGAGTTAAGATGGTGTAAGAGGCCTTGGTGGTGCTTTCATACTCTTATGGGGGGTCGCTTAACTTTAACTGTGAGGAGGATGGAGACTTCATCCAGAGAGTCTTTACTGTTGTAATAATGGACTGACTTACGTAACTGGGCATGAATCAGAATGCCCCATTCCAGGAATGTTTGCAAAGTACAGTTTAGAAGAAGCAGTTTGGTTTCAGTCAAAAAAGGTAAGTGAGACTCGATAAAAGGGTTGGTAATCAGGATCTGGTCATTTGTTAATAAAAAAAACTATAAATGACCATTAGTTCATTAAAATAATTACGCAACTTTAGGTGTGGGGCTGCTTAGTCATTTTTGGATTTTCTTTATCAAATATTTGTGGTATTTGTGATGAACGCTCTAAAACAGCTATATGAACCAACTCATTGTAGACGGACTTTAGCACCTGTGTGGCACACAGGTCCAAGATTGATAAGAAAAATGTGCAAACAAAATGTGCAAACAAAACCTGTAAACAAACCTGCAACTTTTATAAACATAAAACTTGTTAAATGACGTTATGTCCTCGGGCAAGGCACTTCACCCTACTTGCCTAGGCTACAGGGGAATGTCACTGTACTTAGCCTACTGTAAGTTGCTCTGGATAAGATCTGCTGAATGATTATAAGTAAATATGTATTGCCTACTCTTGTATACTTTTTTCCCTTCTATTTATAGCCCAGGCCTCCTCTTGAAATCTAACCATCTAGATTGTTTTGCTTGATTTGGTGTTTCCAAGAAACGGGGATGTGAAATGTGCTTCTTTCGAACAGGTTGTGAGTAAGAGAGATGGGCGTATAACCTATGCTACACGCCCATATGACATAGGTGGGGGCGGGTGACTCAGTGGGGGCTGGTGACTCAAAATATTGCGGAGGACCGGAGGAAAACTGATCCACTGCGTCCAGTTCAAGTGCTATTTCTTGGGATTTTAGAGGGTTCAGGTGTTCAGTTAAGGTTCTGTTGATGTTAGACTTAGGCTACATTAAGGGTTGGATTGTAGTTAAGGTAAGGTTTTGGGGTTGATTAGGGTTAGGTTAAGGTGAGGGTCGAACTGAATTGTCGGTCCCCACATGAATAGCCACACAAAACTGTGGCAATGATTTGCAACTGTGGCACATACAGTTAGGTTTGCCAACCGTCCCGAATGTCCGGGACATCCTGAATTATGGGTGATTTTGATTTGTCGATAACGGGACAGCTCCAGTCCAGTCCCGTATTCCAATCACAGCCTCACCGGACAATAATGGCCTACTGTAAACGCACCAAAACTCACGCAAACGTTGCTATGGGACACGGTTGTTGCTTGTTGGTGACAGTGTGTGAACTGGCCACTGGTGAGGTGAGCGTTATTGTGTGTCAAAAGGAGAAACTTGACTATTACTATGAAAAATATATCCAAGCGTGGTTTGCCAAATTTACACTGAAAAGAGTAGGTTTATGGTATGGCTAATGAAAGCTTGCGATTTCCGTTATTGTTGGTCAGCTGTTGGTGCGCGCGCATGTGCGTGTGCACACCTAGAAGAAAATGTCCCTCATTCGGGGTTGACAAAGTTGGCAACCCTACATACAGTGGGATATGAGACAATCCTGAGGCTTGTTGGCTTCTTTGTGAAAGTGATACCACTTCTCTTTTTTGTGGAAGTTCCATCAAACGTCACAGATTATTTAAGGCATTCCAGGCCTACTGTTTCTTAGTCCACGGGGTTGCCCACACCACATTGGTCCTTCCAGGGATAAGCAACAATTTTCTCTTAGGAAACATGAGAACTCCAGATTGTTGTCCAAGGACTAACAAATGTGGAAATGTTTTAAAGTCTAAAGTAGAGTAAGATCACACGTAAGATTTTGCAAAGATAATAAGTGGAGGTAATAATCTATTTGAGCTTGTGAGGTGAAATTAAATTAGTTCTGTAGGCTACACACTGGTTTAAGATGCTAATGCTGCGTTTTTTGGGAATCCATAGACTCGTAGACAATGTTATATTTTATGCAAGTTTTCTGCCCAAGTTAAAAATAGAATGAGGGGTGAACAAATGAGTTGGAAGTTTCCTATAAACTGGGCTAATAATTCTTTGCCTGCACCACATTTTGACAGGTTGTGTTGCAATCGCTCTGTAGCCTAGGCTACTATGTTGCAAACTAGCTTCCCATTTGACAATAAATGCTTCTATCCCCCAATCTCAATCTCAGACATCCCAACCTGCAGAGACTCATTTCAGGGAGTCTCTGCAGACTCGCATTCGCATTCATTTCAGCGCTTAGTGTAATACCGTTTTTATGTTTTAGTCAAAATAAGATGATCGGTAGGCCTACCATTTAGAAACTATCTTTAGTTTTGTAATGTTTTCTTAGCCTACCTCAATTCTGACTTGTGTGATGAGTCTGACACCTGGACTTCTGTGTGCGTGCTGCAGTGGCTATTTGGCAAGCTCAGAAGAGCGCCCTGACATGGAAAACTGCATGCATCGGTTTGTGTTTTCAGTTTAACACTTTTACAGGGTTGATTGGGATACTGGGTTCCTTTTTACATTTAGTCATTTAGCAGACGCTCTTATCCAGAGCGACTTACAGTTAATACAGGGACATTCCCCCCGAGGCAAGTAGGGTGAAGTGCCTTGCCCAGGGACACAACGTCATTTGGCACGGCGGGGAATCGATCAGGCAAACTTCTGATTACTAGCCCAACTCCCTCACCGCTCAGCCGTCTGACTTTTTTCAGGGAATATCAATCTAAAATAATTCACTGAACAATAAAGTAAATAGTTTAAACTCAAACTTTTGATTATACTGGGGCACAGCAGGGGGCACGTTCCCCAGTAAAAAAGGGTCTACCGACGCCCCTGCACACTATTATTGTGGGTTTGGGACTTATCATTTTACGTTTATTACTTTCTCCGCCATCAGTGAGCTTTGAGTTTACATGTAAACTTTTTTTTCAAAACATGTGAACTTAGGTTAGTTGCTCCTTCATGCTTGTTTGTGTACCATATTCTTATTCTTTCATAAGGAGGGTTTGCCGGGATTTTTCTCTCGCTTCTGGGCTTCCTCTGATATCCCCCGTTTTACGTCACTACACTGTTAATTTGGGGCAAAAATGCGGATTTACGCAAAGGATGATGGTGCATGTAGGGCCCCAAATGTCTGCAAAAGAGCCCACACTTGCCAATTTTTTTTTGTGACACAGCCCTAAACCCTTACAGAGTTAGCAAGAACGCGTCTCTAAATCCATGAGTCTGTGAGGGTGGAAATTGAGATTGGGGGTATGATGAAAATGACGCTTTGGAGAATAAGAACAACCTCCAACTGAACGTCATCTCGAACGGTCCAAGACCAAGGAGATGTGTAGTTTCGCAACCCCAACCTTGCAGCCGGTCGTCTGAAACAGCGATAAATTTCCATGTTTAAAAAAATTAATGAACTCATTAATTAACGTTGCCCTTCCACTGAATGAAAAATCCCCCCCCCCCCCCCCCCCCCAAATAAAACAAAAACAAACAAACCTTCTTGTCTATCACATAGGCCTAATGATAAATACATGTGGTTAATTATTCATTACTGTCTTTTGGGTCAAATTGGTAGGTTAGATTAGAGAAAGCTCGCCTCTACTGAACGGGAAGGTAACAAAGGCTAATGTGTGAAAAGTATGGTCAGAAGTTATGGTTAATAAGTATGTAATTAAATAAATATGAAACCATTAACCCATTGTAAACTATTGAGACGCAGCCCTACGTTTAAGTAACCACTAGCCAATGACCAAGACTGTTACTGGGAAACATCTCATGATTAACCAATGGAAGCGCTGCTTATTCTTAGATTAGACGACTGGGAATTGTGATATTTTGGTCCACAGCGTAAGTTGGCGAGTTTTTTTGTCATAATTGTTATCTGTACATTTTATATAAACACTTTAGTATCAGACCTACCGTTAGCTTATCATTGCATGAAAGTAGTACTCAACACTAACTACCCAGCAAAATAAACCACAACAGTCAGACAAGCTCACAAACCGGAGACTAGCACAGCTATTTATCAACGCTAGCTAGCTAGAAATGTCTTGCACCTACTAGCTTGCCAACACAATGCGATGGGTTTGATTGAAATCAGTTAATATGTGGGATTGTCGATATTCGATAGCTTTGTGTTGTCAGAGCCATAACAACCAATATATACAGCATTAAGACAATCTTATATTAAAACGTATCATTAGTAGCCTAGCTATTTGTTGCTAGTAAGCTAGCTAGCATGCATATTCGACTATTCGTTTGGTTCTAGTAACATTGTTTCTCACAGTCGTGACGAAATGGTTTAAAATGATTAACAACCAGGCTCTGTCACAAAGAAGTCATACCCCACATGCTGAGAGGTGTGTCTTTTTGTTGTTGTCTGTCCTTAATATTTGTTAGGAGACAGTACAGTTTAGGTGCAAAGGATTTAGTTTTGAAACAGAGATTAGTTAAGTCTGCTAGTTTCATCCAGTTTATGACAGAAGGTTGTTTGATTTTAGATGATGGAGGCCCCAGTAACCCCAGCCTATCCTTCTCTATCCTTGTACAGATGGCTGTTTGCTTTGAACCAATGAACAGTATTGTTGTCCTTGATGATGATGATGATGAAGAAGAGAGGCCTCAGACATCTTCCTCCTCCTCTCAACCCTCAACAAATCCCATTACACCCCCTAGAGCCCAGATACCTGCCCCAACACACATCACCCAATCACCATTTGCATCTGCGAAGAAGGAGAGCCACGTGCTGCAGGCAGAGAACCACAGACTGTTTACAGAGGTAAATAGGCATAACTGTTGGGTTGATAGCAACAGGTCTTGATGATGGAAGAGTACACATTATGAGACGAAGCACACCCTCTGCATGGATTGCGCATGTGCTTGGGATGGGACGGAAGGAGCAGCGTCTCCCTAGTTTACTCCAATGTGAATGTCTTCACATTGCTCTTTTCTTTCCTCCCTATTGGCTCACATGTTGATGCTTTCCCCTTACCCGTCTTCCAATTCTTCCCTGTTGTCCCGCCCCTTATTATCTGCATGCTCTAATCTCTCCCTTCTTCCTCCCCCTTTATTCTCCTTCCCATTCATCCTCCCAGTTTGTAGAACACTGCTCCAACCACACCCAGGACCACCCTGAGGTCATGACCTTTCTCCACGCCAAGCACGCCAAGGCCTCGCCGGACTTTCTGGCTTCGGTGGAGTTCCGGAACACTCTGGGGCGGTGCCTGACCCGGGCACAGGCCAACCGATCGAAGACTTTCGTCTACATCAACGAGCTCTGTACCGTCCTAAAACAGCGCGCCGCCAAGAGGAGGCAGACCCTCACCAAGGCCCAGCTCAAGGCTTCATCAGTCAAGAAGGAGCAGCCGTCCACCTCAGGACAGCCGGAGGAGAATCACAAGCAGGATGAAGGGAAAGGAGAAGAGAAGGTGGATGAAGAGAAGGAGAAGAGCACAAAAAAAGCTTCCAGAAGACAGGTAGGTCCAAGCTCTTGGTCCAAGCTCTAGGTCCAAGCTCTAGGTCCAGGCTGTAGGTTCTATAAGGCTGGGGTTTATGTGTTTCCACGTTTGGCGTGTTCTCTCCCCCAGATAGCGTACCTGGAGAACCTGTTGAAGGTCTACAACGACGAGATTTGGCGGCTGCAGGAGAAGGAGCTGAGCCTCGACGACCTCATGGCCGAGGATTCTGGGTACATCCAGGAGCACAAGCTCAAGGGCAAGGTCAGCTGTTCACGCGCGCGCGCACAGACACACACTCACACACCTACAGAACCCATCCCCTTATGCCCTCTCTCCTCCAGATGATGAAGATCTATGACAAGCTCTGTGAGCTAAAGGGGTGCAACACTCTGACAGGCAGGGTGATAGAGCAGAGGATCAGCTACAGTGGCACACGCCATCCTGAGATCAACAAAAGGGTAAAGACGCACACTGTCTCATCTGGTATCAAACATGTCAGACCTTTTGTAAGATTCCAGATTTTTCCCAGGAGAAGCCATCATAAGTCAAGATGGACCAATCATTATAGTCTGTGACTGCTGACAAACTGTTAACAAAAACAAATGAGTTGGATGTGTTATTGGGAACAAAAATGGAAATGTCAGCCACAGTGACATTACTCAAATAGTGATCTGTTCCCCCCTCCCCCCATCCCTCCCTCAGATAGAGCGTTTCATCAACAGCCCCGAGGCCCAGCTGAACCCCCCCGACTACTCGGACATTCTGAAGCAGGTTCAGCGAGCCAACGAGCGCCACAGCCTGTTGCTGAGTCGGAAGCAGTTGGTGCAGGTCGCCCAGATGGCCTTTCAAGAAACGGGCAACCGCCTGCAGGAGAGACGCCACCTCGACATGGTCTATAACTTTGGATCCCACCTCACAGACCCCTACAAACCTGGTAGGGCGGGGGTTAAGGCTACCGTATTACTGTGTGTGTGTGAGGGTGTCCGTTCCCTCTTTAATCTTATCCCCTCTCTCGCCACCACCCTCAAGCCACAGACCCTGCAATGCGGGACTCCACCCTCCAGAAGAAGCTGCGCTCTAACAGGGAGGAGGCGCTGTCCAGCCTGGAGCAGGTCATCAACAAGTACTCCCTGCAGCAGGATGACACAGAGGAGGAGGAGAGGAGGAAGAGGCTGGAGAAGAAGGTGAGGACCAGGGGAGAGGAGGAGCATGGGAAGGGCTAGGGGAGAGGCGGAGCATGGGAAGGGCTAGGGGAGAGGCGTAGCATGGGAAGGGCTAGGGGAGAGGAGGAGCATGGGAAGGGCTAGGGGAGAGGCGGAGCATGGGAAGGGCTAGGGGAGAGGAGGAGCATGGGAAGGGCTAGGGGAGAGGTATATCCTGACTGTCTGTTTTTGTCTTAACAGGCCCAAAAGGCCAATGAAAAGAAGGAAGGAGAGGAGGCGGAAATGGAGGTGCCACCCGGGGGGGAGGGGTCAGCTGTAAGGGAGGGGTCAGCCAAGGGGGAGGAGCTACCTGAGGAGGAAGAGGAGGAGGAGGATGAAGACATGTCATCTGATCCAGACATTGAAGAGGAGATCCAGGCCAGCACGGCACAAGCTGGACCTGGTAAGGAATGACGATGGTCAAGATGCTGGTTGTGGAGTTTGTGATAATGGCATTGGAGGTTGTATTGATGATGATAAAGATGGTGATAGAGAATACAAATTGTGGTTATGATGATGGTGTGTAAATAGCCATTAAAGGCAGGGTTGGTAATGTTGAAATGCACTTTGTCATTTTTCCTACATAAACTTCACATCCTGATAGCAACCAATAAATCTACAGGTTCGACAGTAAAATAAAAAAATCCAATATCTGTGGGCGTTGCAGGACTAATAAACACTACCAATCATTTAGTTCAGATCGAATGCAGTGATTAGACAAGCTACTTGTCCCTCTACCGCCTTCCTGGCAGTAGTCAGGCATTCATGTGTTTTGGGGGAGTGGCTTTGAAGGGAGAGGGTGTAATATTTTGGTTTGAATCCCTTCGAACAAAAGCCAAAATTGCTAGGTTCCTGGCTTTAAAACGTCTTCTGTCTTTGAATGAAGACTTTCCCGGCTGAAGTTGTGTTTTTTCTTAACTCAGAGGATGACGAGGAGGAAGAGGATGACACAGAGCCAGTGAATGAGAACAATCCGAACGGAGTGAGGGAGCCATCTAGCCAGCAAGCTGGAGCGCTACAACTGAAGAAAGAGGGGGACCAACCAGAAACAAACGTAGCAAGTCCTGTGTCCGCACCTGGTTTCTCACCCCTAATGGAAGACCCCTCCCCCACAGACAGTCCTAGCCAGTCAGAGCCCATGGAACTAGATGAAGGGAACAAGCCAGCAAATCTCAATGCTGAAGACGCCATTTCCTCTAACCATAAATCGATCGTGTCTGTTAGCACTGGCGTAGACACTTCAGACCGGTCCCCTCCTCTTTTAGCCAATCATGTCTCTTTGCCACCCTCCCCAGAACCGCTTTTAACCAAGAAGGAAACAAGTCAGCTCATTTGTGAGACAAGGTCAGCAAATTGTAGTCCTCGCCCCCCCAGCCCCATTGCCACAAGAAAGAGAAAGAGAAGCCTCCAGAAGGAGTCAACCAGGAAGTCCCAAAATGGCTTCCAGACATATGCCTACGAGAGGTAAGATATCTAGTTGTTAGCCATGGATACTAATAGAGGCAATGGATGTATCCAATAATTACTTGGATCACTTTTAGGCGTTCAGTTTTAGAGCCGAATATACAAAAATATCAGTCTCTCTTTTTCTGTCCTCCAATCTCTTCCCCAGTGAGGTAGACATCACACTGGACTCAGGTGTGGCCAATAGTCCCCTGCAGGCAGACTCCACCAGGGCAGACACCCCCCAACAGGAAGTGGTCACCAGCTCCCAGTCAACTCCACCCCCTAAAAAGAACAAGGTAGGTAGGGGGGGAGGGGGGGGGGGCTAAGAGCAAATGGCAAAGCATATTGTAAATATATTTGCATATATAAGTGTGTTTAATGTGTTTACTTTCCAGGTCAATGTGGCGACCCAGTGTGACCCGGACGAGATCATTGTTCTGTCTGACTCGGAAGGATCTTAGACCCCAGCCTCTGCAACCTTCAAACCAGTGCCTCTTAATACCACAGGGTTGACCACCATTTCCCAACACTTAGGATTTACCTAACCTACTGCAATGCAATCATCAGAACTGTCCCAAGAGGCCAAACTCTGGTGCGGATTAAATGCGCCTCAACTGATTTCAAGTGTGTGATCTGCTTCAGGTCTGCTTCCTAATGTGAAGTAAAGGGACACATGTTCAGACCAGAGAGAGTGAACTAGCCTTTTCTCATCACACATGGACTGTTTACATTTTCTATTTATAGCCCCTGCATGGGGCATGGGGATTTTTACCTGTCTGTTCCTTCAGAGTAATCAGTTGTTCCTCCCTCGATGAATTCCATTTTTTATTAAATTTATTATTTCTGCAGTGGATGGCTGGGGGTACATATGTACTGTACGGCCTTGCTGTGTGTAGCTGGATTTACATTTTGATATAACAAATGTAACACTTGATTTAAGCCTGTGTACGTCCAAACAGAATGCAATAATGAGAGACTAGATTATTCAGGCAATGTACCAGCTTGGTAGGGCTATAGTACTATCTGCAGTCTGTCAAACTGAGGAACATGACAGGTTTCTGGGAATCAGATCCTGCCTCGAGGACAACGAAGTCCACTGGGACTTTTGAAATAAACTAGTAGAGAAGCACAGGGTGTACAGGGGGATGTGTTCTATGTAGGGGGTGATTGAACCATTTATTTTTGTATTTCTTTTAATATGTTGGGTATGTTACAGAAAGCACCTTTTCTTTCTTGTAAAAACCTTTTGTAATAAAAGTGGATCGCTCAACCATGTGGTCATTTGTCTGAAGCAAATACACACAGATGACATGCATGTATTCACGCACGCAGTAATGTACATAAGCTGAAAAGGTTGCACCACTTATTTTTACTTGCACGGAAACAAGACAGTCGCCATAGCTCGTCACAATGACTCACCTGTTTCCAATATCGTTAACTCAGATGTAAATGATGCAAGTGGGAAATGACAAAGAATTAGTTGATTGTTAATGACACCAAGGGTGCATTGTAGTCTTAGTTCACTGGAACACACACATCAAAAGTCCCTTCTAATCACTTATCGGCATGTAAATTAAAAGTTCTTTCTGAAAATCCCTCGTTTTTCAGTCCTGCTTAAAAATAATTTTCCAACACCTTCTCAGAAGGTAAACATAATTCCCTACTGCACATGGTGTCTCTAAAGCCATGCACACATATCCTATGGTTAACAGTGGAGATGATGAATAAGGATGTTAGGACCGTGTCTAAACACTGAAAATCTGAATGGCACACAAGAATGAGAATGGTCAAATAGCAGCAGGAATGGTAGAGTTGGAGTTATGTTGTTAGAAGTAGAGTTTAGTACAATTGATCCATATACAGTATGTGTATGTTTGAAACAAAATGGCAGTACTGACTGACAGTTAATGTAGGCATTATCTTGCTTAGAGAGGCGATACTGCCGCAATTAATCACATCACTCACATTGACTATTATTTTCACCATATTTCTATCATTTTTCTGACAAAGTTAACAAGGACCTGTTATTTATTGTCTCTTCATATTTGGTTATCTGACAAGACATACACCATGTCCTACCCAACAGTCATTGAGAGAGGTACCTAAGAGTAAGTTATACTGAACGATCACCTGGGAGGCTCCAGGAGGGACTATGTTAGCTTATGGTAATAACTTGCGGTGTCTCTACTTTGGTTGTTATGTGACGCTGTCGTTGTCGTTCGCTCTGACCTTACACACTTCCTCTGCACAACCCTCTCGGCCCGACCCCACACCAAACATGGAGGAACCCTGCGAACTCTGAGAGCTAACCCCGAGGATGGTCCCTTCGCTGGACATGCTCCGACAGGACAAGGCGTTGCCGACCCCCCCGCCGGCGGACATACTGTGGTGGTGAGACGACAGGAGGGACACTCCGGCCCTGCTACCCACAATGCCTTGCCCTGCCTCGCCACCAGGCAGGTGGGGGTGAGAGGGCCGGGTCGGGGACATGACCTCCCCTCCGTCTGACCCTTCTCCTCCTCCACCTCCTCCACCTCCCCCCCCCCCGCCTCCTCCTCTCCCTACCCCTCTCCGCTCGCAGTGGGAGCGGTGCCTCATGAAACTGTCCCGCCACATGAACTTCTTCCCGCAGCTGTGGCAGTTGTAGGGCTTGAGGCCCGTGTGGGTCTTCATGTGCTCCGTCAGGTGGTGTTTCATCTTGAACTTCTTGGCGCAGACGGGGCAGTGGAAGGGACGCAGGTCCAGGTGCATGTTGATGTGTCTGTCGCGCATGCTCTTGTGGGTGAAGGTCTTCCCACAGTGGCACATGAACACCTTTCCTGAGACCCCTCCTCCTCCGGCCCCTCCCTCCATCCCCTCCATGCCGCCACCCAAACCCCCCTGTGCCGACAGGTGGACTGCTCCGTGCTCTAGGTTTGGTCCCTTGTATGACTGGACTATACCAGCTCCCAGGCCTAGTGGGGGTGCTGTTTCCAGAGCGGCTTGGCTGTAGAGCAGGATCTGGTTCCCCTGCATGTCTAAGGGGTAGAGTTGGGCCCTGGCAGCAGCAGACTGGACCTGACTCAACAAGGATGAGACCGACCTGCCCCCCATGGGAGCAGAACTGTCCTGGAGGTTCTGGGATTGGGTCTGGTCCAACAAGCCACTATCAAACTTGAGGTAGTCTTCAGAAGAGTGGCAGTAGTCCACCTGGCATTCAAACAGGTCATGATTAGTGACAATTCAGAAGATGAATTATTCAACATGATTGTGATCATACTTAGTATGTAAAACATGTCATGTTATACCTGCGTGTCCATTCCGGTCTCTGCTCTAGACGCTAGGTCTCCAGCCAAGGTCCTGATGTTGGAGATGTTGAACGTCCTCTCTCTCTCCCTCATCATCTCCAACTCCCTCTCCTCCTCGTCGTCATCCTCCTCCTCGGCCCCCTCCTCCCCGGACACGACGATGAGGTCATCGTCCTGTGCCTGCTCTGTCTTCACCACCACCCACTGCTTCCGGGGCATGATGCTGGGCTGGCTGTAGGCCGGACGCTTCAGCGAAGGAGAGGAATCTCCGTCCTGATAGGACGAAACCCCGAAGCTGTCGCTGACGCCCACTTCCAGGTCGGACGCCTCCCTCGCTCGCTTCCTCCTCCCACTCCTTCTCTCTCTCTTCCTGGAGTAGAGGAGCTCCTCTTCCTCTTCCTCCTCCTCCTCTTCCTCCTCAATGAGGAAGGCCTCTCCCCCTGATGGATCACAGTAGCTGGGGGTAGTGTTGGAGCCTCCCCCCTCCCCCGGGGCCTCCACCACTGCGGGTCCCCCACCGAAGGGTGCTTCTCTGGGGCTGAAGTAGTTGGTACTGCTGGGGGACTGGCTCTCGCTCAGGGAGGGCCGACTGGTCTGTGGAGGGACTGGTTGGGGGTCTGAGCCTCCACGCTGGACTTCTGGTAACCCTCCTCCACCACCACTAGCAGCACTGCTGCTACAGCCAGGGTTCCTAAGGCCTTCCCCCCCCCCAGCCTGCCCCAGCAGGGCCCTGCTTCCTGCTGCCCTCCCCTCCTTCAGCAGCTCGGTGCACTTGTCCACAATGTGCCACATCTGTAGAACACTGCCCACAGTCAGGTAGTTGACGATGTCCTCGCGGAGCATCCGCAGCTGGCCCGTGTAAGCACATGACAGCACGCTCTCGAAGGCCAGAGGGTCCATGACAGCCGGAATTGAGACGGTGGACATGTTCTTCAGCAACACCTGGGGGATAGGGGAACAAATAGACGCTATGCTCATGGGTTGAATCTTACAATACAGTACGGTTTGTTAGACTAGCCAACTACCTGGTCATGGAAGTATGGTGAGGATGCAGCCAGAACACAGCGGTGGGCCTTGAACACCTGTCCCTGCACCTGGATGGACAGATCACAGAGCTGTCCTTCTTCCCTCTGTCTGTTCAAGCTCTCCAGCACAGAAGTCTGAACACTAGGGAAGCACACCTGCACCATGGAGCCAGAAGGGGCACTGGAGCCCACACTGCTACTGCCGGGCACCAGGGAGTGGGACTGAGACTGCATCTGGGCTGGGGAGATCAATCAATCAATTTATTATTTTCGTCCACAATACAGGGGTGCAAGACAGGGGTGAACTGTTGTCATAATCACAAAGGATAGCACTAAAAATATAGCTAAAACCTATTTTGCTTGAAGAGTCGTATGAAGACACCCCGAAGACTAAAGTTAACGTATGCATCTTAAAGTAGACATTGTCTTTATTGTCCACAAACCTGAAATGATGGACTGGGGGGGTTCCTCTTGCCAGCATTACGAAGCAATCATTAATAGCGTTCCACTAAAACTGTTCAGACATGGAGGGTAGGCTATTCAAGCAAACACGGACTCGGCTTGTGATTGTAACTTATATATTTACTGTGGTAGCGTAACGTGGCAACCAAGTTATTGTTTTGCATTTAGATTTAGCTAGCCGTTAACTAGCACATTCTCATTCTACATCGTTAGCTTGCTAGCTAGCTAACATAAGCTAGCGCCTGCAGCTGGAACACAAACAGGTTTGTCTATGGAGGTTGCCAGCTCTATGGCAGGCTGGTGTGATCAAACATCAGCTAGCTAATGTGGCTATTAGTAGCTAGACATCAAACTTACCGTTCAGAGACGTATTCCGAATACCCGATGTCCAATGCCTAACTACCCTGGCCCTAAAGTTTGTGTATTAGTTTTGGAAGATATGTTGATCTCCATTATGTTTTGCTGTAGACTACCCGTCCACCGTCGCCTTTATGGCATGTCAGACAGCCAGACGCAACAGACTTGGTCCGATACAAGAAAAAAGAGGCAGGGCTGTCTAGGATCTGGGGCTGCATTCCAATAGTCTACAGTGGTCTCCTTATCCAAAGTCTAAGGGAGAAGTGGGTTTTTAATGGATAACTTTAACTTAAAAATGTCAGATATATTTTTGCGTTGATGTTTAATAAACCAAGCAGACACAGAACCATGAAAACTAACCTTTATTTATTGAAAGGCTCATGTAATGGGTATTAAAGGAATTATAATTGATAATAGTAGTTATAAAATGCATTCAATGCAATAAAATCATTTGTAAAAAAATTATTTGCGGTTGGCGGATGCCGTTCCAATCACACAGTCGTTTACTTTGCTGGCAAATCGCAGAGAGTTGAGGGTCTCTCCGAAGCTGTCTGCTTCTGGTGCAATGTTAACAAACATCAGACTGGAAACAAGTGAGGAGACAAAACAAAGGCAGCATTAGTTTTCCTCTGAATCTGGGATGCATGGAAGAACACCTACTTAAACACTAAAAATGCCAACAAGGATTCTCTGGCACAAATGCATCCAAACTGATTCTAAAAACAGGACTCCTACCCAGAGCTTTTTAATATTTGGCTCTTAGTTATTTTCCACCTGTTATCCATTTTCCTCCCACTTACGTTTTGCTGTTCCCTCCCAGGCACCCCTGAAGAAGGTATGTCAGTTTAGAGTTCCTGAAAGGAATGAAGCTATCCTGCAGATAGAGGGAAAGATAGAGAGCGAGCGAGAGACTGGGTTAGAGACGTCACATAAAATGTCACATTTATTATGCAGCTCTTTGTTTGGTGTCTGTGACCCACCTTGTTGGCCAGAGCTCCAATCACAATGCCCAGGTTGGTGAGAGAGCCATTGATGGCTGTCATCTCCTTGAAGCGTTCTCCCTGTGACTGGCTCTTCTGCACGCGCTCACTGCCAGCCAGGTCCACCAGACACAGAGATGCTGCAATCAGACACAGTTTAGCCTTAGCCTCCAACTCATCAACATTCATTACACCTTTGAGAGTGTTTTGGTATATAGAGTATGGTTTGTGATCTATAGGTTGTAATTTGGGGTCTTTAGAGTGTAGAAGTTATACTGTGTGCCCTGGACATACACTTGCACTTGACATCTCGCCCAGAGTTCTCGCCCTCAATGTCCAGCTGGAAGACTGAATGAGAGCGGGAGGAGTGGTCATTCATTAGTGTCCTGGCGGTGGAGCGATTTTGATTGGCCAGCGCAATCAGGTTGCACACCTGGAGGAGAGAAGGAGGGATAGTAGGAAAGGAGGGAAGAGAGTAAAGAAAAGATGGTTAACATCTTTAATATTGAATTAGTTCACAACCAATACAAAACAAATACAGCTGAAAACCATCCAGGCTGGTGTTTTAGAGTGGGAATAGAGGCAAGTTAGCATACCTCATCCTCAGTGGTGACCTTCTGGTATGTGAGGTTGGTGACAGTGACCTCGTTGTTGTTCACCTTGCGGATCTCATGCTCAGGCCTCTTGTTGGGCTTGCCCGTGTAGAGGAGATCCCGCAGGGTCTCATTGTAAATCTCCACAAAGCTGGCCGTAAAAGTGTACTAGGAGAAACCATTTTTGGTATCCATTACTTCTACTCTACAGCGAGATCTGTATGGCTCTGAAAATAACCTTATTGTTTATATTCATCTAAGAAACCAACCAACCTCCCAGCCCTGCTGTTGGAGACTCTTGGCAGCATTGAAGATCTGCTGGACAGCCCTGGGGATCACGCCCCTGCTGGTCTCGGTCTCATCCCCCTCCATAGTGAATGTTTTGCCGCTGCCGGTCTGGCCGTAAGCAAAGCAGCACACGTTGTATCCATCCAAGGCGGACTGCACCAGCAGGTTGATTTCCTCAAACACTTCCTTCTGGCTTGAGGAGGGTCCAAACACCCGATCAAAGCTGAAGTTGTAGCTCTTCTGGGTTTCACCGCCACGGCCTGTGTGGGACTGGGGGAGGATAGCAGGTGGGATAGGGGGCAGAATGAGGTTTTGTTCCATGACTATCATTCATGAAAAGTCATCTTGAAGAACATTTATTCCATCTATAAAATGACTGAGCAGGTCTCCCAGTGTTGGAAGAGCACTGGTTCTCACCTCTTCAGTCTTGGCCAGAGTCATGGACTTGTTGTCATGGACTGGGAGCTGGATGTGGTCCATTAGACCTCCAGTTGATGGTGGGCGGACTCTGCAGAAGACACGGATGTTCCCCTGCGCAGACCAGAGAGTGGAGAGGCAGACATACTTAGTATGAGAAAGATCAAATTATCTTTTCAGATCCAGTTATCGTGATCCAGGGATTATGTAGCTTAGAAGGTGTAGTTGGGTAGGCTTGCCTTCAGCTCCTGGATGGCATTGTGGAGCTTCCTGCGCTCCATCTCCCCAGCATGGAGCTCATCCGTCTGACGAGCCACAGTCTCCTCCAAGGTACGCACCATTTCCTGAGCGTCCCTTAGGGTGATCTGGCATCGAGACAAGCTGGAGCTCTGCACCGAGAACTGGGTCTGAACAAGAGAGAAAGAGGGGCAGTAGGACAGGAAGGGGAGTGGGGGGGTTTGGAAGTGATTAGAGGAGACACCACACAAGGGTATAACAGAAAAGGAACCCATACAAACACACACACACTAGTTCACAGGATAGTGGCCATCTTTCTAAAACTGTCTGGGAAGCCGTACATCTGTTATATCCTCCTCAGGGGGCTAGAGTGTGCTCCCTGGCAGCTGTGGGAGCAGGACACGGTTCTGAGCTGTGACCCACCTGCAGGTTGTGGAGCTCTGTCTCCAGGCCGTCCCTGAGGCCCTGCAGCACCTGGTGCTCTGCTCGCAGGCTGCTCAGGCTCTTCTCCAGGGAGCCCTTCTCACTGGTCACCTCCTCCAGCTGCTGCTTGACTCCAGACAGGGCTGACAGCTCTGCCTCATACTGGCTGAAACACACAACCAGGGAAACATGGCCAGGCACACACACAGAGATCTAGGGTTATTCTCCGAGTTTGGACACAAGCTCGTACATTTGCTGCATGTGTTGGATCCAGTATAGGCAGCCTTTCTGAGCAATCCTGTCTGCCATTCCACTGGTGGCGTACCTGATCTGTTTGTGTAATTTACTCAGCTCAGCCACCATCTCAGCCTGCTTCTGCTTGCTCTGCGCAACCGTGTCTTTCAGCCCCTCATTCTCCTGATTCGCCAGCTTCACACGGCTCTGGTAGTTGTTGAGCTTCCCCTCCATATCGCTCACCTTCCCCTTCAGGTCCCATGCTGGCCGTTTGGACCCCCCTGCTGAGACTGTGCGAGAGAGAGGTGAACCAGACCAGGGTCAGCCACATGCATCCTTAGACTTGTCATTGAGCCTAATGGAGGGGATCTTTGGCAGGCTGCAGTACCAACCTCCTTTGGCGACCGAGGCAACCGGCTGCTTCTGGACACCTGTAGAACAGAACGGAACATTGTGACGAGAGTGATGTGCCACCAGACCTAGTCTATTACTATTTATTAACTAGACACACAAACACACAAAAACTCACCCCTGGAGGGACCAACAGCCACAGTAGCAGCCCCTGTGGGCCTGATAGGTTTGGCTAAGAACCAACACAATAGACCATAACTTTGTAATTCATTCCCTTAGGTTGGCGTCAATTGGCATTGTTCATCCAAATATAATATATATGAATGAAAAACAACTACAGGCGTTTTGTTCGATTTTACTCACCAATTACTGGTCGCTTAGGTGGAGGGACCCTCTTGGAGCCAATGACACTTACTGCTGGCCGTACCTTAACAGGCTCTGGCTCAACCTTCCTCATTCTCTTCTGAAGAAGAAGCATTTACATTGATGTTAGTATTCATACAATCTCTAGTTCAAATAATAGGCCAACAAAATACCTAGCATGTTCTTAAAGCTTACGCTAAATTAAAATGTTAACCCTTTTAGCTACATTTTTGGCTTCTTAGCCAACTATGTGGCCGGCTAGATATTGTTTAACCAGTAAATACTCACTTGAGCAGGTTGTGAGTCAAGACTGCTCTCGGTGCTGAGGATCCTTTTTCCAGACATGACTGGAAGTTTGGATGCGTTCTGTAAAGGAATATATACATATGTGTATGAATACAAAAATGAGTTATCCATTCTAAACAATCATAGTTGTAAAAGGTGGTAAATGCGTTAGCTACTACTAACGTAGTTGGATGTGATGAGACGCCGAAAGGTTGAGATGAGTGTCTCTCGTTATGTTAACACTAGCTAGTTGAGTCTGGTACCCCAACTTACCTCCTTGTTCATCTTCCAGGTACTGACTGTACTGTAACGTGTGTGAGCTCGCTAGGTGACTAGTCTTCCTGTGTGAGGAAATAAAGGAAACCCGCAGCAATTGTTTAAACTTGAAGCTTAAACTTGTTTGTTTCGCGTGTTCCTTAGCAAACGAATTGCTAGTGGTAGCCTGGTACTAGTACAGTACGTAGGCTACATTGGCAAGCCAATCTCAACTTAATAAACAATACAGAACAAGCCTTTTTACATTATGGTAAGATTCAGTTCTAGTTTGGTGTAGTACAGTACAGTTTATACAGACTTAATCGCAGTGCCACCAATTGCTCGCAAACCAAAACAAACAAGCTATTTTACTTCAGGCCAATAACTTGCTTAGCTCTACTGAATGAACCGTTGGCTCAGTTTTCAAAGTTATCACATTTTGTGCTAGGCTACGTACTACTGTACTGTACGGTAAAAATGGATGTAAAAATGCATTGGATGTGGAATTTCTTATCATTATTGAATAAAGTCTGATCAGCCTACCAGTTCCTGTACCTTCTCTCTGCAGCCGTTTGAATTTGAAATTGAAATGTTTTGCTGCCGCTTCCAGATCGTGCAATGCCATTGGTCGATGTCAATGAATCTTCTTCTTCTTCTGTTTTTTGTTTCACAGCAGTTGGCATCCATCAGATACTTTACTGCCATCTTATGGTTTGCGACACACAATTCAGCTCTTGCCAAACCTTTGTTTAGGCTTCTTAGCCCGCCCCACGGTGCAGCTAGTAGGCTACATAAAAGAGACTAAATATATTAGAATCGTTTGATGAGGGTACTTTACATACTGAGTGATCGGAATGTGTTGTGTACCTACCTATCTGACTACCTATAAGTAATGATTTGCATGAATTAGTATTAGCCCATAATATTGATACGTTAGTCATATTAACAATTAATATCAACAAATGTTAATAAGCGTATCACTAGCAGTGGAAAGTATGTTGAGCCATCATTAAATTAATTTGATTATCAGTATGCCAATGTAGGATTATATTTTACATCAATAAGAGGATTGTAGATGTTTGTTCTCTAGTAATAAGACATAAGTCAACCATGTACCATGGTCGTAATAGTTAAATACTGAATCATGTTGCATTTATATATTTTTACAATAATTTGAGATGAACTAGACCGGATATCAAAACTCCGGAAGGGTACAGTGGAATCAGGCAGACATACAAGAAGGGGGGGGGGGGGGGGGGGGGTAAGGGAAAAAAAGAGAAGAAAAAAAAAGAAACGGGGGGGAAAAAAATCGGTGAATCTGAGGGTTCGGGCGGATTTGGACTGAGTTTCCGAACTGTCCGGCCCAAGGAAGCTCCGGGCTTGAAAGGGAATCGCCTGCACCGGTAATTAACATCGAGCAATTACTCAATCGTTAATTATTTCAGTGTGTTTAGGGCAACTCGGACGAGCAGCCTCATTCCCCTGTCTCGACCGCCGGAAGTCTGCATAAAGCTGCGTCTCGCACAGGGCTTTCCGCGTCGACGTTTTTTTCTCTGTTCGTTTTTTTTATTCGTGACTTTTTTTTTATTTTTTTATTTTCTCAGTGAGACGAACGGGGAGAGGGATGGAGGCTTAGGCATTTGGACATTTATGTTCTGAAGCGCAAGTTTTATTCTCATGTCATGACATATCAGTGAATATAGGCCGCATTGTAGCAACCTAGCGAACAAAAGCTGAAATTAATGGAGGCAAGTTAGCTTGGTAGCTACGTCCAGCTACTTTCACAGTTCCTTTAATGTGTTGTTGACAGTTGTTGGTAAACATCACTATCAGCTGTGTTGTCTATGGCAAGACTGGTATGAATGCGTTTTTAACGGTTTTGGCTAGGTTTCTATAAACGTTCACAGCAGTGTGCTTTCCATCAAAATGGCTATTATGCAACCTTTGCTAGAAACTACCATTGTACACCGAGCATAATTAAATGCCATACAACGTTACTCAACTGCTTGCAATCTGTAATGTAACGTTGCATGTTTTCTGGAATCTGCGTCGCACATGTTTTTAAAGGCTATTTATGTCGTTTTCACTAGGCTATGAGCACGTTACCAATAATGGCAGACAATGTTGAGAGAGGGTCGGCTCAATTGCATGGATAAGATAGAAAACTATCATAACAGCTACATTCATCTATATCAGCTAAAGCCTAAGCGTGTAACAAATGCCATCTCAATAACTTTGTGCATGTGGGAATAATAAACTAAAAACCTGTACAATGGATCTCGCGCCATTCCTTTAGTGGGCGTTCTAGAAGTCCAAGATTGCCCACATTCTATCACAATGATAGCTTCTGCATGTTTCCTTCATCCTAGTGCGTTACACAATCACATACTATGCTACGCCCCTACCACCACAGAGACAACAGACACGTATATGGCAAAATGCATGGTTGATCTAATCTACAATGAAAGCTAGTCTATTACCTATAATCTTGGGCTCTGTAACTGAAAGATATTGAGCTGTTGATCCAAGCTCAAGAGTGACTTTGTGTCGACGTCAAACCAGTTGAGATCTCACCTGGGTACTGTCGATGACAAAGAAGCCTGCCAAATACTCTGGTTGGTTGAGTCACCCTGGGGGTAGATTTCTTATTTGGGTGATGTGTTCTATAATGTCAGGCTACCTCTATCAATCGCATATAAAGTCATTTTGAAAATATTTTTAAAATCCCATCTGGTTGAAATGGGCACCGTCTTCCCTGATGCCAGATGAGGGGGTGTGTCTAAGTGTGTTGCTTTTCAATTACAGAAATAATGGAAGATTCCCATTTCAACTCATCATACTTTTGGTCCCCCGTCCCTACAGTACAAGGACAGGTAGAAACCTTATTATTGGACGTCTCATGAAATACACATGTTGTCATCGCAGTTTAAAGACAACAGTACCTGTTTGCTCTAAATGATAAGCTTGTACCTATAGGCAAAGGAGGGCTAAAACATCAGAAACTGATGCACATGTAAACTTGAATACATTGGCTGTCTAGTCCACTCAAATGATCACCAGGTCCTCTCCCCACACTTTTCGCCTTTTCAACCCAACTTTTCACTCCTCATTTTCCTTTGACATCTCACCCATGTTTGCTCTTGCTATTCCTGTTCCCCCCCCCCCCTTTTGGCTATCATCTATCCTCCCTCCCTCTTCCCTCGATCACTTACTCCAGATAGAGAACGCCATGTTCCTGAACAAGATGAAGGATCAGTTGGGACCGGAGAAGGGCTCTCCCTCCTTCTCCCACTCCTCCTCGTCCTCGCACTACCCTGCCGCTGCACACACCGGCCCTCAGGGTTCCGTTACCATGGATGCGGGGGCGGGAGTCAGGGTGCCCAAACAAGAGGGGGGAGGTGGACCCTCAATGGGGGGTGGCGGGGGACACCTGCATCAGCCACACACCTCCCAGAACATCACAGTGGTACCTGTCTCCTCCACTGGAATCATGACCGCAGGTGAGTAAAAAAAAGTAAAAAACACACACGGTTAGTCTGTCTGCCTGCCTGTGTGTGGTGTGTCAGTGCTGAGTTACATGGCTACATGGTGACATTTGTTTCTCGCAGTGTGATTCATGTGCCATAATGTCTGCTACATGTTCCATCTCTCTCAAACATTGTTTCCCCACATATCATTTGGTTAAGATTGTGTGTTTGTGTGTGTCTGTTCATGACGTGTATGCATGTGAGTGTTTACAGTCCTCACTAGGATGGTTATGCAGGTGAGTCATGGTCTCTCTCTCCCTCTCAGCGGGGCTAGTGATAACCACTCCCCAAGGCACACTGGTCACCCCTCCTGCCTCCACACAATCTTTCGGATCCGGACCCCACGCCACCACCATGATAGTGTCCGCACTGCACCCCACAAACACAGGTAACCACCTCTGACCCTCAACCCTTGGATCCCACCCCTTCCCGACCGACTTTTGACTCCTGGAGCCCTATCATAAACCAACTATGATCTCCTTCATGTGGTTCCTGGTGTGCCTGAAAGCTGCTTATTAAAACTTGTCATACTCTTACACACACACTCACTCAAAGACACCCACACACTGCAGCACGCGCTAACCCCCTGCAGCACGCTGAGAGCAACCATTAACCCCTCATCCACCCCTCGCTGGGATGGCGGAACGGAGAGAGAGGAGAAGAGAGCTAGTTAGCTAGCTCCGTGTGTTGAGTGTGTTCTGCTCTTCTCTCGGTTTCTGTCAGAGAGCAGCCAGCACTCTTCTCTCTACTACTACAGCCACAGTGAGTACCCACCCATCCCTCCATCGACCCATCCCTCCATCCCCACTCTGCTCCACCACTGCCGCACTCAAAGGACCTAGCTTAGGCCCGCTCATCACCTCTCCAGCCTCTGTCATCTCATCCAAACCCACTGCGCGCTCAGCCCTTGACTAGTCAGACCTGGAGCTAAATCCAAGAACGAAACCAAATGCTCTTCATAGGATACTTTCAATATTTGACGTGTGCTCATTGGACACAGGTCTGCTTGAGTTGTTCGATCAGTCTAATGGTTCTGCTGTGGACTGGTGCTCCTATAGAGATCTTTAAGACACACTTCGCCCCTCTTGGAAGTATGGTTTCTGGTGTTTTTAATGTCAATACTCTTTTGTCTCCTTTGTTCCTCTCTCTTCCCCCTCCCCCATCTTTCCTCCTCCTCTTCTCTCTCCCATTTCAGACAAGAAGGATGACGTGGTTATCCCCCAGGTTGTCATGCCGACCCCAGGGAAGCGGGGCAGGAAGAAGAAGTCTATGATGCCCCGCGTGGGGGCTGCCCTGCCACCAGGGAGCGACGCCTTGATCCTGGCACACCTGGCAGCTGGCGGGCAGGTGAGTGACGGCGTCACGAGGGATGCATGCCGCATGGTCAAGGAACAGGAAATGGGGGGGGGGCGAGAAAATAAAATGTAGGAAATGACATTCAAGTTACCTACTGTTTCTCTCAGCACCACTCTGCCGACCCCTACGACCTGTCTAATGACGAGGATGACCACGGCAACAAAGATGGGACCAAATCTTACAGGTACAAGCAGAGCGGGCTTCCTCTTCGTCATGGTTACCAGTATCATTACCTGGTAACTTACATCATTTGGGCTCCTTTTCTCTCTTATTTTTTGGGTGTTATCGGCTCTTTCTTTTTATCTCTCTCTATCTCTCCCTCTCTATCCCTCCCTCTCTCACTCTCCATCCCCCCCTCTCTCCCTCTCTATCTCCCTCTCTATCCCTCCCTCTCTCCCTCTCTATCTCTCCCTCTCTATCCCTCCATCTCTCCCTCCCTCTCTCCCTCTCTATCCCTCCATCTCTCCCTCCCTCTCTCCCTCTCTATCCCTCCCTCTCTCCCTCTCTATCCCTCCCTCCCTCCCTCTCTCCCTCTCTATCCCTCCCTCTCTCCCTCTCTATCCCTCCCTCTCTCCCTCTCTATCCCTCCCTCTCTCCCTCTCTATCCCTCCCTCTCTCCCTCTCTATCCCTCCCTCGCTCGTCTCCGTCTCCCAGGTGTCGGATGTGCGCGGTGACCTTCTTCAGCAAGTCGGACATGCAGATCCACGCCAAGTCGCACACAGAGGCCAAGCCCCACAAGTGCCCGCACTGCTCCAAGTCCTTCGCCAACTCCAGCTACCTGGCCCAGCACATCCGCATCCACAGCGGAGCCAAGCCCTACACCTGCTCCTACTGCCAGAAGACCTTCAGGCAGCTCAGTCATCTACAGCAGCACACACGGTACGAGTCACCTGGAATTCTGCTGGGTGGGGGGGGGTGGGGTTGGAGTGGTTGTGTGTGTGTGTGTGTGTGAGTGAGTGTATAAGAGAGAGTGAAAGGGAGAAAAGAGACAGAAGGTGTGTGTTCTCATCGGTGTGTGTAGACGTTGGGGTGTGTGGTCGCAGCGTTCAGGCAGTTCCACAGATGAGAACTCAGGAGCTGACAGTCATCCCAAGTCTCCCAATAGTCATATTGAGCAAAACAGGGCATGAAGTTAGATGTGTTATCTCTGTCTGCTTACTGTGTTGAAATGCTATTGTCGTGTTTGCTGTAATCCGTCCTCTTTCAGTCTACTTGTCTGCCCGCCCATCTGCTTGAATGGGAATGTATTTCTCCCTCCTCTTTCATCCCTCCATTCTCTCCTCTATTCCTTCCGTCCTCTCATCTTACTCTTTCTTCGGTCATTGGTCCATGTCCTCATCCCCTTCATGTTTTCTCTCTCATCCTACTCAAAACATTCCATTTGGGGTCCTACAGGTGTAGGCTGTTAGATTCAGTTTCAGGACAAGCGCTCACTCATTCACTGACTCACACACTACCTCATCACTAGGTTAGGCCACACATGACAACTAGTAGGCCCCCTCAGATGGAGAGAAAGAAAGAAAGAGAGAGAGAGAGAGAGAATAAAGGGTGACTGTGCCTGCTGCTGTATGTTTTCTGTTCTGTGTTTCTCAACTCAGACACAGCAACAAAAAGAGCACACACTACCTCAATCAGTCAGATTGTCATCGACCACAAGAACAAATATGTAAACAAGTCTCTCTCTCTTTCTCTCTCTCTCTCTCTCTACCCCCCCTGTTAGAAACCACACTGAAGGCAAGCCCCACAAGTGCCCCCACTGCTCCAAGTCCTTCGCCAACTCCAGCTACCTGGCCCAACACATCCGTATCCACAGCGGAGCCAAGCCCTACACCTGCTCCTACTGCCAGAAGACCTTCAGGCAGCTCAGTCATCTACAGCAGCACCACAGGTAACAGCAGTGAGCCCCACACCTCTGGAGCTCTGTAGAGCAGAGAGACAGCTCTGTAGAGCAGTGAGACAGCTCTGTAGAGCAGAGAGACAGCTCTGTAGAGCAGTGAGACAGCCCTGTAAAGCAGAGAGACAGCTCTGTAGAGCAGTGAGACAGCTCTGTAGAGCAGTGAGACAGCTCTGTACAGCAGAGAGACAGCCCTGTAAAGCAGAGAGACAGCCCTGTAGAGCAGAGACAGTTCTGTAGAGCAGTGAGACAGATCTGTAGAGCAATGAGACAGCCCTGTAAAGCAGAGAGACAGCTCTTTAGAGCATTTAGACAGCTCTGTAGAGCAGTGAGACAGCTCTGTAGAACATTTAGACAGCTCTGTAGAGCAGTGAGACAGCTCTGTAGAGCATTTAGACAGCTCTGTAGAGCAGTGAGACAGCTCTGTAGAGCATTTAGACTGTTCTATAGAGCAGTGAGACAGCCCTCTCCTCATCGTCACCACCACCTTCGTTTGTCCAGCCTGCTCCATTTTGATTTGTTTTCCTTCATTGCCTTTCCTTCCTCCGTCTTGTCTATTGCTCTATAGTGAAGAAGAAAATTGCCTTACTATGAGGAAGTTTTTAGGTCACACGTGGTTTCTGGGAAATGTAGTTCATAGGTACCGTCTGTCATCTTTCCAGGATCCACACTGGTGACCGACCGTACAAGTGTGTCCACCCAGGCTGTGAGAAGGCTTTCACCCAGCTCTCCAACCTGCAGGTACTGCAGCACAGTACCACAGAACATCTTCACAGTCCTTCCAGACGCATTCAAAGCCTTGTTACAGTCCAAAACTTAGATATGGTTATCATCCCCTCGTTGAGTCTAAATGGTATCAAGATGATAACATATCAACTTAAGGTAACACATGAAAGAAATAACCTATTGCTTTCCACCCTCCACCAGTCTCACCGCCGGCAGCACAACAAAGACAAGCCGTACAAGTGCCACAACTGTAACCGTGGTTACACAGACGCGGCCAGCCTTGAGGTGCACCTGTCCACTCACACGGTCAAACATGCCAAGCTGTACTCCTGTGGCCTCTGCAACCGCTCCTATACCTCGGTAAGCCTGCCAATCAGCCGCCACAGACCCACTCCCAGCCTGCCAGCCACTCACAGGGCCTCCCTACACCTGTTACAAAGACCAGCACATCCAAACACCACTGGTGTTTCATCTTCTACAACTACACTTGCCTACTTATCTACACCGTTTTCCATGTATGGAAATTGATTTAATTTGATTTGATAAGGTAAATCCTCAGAGGAAGGGGGGTTTTAGGAAGTGTCTCATAATGGGATGAGGAGATTGTGTTAGGTTTTGAAGACTAATCTTTCATGTGTACTTCTTCCAGTAGCTGCATTAGTAGTTAACCTCAAGGTGACTACAGAGCTTCATGAAGCTACTGTCTCTGTAAGTGGCTGTGTTAGTTAGAAGCTAGAATGTTAGTCAGAATTCCCTACTGATGGATGAAGTTAATGGTAAAAGCTTTTAGTTGACAAAGAGGTTGCAGTTTCCTTGTGTAACTGACAGCTGTGGATTGGATATTTACATGTGCATTTGTGACCATAGCCTAGATGTGTGTCTGTCTGCCCCTCCAATGTCCAGTCTTTAAAAGCTGCACCCTAGTAATGTTTTTCATCATACTGAGTGTAGGCTGCAATAAATTTCCCAGTCTAGCCTGAATGAATCAGAGCGTCTCTCCCTCCTCAACCTTGCAGGAGACGTACCTGATGAAGCACATGAGGAAGCACAACCCAGACCCCCTGACAGTGGCGGCAGCCGTGGCGGCACAGCAGGCCCAGGGCCAAACCCCTGGAGGCGGGCGGGGCAGGGGCCGCGGCCGGGGTGGGGGCAGAGGCGGAGGAGGAGGCCACGGAGGGGTGAGTCAGGTGCCGAATCAAGCCAACCCCAACCCACCTCCAGTCAGCTACCAACAGACAGAAGGCGTGTCGTGTCCGTTTGATTTGCACCAGTACAAGACGGTGTCTGCGGGGGAGATCCAGTACAAACCAGTTAGCGTGGCTGAGCTGGTGGCACACAAGGACCTCTGTCTCACTGTCTCCACCTCGGCCATTCAGGTGGAGCACATGAACTCCTAGATGTTGAGGTGGAAGGTGGAAGGGTGGTAAGGTGGATGGACAGACCGAAGAGGAGAGCAGGAGAGAGGGATGAACAGAGCAGATTGGAGGGGTGCAGGAGAATGACAGAATGAAGGAGAGGAGAGACAGAAAGGATCACTGAGGTGGATAGGACTAAAGTAAATCCAAAAGCGACACTGCCTTGGAGAAGATAAATGGACAATGGAGGTCCTAATCATGTAATCAAGATGAGCCAAACAAAGGGGGGGGGGGGGCAAAGAGACAAAGAAAAGGATCATGGGCTCTGGTTTAATGTCCAGTATTGAACGAATGAGACAGACTGTTCTAGAATGCACTAAAGGAAGCAGAGGGAAAGGATTAGCTTAATCAAAGGGGGAGGGAAAACGGACAGAAAGCACTTGAGGAAGCCTGTATTTTATCTTTGGTTTTTCCATCATTGTCATGTTGAGTTGTATATCTTCATATGTACGTATTTTTCTACCAATAGTGTAATGTGTGAGCGATGAGGGGGAGCGGCAAGAGAGAACAAGAGAGAGTGAGAGAGTGAATGAGGGAGGTAACGTGCTGGAGAACATCTTTAAAAAATAGGCTTTTGTATTAAAAGAACATTCATTTTCATCATTTTCTATCTTCCACCCAAAAGAATGGTTGCTGTATTGCAGAAGGCCACAGGAAGATGGTAGATGAAATGACTGTCAGGTACTCTTTAACAAGTTGTTTTTTTAAGCCTTTCATACAAACTATTACTACCTTCGTTATAATAATTGTATGCAACTGTCAATGTAATCCCATTGTTATCGCTGCAAGGTTCCTGTAAGTAAGCTATCTTGTACATATATATATATATATATAGATGACTTTTTTCACTCATAAAAGGGAAGACTGGTCTCTGTAAACAAAAAAGAGATATTCAAATACGTATGAAAAGAAACAAAAACAGTTCATAAAATGTCAAGGTTGTGTTCCAGGTCCAGTGCATAACGGTCACGTTTCACAGATTGCTGCATCATTAAATCATATGGATGGGGTTCAAACTGTCATGCATTAGAATGGATTTGATGCTGATCTGGGCTGAAATGGCCAAGAGCCTTGTGTATGTGAGATCCAATTTGTCCATTGAATCAATGGCTTTAGTGAGGTCTTACCAGCACGAAGCAATTGGGAAACTCCAGATCTCCACAAATCTGGACACCGTGTTGGTCTCTGCAGAACTCTGTCTAAATGAGGTATACTTTTGATGTTGGAATCTATGCAACATGACTGCAGTGCAGGCAGATTACAACTTGGCCATTTTACACGGGGGCTATCTCTACACTGCTATCTAATCACGGAGCTGCATTTGGCCCAGCAGGCTCCTGAGTGGCTGGTTGTCTTTATGTATTGTATTTCATGATGTGTCTTTTGAAATAACACATTTCTCAATATTCTTATTAATGTTGTTACTATTGCTCCTACTACAGTCCTTCTAATTATTAACTACCCCAGGTATGCTACACTTGCTGTATATGCACAGTACACATGTTCATCTGGAGAGACAGAGTTTCTTCCTGTATGAATAATAAAGTTTGAGACAGATGCTTCCTGCTACTCCTTCCACCACACGGAAAGAATGAGACAGTACATGTTTTTTGACTTGTGTTTATTTGATATACTTCAACAATACACATTTCCTACAAATCTACAAATGTCTAATATTCGGAGTCTGACTGGAGGGCTAAAAACACAAACAGAAAGAAGCACTGAAGCATATTTATATTTGGCCTGTACTTCTTGTGAAAGGAATCAAACAGCACAGTTTATTATCTGGACAGCCATCTGAGAAATATTTAGCATTGAAGAAGAATCTAACAAGGATACAAAACACCTGCCTTAAAGTATTTGTTCTATTCCTCACAGAACCTATTATGCATTTATAGCATTCCAACTTGGTTGATCGATCAACAATAAGATCAGTATCAAACGTGACAAAGTATGAACTAAAAAAGAATGGTAGGGGCATTGCACAGAAACGCAGTGGCAGACTGTACCCTGGTCAGAGACAGTTAAACATGCATACACAAACTGTTAGGAAGAGTTAGTCAAGAGATGGGTCACAAACCCAAAGAGGCCTTTAACAGTACACTAGTCTGTCTCCCTTCCTGTGATAACTGCTGCCCCAGAATACGTACTGGGGGAAACAATTCTTTAGGGAGATCTCATAGAAAGACAAAACACTGAGAGTTGTTACATTGTGGATCAAATATTTTCATCTTCAAGTTAAATATTTAGTGTTAAATAGATCATGTTAGTATTCATAGTGTTAGTATTTAAATTAATTCCTGAAATTTTGAGGACAACATCTCAACAGTACATTAACTGCACTCCATAAAGCCCACAGATGCTGGGCTAAAGCACAATAGCCCCCCTGGCAAAGTTTGAGCCTTTGGCCGTGCTAGGTTTCTAACCTAGAACAACAATAGCATAACAAAAACATAAAACATTGCATTTGTACATAAAACAGCAGAAAACATGCCTAATGTTGTGTTAACATCAGAATATCTCATTCCAAATACAGAACAACAGAGTCCTGGCTGCAGCAGAAGGCAGGAGTGCAGAATATAAGATGTGTTGAGTCAGTGGATGGTGGTGAGGTAGAGGGGGGATGGTGTGTGTGGAGGGATAAGGCAAGTTTGGACACTTCATAGATACACTGGCTTCAAGTCATTTCCTAAACCATGGTTAACCTGACTCGGTACTGAACAGCCATGAGCCACTCATAGCTGGTAGACTATTGAGGCTCTCTCTTCTCAACTTTCCAAATGGCAGAGGTGTGGAAAGGTGTGATAAACGAGGAACAGATCTTACAATGGGCTAATCCTTTCTCAAAGTGAAATGGAAAACTGCATGAGTCTGCATATGCACCAGATTTGCAAAGATTCTCTCTATGTGAAATCCTGCATTGACGATATACTGTAAACCTTCATGAAATGGCAGCCTGGTTTGTACAATTCACTTGGGAGCCAAAAAAGAAGCATCCTGAAGGCTCTTTTTCAACACCCTGTACCTCTTCAGATGACCTCATCATTCATGGACCTTGGCAGATCCATGAAAGACTAGGCCATATAACGCTGCTTAACACTCCCTTGTATGCTCTCATTATATCAGTAGAGCAATTGTCCTGATTGCACCAAACCGTAGTATAGTATTCTGTGTCTGCGTTGTTTGCAGTGCAAGGATGTCATGACTGCTATAACAGCTTATAAAGAGAAGTCAACTGGTCGTATTGTCCCCCAATGTAAGGTAAAAGAAATCACATCTGTGAGAATGGTTACAGTACATGATCTCTGTGAGGAAATCAGTTCCTTACAACTAACGAATAAATATGACGACTTTGTTTTTACATAGGATAGTGATAAATAGAACAATTCTGTGAAAACAGCAGAACATTTTTACATTAAAACCAAATAAAATCATGTGTATTCATGAGAAAGCACATGTTGTATACAGAAATAAAAAAAAGCATATTCAATAACTGAACCACTCGCGGCATTGGTCAAATGGCACTCATTCTCCCAAGAGACTTTGCAACTGTTAAAAATGATTTCATACTTTGATCGGTTGATTTCACATACATTCCTTTTTGATTAAAGGTCATCACTGACAACTCTTAATAGCTACAGGATGACACTTTTCAAAATCCCATACTGTGATGAGATAAAAAAAATTTAACTTAAAAGCTATAAATCTGGCTAAAACATGTGAAAACTAGATGGATCTTAGGTTATGGATTTGGTCTGGTCAGACCGTTGCCCCTCTGGGGCAACCTCGCTATGACAGAAAGACTGAGGGATGAACTTGCAAAATAAGCTAGTTTTCTAAACTAGAATACTGTATAATAGGTCTGAACTGCTCGTTTGCATGAAACTCGCATGTTAAGAAGCACTTTGGGTTTGGCAGCAAGGCAGTGGACACGGGCAGTACTGGAGGAGGAGAGGATGGACTGACAGGGAGAGGGCAAGGAAACAAGGAAAGGAGAAGGTAGGAAGGAGGGAGAGACAGAGGAAAGAAGAGAAGAAAGATATAAAAAGACAAGGGAGGGCTAAAGACGCATGAGAACAAAGGTTCCAACAGGGCCATGTAAAGATGATATAGATATGTTGATGTGTTCATGTCAGAACAAGAGATATAGTATATAGACTGTGTGTGTGTGTGTGAGTGTGTGTGTAAGGCGGGGACACATATGCATACACAGGGTCCGGGCAGAAATGGGCGGGGCTTCTTGAGACCCTCTTCCCTACGCCTTTTCTCCTCTTTAGCCCATGCGAGTGGTCACCTACATAAAGGAGGGACAGAGTCAGACAGAGTGAGGGGAGGGTTCGGGTGGAGGGATGGAGAGAGAGAGAGATATAAGGGTTTATTGTTGTGCCAAATATTTGGATTTAAATTCCACTGCACCACCACATCCCATTTTCAAACTCATGTCATTGGCTAGAGTGCGTTACCTGGGATATGCTGACACCAGTCAGTTTCTCCACCGTCTCTGGGAGGCGGGTCATGATTTCGAGCACCTCCCCTGTAAGCTTGGCCACGCCCACCTCCCCTTCCCCACTTGAGATCATGGTGATCTTCTGGGCAGCCAACAGGGGCTTGCTGATCTCCTCGGCCATCTGCACAGATGAGGTGGAACACAAAGACAGAAGATAAGAGGCTAGCTCAGGGCATCAGGACACTGGATGATGACCAGTCAGTTCAGTATTCTGTCGTGCTAAGAAAGTGTAAGGACGACGGTAATGTGTGTGGTTTAGGATTTTACAAAAAGTATGACGTTCACAAACATATTAGAATGTGTGTCCCAATACCTAGGTATTTATTAGGACAAGTCTACCCAACCACCCCATGGCCCAGTGGTCTCACCATAGGGATCTTCTCTAGCAGCATGTCCACCATGGCCCCCTCCTTGTACTGCTGGAAGGCCTCAGCCTTCTTTGCCATCTGCTCTGCCTCTGCACGGCCCTTAGCCTCCACTGCAAACGCCTCGGCCTCACCCTTTATCTGAGGCAGGAGGAGAGAGGGGAAAAAGTGGAGGAGAGAGGAGAGAAAGTGGCGGGTGGAGTGGGTTGGTATGTAGGACACCGGCAGGCGGTATGTTGGAGCCTTGCAGAAGGAAACGCACCACACACGGCACTACGGGAGTGCTCTTGTCCTACCTTGATGGACTCAGCCTCTGCCTCCGCTTCCATGATGAGCTGCAGACTGGGGAGGGACAGATGTTAACATTTGACAATTCTCATTTGGCATTTTCCGACGAGAACCTGGCTAGGCTGACCTAAGGTAGGCAGCTACGTATTGTCCTGCCTGCCGGGGGGTGTTCCTCACCGTGTGGCCTCGGCCAGCCTCTCCAGGCGGTATTTCTCAGCCTCTGCAGGCTTCTTGACCTGGGCCTCCAGCTCCATCTCCTTGCGGGAGATCTCCTGCTCCTGCAGCAGGATCTGCTGGCTGCGCTCCACCACCTTCACCTGCATCGTCTCCTCCTCGATGCGCTGCTTGGTCTTGGCCACCTGGGGAGGAGAGGGTGGGGATTCAGAGTCGGGGTGCAGGAGAAAAGAGGGGCTGTTCGGGGTAGATGATGGGATGATGGT
Organism: Hypomesus transpacificus; assembly: GCF_021917145.1. Taxonomy (NCBI): domain Eukaryota; kingdom Metazoa; phylum Chordata; class Actinopteri; order Osmeriformes; family Osmeridae; genus Hypomesus; species Hypomesus transpacificus. The sequence goes on from NC_061063.1 coordinate 5,474,525, forward strand.
CTGTCTCTGTATACCTGGAGCTGGTAGGCCATCTCTGACTCTGCCTTCTTGGTGTTGACTTCGATGTCGTAGGCAGCCTTCTTCAGCTCGTAGTCTCGCTGGGCCTTGGCCATCTGGATCTCGTTCACATACTGGGCAGAAATCTTCTCCTGCATGGCGTGGGCCTCCTAGAGGGATGCAGGGAGGGAGACGAAGAGAGAGGATGAGGAGTGCTCACATATTTAAGGTAGAGAGAGAGAAAGAGAGAGAGATCTTACCCTGATGACAGCGTCTCGTTTGAACTGGGCCTCTCCGATCCGAGCGTCCTTCTGGACCTGAGCAGTGCGAGCCTTACCCAGGGAGTGGAGGTAGTCCTGAACACCACAGAAGAGAGACAGGTGCCCTGCACGTTACATCTGTAGTACATCAATCCATCTCCTCGTCTAGATTTCCATTCATCCATTCTCCCACCCATGTATTTATCCATCCACTCACAAATCTATCCAACCTTCCATCCATCAACTATCTAATGATGTATTAATCCATTACAGACGGATGATGCCGGCCACTATGTCAGCCCCGTCCGCAATGAAGGCTCAACAGCGGACAGCACCTCCACCAGGCGGTCTATCAACTCATCTGTTCATCCATCTCCCCTTACCTTAGCAACAAGACTGAGAAAATGAGTCATAGAGAGGGAGGGATGGGATGTGAACAGTACCTGGTCGTCATGGACATCTTTGAGCGTATAGCTGACCACGCTGATGCCCATGTTGACCAGATCTGAGGAGGCCACCTTAAACACCTGCTCAGAGAACTTCTTGCGGTCTTTGTAGATCTCCTGGAGAAAGGTAGGGTGGAGAAAAGAGCGGTCGGTTGGGGGCCGGGGAAAAGCCCAAGATCATCCGTGCAAACACATGGCACACATGCTCCGGCGTGTGCACAAACAGTTTGTTTACCTCCACAGTCAGGTGTGCTATGATAGCCCTCTGGTGTCCCTCCAGTGTTTCCAAGGCGATGTGGGAGATCTCACCTTCTGACTTCCCCATGAACATCTGACAGGCAGCGGCCAGCATCTGCTTGTTTTGCCCCTGTATCTTCATCTGGAGGTGTGAAGGGGTGTGTGGGGGGGGGGGGACTCATCAGCAGGTAGTAGTAGCTAAACAAACAAGCTATCTGCTATCTACTGTAATGAATAACCATTGTCTCATGAGTTAGAAAGTGAGGGAAAGTCAGAGTTGGTCATTTGGAGAAAGAGATGGAGAGACTGACAAATAAGAAAGGGACCAAGTGACAGACCTGAGCGATACCAGTGACTGAGATGGGAACTCCGTGGCGTGTGTACACTTTATCACTCTTCACGTTTAGAGTCAGGGTGTTCAGAGAGATCCTGGAGAAATGAAAGACGGCGTGAATGGGTGAGGGATGGAGAGCGGAGAGGTAAGTGGGTATGAAGAAAGTGGGTATTTATGGGATGAGTGTGGTAACCCCAGTGATTGTGCTGAAAGCATACCTCTGGATCTGTTGGATGCAAGGAATGACAAACACTCGACCTCCAGCGATCATCAGAGGGGGTGAGCGGCAAATTCCTGAACGCGAGAGAGAGGGAACTAAATATTTGTCCTTCCAGTTTCTAAACTGGACTGTTTGATTGCTCACAATGAGGTATTTTACCTGACACCACCATTGCTTCGTTGGGGCCACAAGTGTAGAACATGGTGCCTATGAATAGTAAACTGGAAAAAGAGAGTATATCGCCATCATTGGCGAGAGAAAGATTTTTTTCACCCATTCCTTGACTCTGACCACCAAAATGGTGTTAAAAATGCACTTCTGATCCTTGATCTTCTGCAGTATTTTCTATATTCACTATTTGTACGTCATTTTAAATAAAAGCGCCTGCCAAATGAAAAATACATCTTAAAATTGTTAATGGTAAACGTGGCCAGTAAAGGAATTATGAAGGAGACTTCGTCTTAAGCTTTAATGATTGACTGAGGGAAATCAATTCAATTAATGGTCCTTCAACGTCACCGAATGGCACAAGACGTAGCTGCAATAGGAAATGACACAGGATTTGGAGATACATTTCAGGAGTTGAAGTAGACCAATAGAACGCAATTCAATTGGTATTCCTCCAAAACCACTTTCCATCCTTGCGCGTTAATCATGCTTTTACAGGGCGGCCAGCTCTCTAACAGGGACACGGGCAGACGCCCACGTCAGTCCTTACAAATGCCCCCTCATAATACAATGTATCTACATTGAAGAATAGCTATAGCTTCTTTTAGTACTAGAGTTACTGTTATAAACACACTAGTTTACATTTCATAGTCTCAATAGCTTTACAAATGTTCCATCGTGCATGCAAACTTAATTTCAGAGGCTGATCTAATCAGCCTAGATATTGCGCAGCATTTTGAGCTAGCTTACATGAGCTGGCTAGCTAGACACTATACTATCTGATTCTGAGCCCCGGTCATACCATAGCCCACCCATTAATAAACATTGTGGACCCAGTAGCAACATATGCAGCATTTTATTCGAGAGAAGTAGAGTAAATATTGAAAGACGTTTCTCACCGGTTAGTGAGTCGCTTTTTTTCTGCAAACAATCAATGAAATGCCCATCAATTGGATGACTAATCTTTGAAAAACAGTCTTGTTTCGCCTGTCGTCCCGTTAGCTACCCATATGATGGTAGTAGGCTAACAGCATTGAAACTGCTACCCATCCCAGTACCCACCCCTCTTCGGCAGGTTTGGGCGCCACCTCGTGGTGGGGATTATTAAAAATTGATTTCTTAAAAGTGCGCACTAATGACGGGAAACACGGCACTCCCTCTCTTCTTCCGGTCCGTGCCACAATCGCAAAGAAACCCTTTGCAACATTTTCGCTAAGCCAATCATTACAGGGGTTCTTAAGACCATAGCCAATCAACAATCGCTTGCCTCACTTGTCCCTCCTTTCAGAACTATAAAGCCTTTGTCCCGCCTTGCGAAAGTGCATCCGCAGATTGGCACACACCGACTTCACTTCTGTAGGTCAGCTGCATTGGCATATACAACACCGTACTTCCTACTTGCATTCTGTTATAATAACTGATAATCATGAGGGAGATCGTTCACCTCCAGGCCGGACAATGCGGTAACCAGATCGGCGCCAAGGTAAGAATTTGGAAGAAAGATGGATGGAAGAAGTCATGCACCAGGCCTAGAAATAGCCTGCAGTCTTATTAGATCAGATTCAAAAAAGCGGTCTCACATTTTGTATTTGGACACTAACATTAAAAAGACAATGAAATATAGGATACCTTAAATTTCAAGATGGCAATCGAGTTTTTGAATAGACGTAAAAGAACCGCATGAGACTGATCTCATTGAAATCCAAATGGTAGGGGCGTGTGAGCGACATTTTACCATGCTCATTGTTCGCGCCATTGTCTTTTATGAAATGTAGTACAGTCGAAATGCAAACATTAACTATAAAAATGGACGTCGACGTAAAACTGTTAACTGTCATCGTGATGTACGCATTAATCTTCAAATCAAATAGCCGAGTTTGTGGCCTATATTACCTACGTATGTCCTGTTGCGCATGACATGGCTAACTGCGCACAATAAATCCGTTGTAGACTACGCCCGTGTTTGGCGCGACCTTTTTGTCTCGGCACCGTCTGATGGAATCTTGGTCAATAAATTGTGGGGGTTGGCGACGATTTGTTGTCCCGAATTTTGCCCACTTTAACTCCCAAATGTGATCAAGCTAATTGATCTCAAGATATTAGAGCCATGCGGCTTTAGATGCGAGTGATGACGCAGCTCGGCATTTGTTTCTAGTTGCAGCCAGCTAGATCAAGTATTTTGGGGTGGAACCGGGGGGAGGGAGGTGGCGCAGACCCACAAATATAAAGTACTGCAGCAAGAAAGCAATTTTTATATTCGAGTAAAATAAACCATTTCGCCATTATGACCTACTTGCAAACCAGCATATTAGCAATATTGGTTCTCACTACTTTCAAACCAGCATATTATAAGCGATATCGGTTCTCACTACTTTCAAACCAGCATATTATTAGCAAAATAGGTTCTCAGTAATTACCAAGTATACCCTATGAAAGTATAGGTGACCTTTTGGCGTGGCATGAGATAGAAACGCAAGTCACTGCGGAGGTGGTGGAGGAAGGGATGAGAAAAGGGCGGGGGGGGGGGGCGCAACTCGGATGAGGTCATCTTTTATAATACAATTGTTAATTATAAATGGTAATGTCCATTTACTTATTTTCAAAAATACTTAAGTTGCCTACCATATAAAGGCCTTTTTTCTAATGTGTAAAAAATAAATATATATATTACAATGGATTAAATGATGAATAATTTATAAGACTTACTGAACGTACTTACTACTAATAAACACATTTCATTTGAAGATGGGCTGGCATGCATGGGCTGGCCATCTTTAAACCCAATCCTAGTAATAAGGGTGTTAGATTATTGGATAGCCATTGTGTAGTTCCTGACCGTGGCTATGGGAGTAAAAAAAAAAAAAAAAAAGACATTCCCCCTCCAGATTGGGGTCGGTTATTGAGTTTGTGTGACCGTCTGTGCCAGGCCCTTTACACAGTTTGGGCCAATGTCTCACCCCACCATGTGTGGCCTGGTCCAGTGAGCTTCCAGTGCCTGTATGGCTGGATATGTTTATTCCATAGAGGTGTGCCCTAGTGCATCCTGCTTCCGAGCAAAGGGCAATTTACATGGGTTAAGTGTGACCGAGTCTGACCCATGATTACCTTGTATAGTGGAGCTTGTGCCATAGCACAAGGGCAGTGATTATGCTACCTTCACTCCTTCTTGAAGAGGTATTTAAGGGAGGGTCAATCTCTTGCAGATGTGATTTAAATCATGCTGCTTGGGGTCTTGTGACACCACATAGACTGAGGGCCAATTGTGTGACTGCAGCATCACTGGGCAAAAAATAAATGTCTACCAACATGCACTGGCACAAGTTACTGTCAATGATATTATATCTTTATCAGTCTGCTTTTTACCTGCTGAATTTTTCTAATTGAATTTGTCTTGTTGCAGTTTTGGGAGGTGATCAGTGATGAGCATGGCATCGATCCCACAGGAAGTTATCATGGAGACAGCGACCTGCAGCTGGACAGGATTAGTGTCTACTACAATGAGGCTTCAGGTACCTCACACTCCTTCTAGAATACACAGGATCAGTGTTTTACTGTGGCAGGCTTCGGTCACCCAAGTGGTATTGGCCTGCAGTACTGAGCGTGTTTTTTTTTTTTCTGTAGGTGGGAAGTACGTCCCAAGAGCCATCCTGGTGGACCTGGAGCCTGGTACCATGGACTCTGTCCGCTCCGGGCCCTTCGGACAGATCTTCAGACCTGACAACTTTGTCTTCGGTAAGAATGGGCATCAAGCACATAAACGGGCACATTGTGATCCATGAAGGCCTGGCTAGCACAAGTTACAATTGCATTTTCTCCCTTCCTCTTCCCATAGGTCAGAGTGGAGCAGGTAACAACTGGGCCAAAGGCCACTACACAGAGGGGGCTGAGCTGGTAGACTCAGTTCTGGATGTGGTGCGGAAGGAGGCTGAGGGCTGCGACTGTCTCCAGGGCTTCCAGCTCACCCACTCCCTGGGCGGCGGCACTGGCTCTGGTATGGGCACCCTGCTCATCAGCAAGATCCGCGAGGAGTACCCCGACCGCATCATGAACACCTTCAGTGTGGTGCCCTCCCCCAAGGTAAGCTCAATTTGTTGTCACTTCTTGGATGAGGCAACGTGTACTCTTTGAACGACAGTAAGACTATCTTTCATCTACTTGTGCCATTCATACTTGATATGATACACCTTATTTCCCCCTCACCCTCAGGTGTCTGACACAGTGGTGGAGCCCTACAACGCCACCCTGTCTGTCCACCAGCTGGTAGAGAACACAGATGAGACCTTCTGTATTGACAATGAGGCTCTCTATGACATCTGCTTCCGCACACTCAAACTTAGCACGCCAACCTACGGTGACCTCAACCACCTAGTCTCTGCTACCATGAGTGGTGTCACCACCTGCCTGCGTTTCCCCGGCCAGCTCAACGCCGACCTCCGCAAGCTGGCCGTCAACATGGTGCCCTTCCCCCGCCTGCACTTCTTCATGCCCGGCTTCGCCCCACTCACAGCTAGGGGGAGCCAGCAGTACCGCGCCCTCACCGTGCCCGAGCTTACCCAGCAAGTGTTCGATGCCAAGAACATGATGGCGGCCTGCGACCCCCGCCACGGGCGCTACCTCACCGTGGCGGCCATCTTCAGAGGCCGCATGTCCATGAAGGAGGTGGACGAGCAGATGCTGAACGTGCAGAACAAGAACAGCAGCTACTTCGTGGAATGGATCCCCAACAACGTGAAGACCGCCGTCTGCGACATCCCCCCACGTGGCCTCAAGATGGCAGTCACCTTCATCGGCAACAGCACGGCCATCCAGGAGCTGTTCAAGCGCATCTCCGAGCAGTTCACCGCCATGTTCCGCCGCAAGGCCTTCCTCCACTGGTACACCGGCGAGGGCATGGATGAGATGGAGTTCACTGAGGCCGAGAGCAACATGAACGACCTGGTGTCCGAGTACCAGCAGTACCAGGATGCCACCGCAGAGGAGGAAGGCGAGTTTGAGGAGGAAGAGGTTGAGGATGCCTAGAGACTGGAACACAAGCAGGAGAAGAGGGTGAAGAAAATTAGAAAATAAGAAAATCAAGACACAAAAATGGCAAAACGGACAAAATGACCAAAAAATCATTAAGAATGTAGAAAATGAGTAAGGCGAGGCCCAAATGCATTCCCTGATATGAAGGTTTGAATCCTTAAAATGGCTGGATTGGTTTATGGAAGAGCAAACTGGTAGAATGTGCATGTGATGAAAGGTTGGGAGGATGAAGGGTTGGGAGGATGAATGTACAGGACAGGAGGAGGGGGATCAACTTTACATGACCAAATAAATCTTGCCACAGTATTCATCTTACTGACTGTGATGTGTCATGTATTGTTCTGTCTTAACTCCACAATGATTGGATTAAATTTAAGCGGATCTTTAAGAAGGTTCGAGACCCCGATGATGGAAACCAGCGTCTTACTCATATTATCCAATGTTAATTGTTTTTTTCATTGACTCATGTCCCATATAACTTAGTGTGCAACTTACAAAATAACACTACATCATAGGACCTCTTACTCCTCAACTTGTGGCTCACTGACCTTGAGGTGAACTTGATTTAACTTCTCAGGCACATTGGACTGGTTGTATAGCCCTCATACAAGTGCGTACACCATGTTAGACAATTTAAATCAAGGTCATCTTAAGGTTTCTCAGTAATACGTATCTCACTTGCCAATCTTGACATGGGGAAATTGTGACTGGATGAAGGGTCTGTTTCCGACTGGAGGGATGTGTGGAGCTGTCGGTCCTCTGCCTGAGACTGGGGAAGGCCTCACTCAGACGCCAAACATCGTCTTGAAGGTGGCGAACCTCAGATGGAATGATCAAATTCAGACTTGGGTTTAGTTTGATGGTGCCAACAATATTTGTAGAACGGTCGACAGGTACCGCAGTGTGGTGAATCATGGTAAATGGGTGGTGTTACAGTAGTACATGCAAACATCTCCACAGTGGATTCAGTCACTATTAGGGGAATATGGGAGAACTTTCTGTTTCATACAATTGAACTGCAGAAGATGTTTTACAGCTGAATGAATCTCTGCAAATTGATGTTTATGTTGTTGAACCACTAGTATTCATTTGTTCAAGGCTACAGAAGCCATTAAATGCATCTGTTGCATCCACGCCAGCTTGTTGGCAGTAGAACAGTTCATAGGTCACGTCTTTTATTGCACTATGAAAGGCTAAGTTCAAACCTTGTGTATGTGAGTGTGCGTGTTCTAAACATTTGGTTTTGTCATTTATGATCACTGTGAAAGTCTTAAGTAAGGTGCCTCTTGAAAGTGATTAAAAGGCGTTTAGAAATGTGTCTCATGTATGGTCATTCGTTGTAAAAACGCTGTAGCTTACATATAAAGCTTAATTGGATGGGTGAACTATAGTCAATCATAATGTAACGGGTCATTAAAGGAGCACCTCAAGTGAGGTCCTCAACAACAATGCAGTCACAACGATAGCTCTTTTAGTTGATCACGTCACACTAAACTGTAGGGTAATAGCGCAGTGTGTTCACGGCGCTCAAAAAACGTGCAGTGCAGTAGCCTACGTGCGATTCTGTTATCATTAAAAGTAGCATGCCCAATAGCCCAATCATTTATAGGCTAAATATCAGACCAGTCGACTTATTTGGGGGAATGAAACTACTGGCGGTCTTAACTGAGGTGGTAGCACAGACTGTAAATCTCCGGTTTCCAACGAAATTGTCCGAGAACCACCGATCTTCAGTGGTCCTCAAGCCGACAGCTACCGAAGCCCTCCAGATAATCCCGATTTGTAACACAATCGAAGTCTCTCTTTTGCGTGTTTGGGGCGAGAGAGAGAAGGCAGGCTATTAGAAAGAAGAAAAAACAAACGAGATATTACAGAAAATTGTAGGTTCTTGTGCCCCGCCCGCTCCCGTAGCTGGTAAAGGATATCCCTGTGTTTAAAAGGTAGGCAAATGACAACCATTTCATAATGAAATAATGTGATTTGACAGATTTTTATAACAGGGACGTTTATGGGTGGAATGTTGCTGTTCTTTAACGTTCATTTTTTACGTTATTTAGTTGTTTGAAATCGTCCCAGCAAATAAGATGATTTGGGGCGTGTAATTGATAATCAACAACATGCGCATAACATGAAACGTAGCCTATTTTAAATCAGTAAAGTTTACATAGAGCCGGTTTAAATGATTTAAAGCCATCTGTAGACCTACTGGAAGCATAGGCTATTGGCTGTTATTCTTCACACTTGGTATTACAAAATGAATACGCTAAATGGCTTCTCGCCAACAGAATTACAAAGGAGTTCTCTTCTGTTTCTACGGTGGGTCTCTGCACTGCAGTTTGGTAAAAAAAAAAAAAAAAAAACTGCCAGCCGTTTTTATATGAGAATGTTCTGGGCCTAGATGCTGGCCATTTCTTAACGTTTCTGGAAGAAGGTAGCCTACTATCAGAATGTGTTTTAGCTTCAGTCGTCATTTGATTTCACTATCTGACAGCAGGCTACAAGGTTTATCCCTCTTTCGGTACGAACCAGTAAGCCTACATTGAATCAGCTCGGACACATGGCTATTACACAATTAATGGGGCGGGCAGCAGATGTCAAAATTAAACAGTTTTCTTGCCACCACACTAAAGACAATATGACAAAGGCTATGGAATGGGACCGGTTTGTTATGTTAGGCGACAGGGGAGCGTGTGTGTGTGGTGCATGCGTGCGTGCGTGCGCGGGAAAAACTGAGAACGAGTGCTAAGGACAGGGAACGCAAGTGAGCCCATCGTTATGAGAATTAGACAAAATCCACACGGTGGATTTTTTGCTGTTTTGCAGTCACAGAGAAGATCGGTCCACTCCCCGGGACGTGCGAGTCATTATACCTTTGTTCCCTCTTCAGTATTCTTTTGTACCGACAGCCCATGCAGCAAGCGTGACACACCCTATTTGCGCCACCACTTAAGGGGGAAGAAAGCTATGACAAGAAAGAGACACAAATAGGTTGTTTCCAGACCGCATATGCATCCAGAGAACGTGAGGATGGCGATTAAATAGGAAACTGAGCGAGTGACAATCAATACTTTCGAATCGCCTGAAGCGCGAGATGTTAAAATCTTTGAGAGCCTATGTCTATCTGGTTAGTTCTGACCCGCTCCTAATCTAATTTCTTTCATTAGTTAGGCGACCCTCGAGTTGCATGACCTCGGCATCTCGCAGGGGCTTTTTTGCAAGCTGTGGTCCTACTTCGTATCAGATGGGTTTTCCGGACGCCTCTTAAATGAATGCCATCATATTTTTGGGGAGTAAACTGCTAATCCATGTGTCTGTTCATGTACAATTTTTTTTTACAAAACAAACATTATGTTTGATCAGCATAAAACATGACACTGTGGGCCATTTACACTTCATAACATTTAGCCTTTATAAGTATGCTCCTAGTTGAAGAACCATCTTTCGCCCCAATTCATTCCTGGCCTCCACTACAAGTAACATTATGGAATTGTATTATATAATGGCTGACCATTCAAACTCCATTCACAAGCCTTGGATTACAATGGAGGCAACGTTTAAGTGCTCTACAGAGCTAGGATGTCATTGACCTGGGAATCTCCAGTTTCACATTGATTAGAGTCTGCATGTCGTGACTATTAACAAGACAGAGCATGGAAGACTCTATACCTGTCAGTGTCAGTTAATTCCTTATCTCAAGTAGTTGACTTGAAGTCTATGTTTATCGACCCTATTCTTTCAGTTTGGCCCATGGACATTTTTCCAACCTAAACCTTCTTCATTTGGCCAAACCTATGGCCAATATTGCTGATTGATCATTCTTTTAATAGGTCCTAAAAGATTGCTTGGGGGTTCTTTAGAGCATCTCTTTTGGAGAATCCTTCTCCAAATGGATCGTTCTATCACACTTTCTATCACACATAGCCAGAAGTTCTGTATGATACAATGGTTCCACATATAATCCAAAGGGTTCTGAAAGTTCCAACAGAATGTGTGACAAATATACTGCAGCGTAACCTAGTTTGGCTTGTCTTGACTTGTTTCCAGTGCAAGGTGGGTTTCAGTGTCTGGCTGTCTGCCCACCCTCACATCCTGTCACTCTGGACAGGATAGAGGCCTAAAGCCCTGGTGCTTGTCCAGTCTGTCTAGACCCGCCCCAAACCTATCGTGAGTACCCATCACTCCTGGACAGGAAGAGATCTGAGCAGAGGACTGATCACCGCAGAGGCCATTCCAACCTGCCACTCACAAGGCTATTTTGGTACACTGTGCAGAAAAGAGCATCCATGTTAATTAAAATCAAGATTAAATGTTGGCCCTTTGGATGACACCTGTCAAAACCCCCTTGACCTGAATAAGGTTGTGGCTTTGAAAAGTTTGTTTGGAACAGGTCCTATCACTTTAGACTAATGACAGTGAAGAGCTGACTCCAACACCATAGGGAAATGAAATGTAACCCCTCCTCCCTCAACCTCAGGAAGTGATGTAATCTCAATTTCAGCCACTTCCCCCCAATCAATGTCCTGTTCTTCATCGCCACTTGCTCATTCTCCCATTCGCCTTTTATAAGCAATTCACTTGGATTGTTTTTGTTCCGTTTTGTATGTCGTTTGCACTCATCTGCACAAATCAGTGTACAATTATACCAAGTTGTATTAGGTAATGTCTTTGCTGTTAAACCAATACCTTTTTGTGTTGCTGTGTTTTTCAAAGATTCAGTCAAGATGAAACTAACTACTGTTGCAGTGTTTGGCACCCTTTTCTGCACTGGTAAGCATTAGCTAAATTTCCATTCACCTGGGATTGATTTTGCGAGGCAGAAAATGCACAAAGCCTAGTTTGACCGAGCCAAGTCATTAGTAAAGATTCTATCCAGCTTTGTACAACATTGGAACATTATGTTATCCTCTGAATTCTGATTGGTTTATTTTTTTTAATTGATTGGCGGAAGCTTTCATTTAGTTGATATAGCCTACATTCTATTTTTGGCACTGCGTTTGTGGGTTATTTGCATTTCAAACACTGACATTTTTGGCACGTTTTTTTGTTTTTGCCAAACAAAGGATCTGATACTTACTCAAAGATCTTTGTTAACATCAGCAGATCACAGACAAAATGCTAAAATTAACCTATCTCTCTCTCTTTGTCTCTCGTTCATTCTTTTCCTTTCTATTTCACAGTTCTGTCAGTGCCTCTAAAAGGTAAAATCAAAAATGGAGATAGCTGTAAATCATGGAGGTTTAAGAGTGAATATTCCGATATCCAGTGTGTTTGTCTCTGGGTGTTTATACTTCTGCATTGAATGTCCTTCACCCTAACCAACATCTTTCATATCAACAATATATCTGCCTTCTCTCTTTCTCTTTATACGCCGTCCTCTTCTCTCAGTCAATGAGGAGAAAACGGCCTTCTTCGGTGAGGACGTCCATATTGTGGTTCCGTTGCTAGATGGCGCTGATGTTCTGTTCAAGCCCAGCAGCGACCCGGACTCTGTGGTGTTTCTGATGCGCGAGGGGCGTGTGGAGAGCTCGCGCGCTCAGCTCAATGCTCTGAACCACCTCATATTGGAGGACGTGGGCGAGGAGGACGAGGGGACCTACGTCATCAAAAACATCCAGAACCCCGCTGATGTCAGACACATGGTCCTCATAGTCAGAGGTACGGAGCTTCTGTTTCCAACCCCTCCTCTGCTTCTTCAAGCAATCAGAGAGACGTTTTGAGAAGTCTTTTTCACACAATAGCCAAGTCTCCTGCACTGGCTTGCCTTGCACATTAACATTTGAACTACTGCAGCAATTTTGGTAGTTTGGGCCTTCGTCGGGCATCAATCTGAGTTCCTTTTTAAGTAGTATGTAAGCTGACGTTGATTCCGTGTTCCATCTGTCACAGAACACGGTTACAACGGTCATGACTCAGTAACACGACTGAATGCCCTCAGTGATGCCCCTGTTTGTGTTGTCCCCCAGACTGCTCCTTGGAGCAGGTGGTGAAGTACGGAGACATGTACTCTGTCCCGGTGAATGGCATTGAAAGTCCAATCACCCTGGAGTTCAGGCCCAGCCATACCCAGGCCAACCAGACCACCGAGCCTCCGGTCGTGGTCCTGCTGAACCAGAGTGTGACCCCCGCAGAGAACTACCAGAGCCGGCTGAGTGTGACAGACAAGAAGGTGACCCTCAACCATGTCCGTGGTAGCGATGAGGGCAGCTTCACTATTCTGGACAAGGATGGAAAGGTCCGGAAGAGGACGTGCCTCAACGTCAGAGGTGAGAGGTCAAAGGTAAACCTGTAATGGAAGAGGTGGGCCTATAATGAAAGGGAAAGAAGAGATCTGAACTCAGGCATGGAACAGCATTTTTCTCTCAGTCTTGTCTGTGTGTTTGTGTTCTGGCTCCCAAACACCACCATTGTCCCTTCCCTGTCCTCCCTCTCTTTCTCCAACAGAGCACCAGACCTTCGTCCATCTCTCATATGCTACCACCTTCAAGATGAACCTGTACCTGGACCACACCAAGGTCACTCTTAAGTACACGCCAGAGTCGGACCATGAGGAGCGGACCATTGTGGACCAGGGGCTGGTGGTGGATCCAGTGGACCCGGGCTTGGATGGAAGGCTCACGGTGGAGGGGTCCATGATCATCCTGGAGCGGGTCCGGGCTAGAGACAGCGGCTGGTTCACCGTCACAGACCTGACAGGTTTCTCTGTGGCCACAATCCATCTGACAGTGGAGGGTAAGAGAGGGGGAGGTGGTCAGGAAAGAATCGAATAGAAATTGAACAGTGATATCATTCAGTGTATCACCCTCTCTTGTCTCTGTCCTCCTCTCTTCTTTACTATCATACTGCTGTTGAATTTCTTAGTCCCCAACCCTCACTAACATTACCTCTCTTTCTCTCCCTCTCTTTTTCCTTCCCCTCCCCCTTCCTTCAACCTATGCCCCTCCCCATACTTATCACCAACTCCCTCCCCCTTCTCATCCCATCCTTGGGCTCCAGCCTACAAGCTCCCCACCCTTTACGTAGCCATCCTGTCCCTGCTGGGGCTGCTGGCCTTCCTGCTTCTCGTGTGCCTCCTGTCCTGCCTGTTCAAGGTGCGGCAGCGGACGGAAAAGGCCCGCAAGATTGCCCTCATCGCCCAGCAGGCTGGCAAAGGAGACGGGGACGCCTTCAGACATGTGAGGGAGGGAGGGAAGGAGGGAGGGACTTTCAGACAGGTTTATGAGTTTTTCTATGTTCAGTCTATAGATAAGGTATTGAAAACTATGTCCAACATAATGAAACACCTTCAAACATAATCTATTGAAATACTGATGATCTAACTCGTCGAAAGCTAGGTCAAAGTAATGTGTTTGTCTCTGCTGTTTTGTCTCCTTTCCTGTTGTCGGATGCGTGTTTGATTATTTGATCTGGATCTCAGTAGAATGGACCCTTTCATATAGAAGTTATCTAAACAACTATGATTTCTATCTTCCTGCGTTACACACAACCAACCCAATTTTAACTGTTTCCTCCCGAGTAGGATTTTGTAATCTGTCTCCAGAGTAGGATTTAGTGCTCCTGTTCATGTCTGTTTTATCTGTAGGATATGCAGGCCATTGATCACTTGCCATCCTTACATCACACCCTGTGTTTTCTGCCACCCCATTAGTCAGTGTAGGCCTTTTGTTGATAACAGTACCAACTAAAGATTCTGTGTGTGTGTGTGAACATGCAGTACATTGAAAAAATGCAGGTTCCTAGGTTTTAGAAAACCTTCAGACGATTGTTTAAACGGTTCCCTGGAGAGACAAAGCATCCCTTTTTTAGGAGTGTATCTGCCTCCCTGAGTCTGAGTACCTGTGATGTAAGGATGCGTGCTGAGTTAAGCTCGCTAGCTAATGACGCTAATGCGTTTCTCTGCGTTGTTGCGTTTCTCCCTCTTAAAGGACCCTCAGACGGAGCCTTTCATTGGTGAGAGAACAGTTCTGGCTTCCTGTGTTTGTTCCTCTAGTGTTTCAGTATAAGTGGTCTAATCTGTATGGGTGTTTGTACTAAGGCTATCAGCCAAAGACTCACTATGCTGTGTGGGGGGCAGGCCAGGCTCCTGCTGCCACCATCAGTTCAGTAATGACCCCCCCCCCCCCCCCCCCCCCCCCCCCGCTCCCCGCCCCTCCACCAACTGAGGCATCCAACCATACCTCGCCCCCTGCACCAGCCGTGCCCCCTTACCCCCGCTCCTCCCTCTTCTTCTAACCTCCTGACTCCGAAACAGACCAAATTATACAACTGCAGTTACTCCTTCATGGCGACATGAACATGACGTGAGGACCCCTCCCTCCTCCGTCGTCATGGTAACGGCAGACATAGCTTCAGTGCAAATATGAAGCATACAGATGTTGCCGTCCATGTTGCTCTGACGCAGCAGTAATGTCCGGCAGAACACACATGCACATACATGACTCCGGTGTCACTGGGTGGGTCAGTTACCCAGATGTAAAGATGAGATCTATGTGTATGTGTGGGTTACTGTCACTGTGTGTGTGCTCATTTATCTGTTTCTGTGTCTAGTATTGCCCTGTGTGTACTTTTAATAGTGTGTGTGTGTACTTCGTGTGTGAGCGTGTTTGTGGTAAGCGGGGCAGTAGCAATTAACGTGATGTTGATGTGTATGTCTGTGTTTCTGTGGGTGTTTCTCTGTGTGTGTGTGTGTTAGTGTGTGTGTTCCTGTGTGTTTTTGTGTATTTGATTCCAGTCCCCTCCATTCCAGCTGTACTGTACGCCCCCTGCGTCTCACCTTGTGTACAGTAGGTGATTTAAAAGCCATGTAATGTGACACGCAGTGAGAGCCTTTATGGTTTATCTGTCTCCCTGGGAGAGGCCACCCGCTCCAGAGTTCTGCAGAGAAGGGGGGGGGGGAGAGACGGTCGTGATGCAGCGGTGACTTGATGTCTGATAGCTTTATGGATTCCGAGACCAGGAGAGGGAACACACTCCCACAGCTTTACTGATTGGCCCTATCGTTCCCTCAGCAGCTTCCGGACGTGTCTGACACCAAAGTCGATTGATCTGCCTC
Organism: Hypomesus transpacificus; assembly: GCF_021917145.1. Taxonomy (NCBI): domain Eukaryota; kingdom Metazoa; phylum Chordata; class Actinopteri; order Osmeriformes; family Osmeridae; genus Hypomesus; species Hypomesus transpacificus. Next base: position 5,490,261 of record NC_061063.1, read on the forward strand.
ATCCCTCTCTCGCTCCCCTCCCTCCCTCTCTTTCTCATACCCCTTTTTCTGTGCTCTCAGTCCTCCTCCCACTCTCCGTTGCCTTCTCTCTCGCTCTCTCGCTCTCTCGCTCTCTCTCTCGCTCGCTCTCTCTCTCTCTCTCTCTCTCTCTATCAATCTATCTATGCATCGCCCACTCCAATGACTCAGGCTAGAATGCGGTCCCTCTGTCCATTAAGACATATCATTAGATAACCCCTCCCTTCTGTCTTCTCATTTGTCCGCTCTGATGCAAATGCTTCCGCTCAACCTCCCAAGTGTGTGATCAGCTCAGATATCTTACTACGTGTCATACTACAAGTTCTCCTTTAGAGTGTGTACATAAGGGGGGCTACCCGCCCCTGGACAGAGCTGCTGCCGCCCTGTCACCCAAACCTAGCACACCCGAGTTCACCCATCAGCTATACCTATTCACCTGGTGCTATGACTGGCTGAACCAGGTGTGCTCCATTTGGGTCAGGAAGGGGACTGGGGGTTGGTCACCCCAGTCACACGTGTGTGTGTGTGTGTGTATATAAGAGCTTTCTGTGTTGTAGCTACAGTCCACATGCTTTCTGTGTGCCTTCTCCTCTCTGTGCGTCGTTTTCCCACCGCGTGGTAGTGTGGTGGTGTGACGCACGGGAGTTCACCTCCTGTGTCCAAGGTGGTGGTGTGACCCCCCCCCCTAATCCTCTCCATCTGTGCTGTTGTTGCCAGGTGGTCCAGGAAGCCTACAACAAGTTCACTGAGGAGTCCACCTCACAGTCCACCTGGGACAACCCTACGGAGAGCACCGAGGTCACCATCAAGGTGAGCTGCTGTAACAGAGGTGGTTTGAGGACTGGGATGAGTGCTTCCCTTTCCTTTTTTTTGTCCCACTGGAGCTCGGTCTGAATCTGTAGGAGCACAAAGTGTTTCACATGAAATATTCATGTTCCTGCCCGCTGACGTGGATCCTCTCTCTCCCCTCCCCCAAAACACACACATGGACACACTGTCTCAACACACACATATATATGCGCACATACACACACTCTCTCTCTCTCCCTCTCAGGGTCTGGAGGTGTCCAAAGGCGGGCGCTACCACACCTTCTCCGACAAGAACTTCCTTGAGATGAGTGACTCAGGGGTGGAGTTTAACTCTGCTGCTCTGCCATTAGACAGCGACACAGATGTCCCCCACACCTACAACTTCCACCTTGACTCTGACAGCATTGCCGCTACTGTTGTTGCCGAGGGTGACCTGAGTGCCAACCAGAACAATGACTCCGCCACGAGTACCATTGGGAGCCCCGCGGCGCAGCCCGACGCCGCCCCCGACGGAGACCTGATGGGGACCGCCACGCCGGAGAACACACCCAGGAGAGGTGACCTGGAAGCAGGCTCACCGAAAGCAACGGAGGTGGTCGATGAAGCTCCAGCTCCAGAGGCTGGAGACCAGGCAGCTGCAGAAAGCACCTGAGAGCCACAAGGAACCCCAGAGGTTTCTTCATCCTCAACATTCACACCACACACATTCTGACAATCTGCCACTCAGTCCCAAAACTCTGCTTAGCTCCCACCACCCATCCCCTTAACCTCTGGTTACTGCTCATTAGTGTCAACACATGATCATCCATGACGGTTACCATACACTGTACTCAAATATCAATCACTGACACACAAACACACAGAGACACATGCAAGAAGCTTGCCTCTGGTGCAAGATAAAGTATCCGTTTGTGGCATAGCTGCATAACAGTTCTAACGTGCTTCTGACCAAGAAATAAAGCAAAGAAAATTGAACAGATTAATTCTGTGTATAATGGATAAATGCATGCATCTCCTTAAGACTAGAAGCAGACATTTCCTCCTCAGTAGAGTAAAAAGAGGCCACTCTTAATCTATAATGACTGCACAGACTGCATGTAAGCCACTCACAGAAGACTTATAGGCGCCAAGTTGTCAGAGGGAATATGCCTGACACAGTAGAGCTTAGAGAACCATACAGTGCAGGACAAAGAGTAAACCAGGGCCATATGGTCCCTTTACAGTCATTCAATACGCCCTGCAACTCATCAGCTCCTGCAGCCAGCCACAGGAAACGCTTGTCTCAGCAGCTACAGAATTGGGAATGACCCCCCCCCCCCACCCACTCTTCCACCACTAAGCTCTCTCTTCTTCCCTTCAATTGATACAAGCACACAGATTAAATAACTACACCATTCAAGAGGCAGTTTAGCTGGTGGTGGGGGTCATCTGTACCCCTGTCAGACCTTTACAAGGTGTGAAAACGTCAACCATGTATGACTCATTTTCTGCACCACAGAAGAGACAGAAAATATTTAAATTGTATTCTGAATTTCATTCTTATCCTGAAACATTCAACACCTCACAACCCATCCCTCCCTTACACACAACCCCAACATTATGTTTTACTGATTAACCTTTAGAAAAATAGCCCTGGAAACTCCCTGTTCTAGAACTTGCATTGGAAACCAGAATGTATTTGATGGACTGTACTGGCTACACCCTGAGATGAGTTGTTGAGAGAAATTACTTGCATGAATTGAATCCTCCATCTTTCACTCTCTTTCAAATACTTTCCCAAAACAAACTGAGCTTTGAGTCGATAACATTGAACAACGAAACCCACCCTCCTTCTGAGAGACTCAGAAGTAATCAAAGGAGATGGATTAGGAGTTCCCAGAGCCAGTGGACTGAACACACAGACATACCTGTCTCACACATACAGACTAAACAAACCCTCAAGGGGAAGGGGAACAGAAAGATCCAGATTTTTAAGACTCAATCAACTAGCTTTTCAATAGGAAATTTCAACTGAAAACCATCAAACTGAAATGATGGAACTGACACAGCTCCCGAGTCCATTCCCTTCAGCATCCAGGTCAATAGTTGGCCCTCACATTAGTAACCCTACACTGATCATAGTCTGCTTACCTTCTGTGATAATGCTCAGATGTCATGTTGGAACAAACTGAAGATGTCCATGATGGCCAGTGAGGTCAGGAAGAAAGGCAGGCCAACACTGGCTGTGTCAGGGGGAAAAAGCACAAACTGTTCATATTATTAATATTATAGCAGCTTATATAGGCCCTATATATGTATATAAACACATTCAGCAAAAAATTATTATTTCCACTATGTTTCATATTTCGATTAGTTTAATTTATTGTTATTAAAATAATCTGAAAAGGCTACATGAGAAGAAGGTAAACATATTGTGTGAAAGTTAGACTACCACTAGTGTACAGTACATGACTTGATTATAATGTCAATGGTTTTTAGTATCCTGATTTTGTAGAAGGATGAATTGAACAATATGATAGATTATATGAATTTGTAATGCTACAGACCTAAAAGACTGATTGGGATTTATAAAGGGTGAATATGATGGTGGTGATGAAAAGTCCCTTAGATCTTTTTGTACACTTCTGTACATCAGGTAACAATCAAGGCTGCACTCCAATACAGAAATGCTACTCCCTTCAAGCACCTGTCCTACTTACTTTCCACAGATCTGTCCTAAACATTCATGTTGGACCAATGAGGAGCAATAAACACTTACCTCAGGTCTGTTTAGGGAATATGGAAAGAAATGGACTTTTCTTGAATGGTGTGCAACCCTATTTTATATAAGGTTATTTTGGAATGTAGCCTACATGATATTTCTCCACGCCTACAGTTTAGCCAATTGAAGAAATCATTATTGAATATAGCAATATCAGTGCTGTATGAGACTTCATACAAACACAGGGTAAAAAAAAGATAGAAAAGTGAACATATTTAAGCCCAAACTACACTGACCTCCCTTCCACACTCATGTACATAAATATATACTGCATGCATATTGCCCCCAAACACTTCTTACTGCAAAGCTTATGCTAGATTTTATATCCCACAACTGCAGCATCTTTCTCTCACTATATCATCTATTGCGACATCCACCACCACTACTACTAGCCCTCTATTGCTAATCTTGAGCTTCTTTCCTCGTGTGATATCCTGTCATTCTCTAGCTTTAGTGTAGCCTATCCCAGAGTTACTGCTGCATGCATGACCCATAGATTGCCTGTGAGGCAGCACGGGATAACTATATTTGAATTGCACTGTCGATCTTGACATTGTCTGTCCAGGAGGTATTTTCATTGTCAATATTTACCATTGACAAAGACTGGGATGATGTACCCTGCTTAAATGCACGCACCATTCTGTCACAAGGATGGGACCATTCGTAGCATGGGCTAAAAATAAATCTCGTTTTTTAATTTTACAAAAGAAAGCAGATGGGAGAAGTCGGTAACAAAAGGTTGAAGACATGGAGAGGAGGGGTGTGGGTTATGGAGTAATACATAAAGTATTCTAAATTGGTTCTTAATCCCTGTGCTGCAGGCAGTATCTTCACCTCCGCTAATGTAATTTTCATTTGTGTTTTGTTAATTAATCAATTATATCCAGCTGCCATTATTTAAACCTGCTGGTTCATTTTGTTACTGGGCTTTGTGTGCTGTGCCAAGAATGAGTATATTTTTATGTCAGTCTTGTCAATAATGGTTGCTACATTATTGAGTCCTGCACTCATTGGTCAAGAATGTTTGCTGAAGGTAAGAAAACCTTTAAATGGTGACAGAACGAACATTTAAAGTATACACTACTTCATTTACTTCATGATTGTCTTTGCATTGGCTGTTAATACACATTGAACGGACAGGTTTGTTTGATTGACTGCAGTGGAAAAAAATCTATCTATTCAGGACTCAGTCTCATGCTCAGCCAATAAATCACGTTATGGGTGAAGGCTTCTCCTTTTTGTTTCATTTTGATGTTTTTTTAAGATTTCATAGAATGGAACCAAGTATTTGACCTGTTTTATGATTTCGTCTGACTTTTGAAGTTCACAGCAGATAGGCTGCAAACTGGTAATGATTGACTTTTATAATACTTCTCTACATGAACAAGCAATGCCTTTGAATGCTAGAAATATCTCAAGATTAACTATTTACTCTGTTATACCTTTTCGCATCATGCACAGACTTTTTGTAATGTTTTTCTTTCCTTTCTGCGAAAAAAAAAGATAATAAAATAATTTTGAAGAGACAGCGTGACAAGTGATCCAGTGCCATGTGTTTGGTTTGTGGGCTATTTCAAAACAAACAGTTATATCATGCTCAAGCGTTTCAAGTTTCAAGCTTTTATTGTCAGGTGCTCAGAACAACACAAGGTCAGACTGGGCTCTGAAATTCTTGGGACGGGACAACGCAAAGCAACCTGGCATAACATAACATATAAGTACTAAGAAGTACTAAGCTAAAGTTAAATACAAAATATAATGATAATAATAAACATCCTAATATAAAAATAGTATGCAATATACAATATACTAGACCTCTAATACACATAATGACCTATACTAACCTTATAGACCAATACTGACCTAAGACAAGACCAATACTAACCTAAGACTAACCTAGTTCAAGTGTATGGAAACCAATGTTTTCATTCTTTAAAGGGGCAATTGACTGTTTTTTTGGGGTATTTCACACTGTTCCTTAAGGTCTCCGAATAGGGTATGTAACATTGGTTGGGTTGAAAATGGCCCGGGTGCTGTTCTATGCCCTCTGACAGATCCTCTGAAATGTTCCCGGGAAAAAACACTAGCTTTTCTCCTTTTATGGTATGCTCATTAATATTTAGATAAGCTGCGCGCTGATTGGTTGGTTATCAACGAGTGAAGCTGGGAGCAAAAACGCAACACGGCCAACAGCAGCACTCGCTGAAACACCAAAGTTGGAGACTTGAAATAAAAACGCGCAAATAAATCTATTGTGTCTACACAACACTGTTTTCAAAAGATTGACTATATATCATTTGAAATGATAACATTACTTGTTTCCACTTCTGTTGTTGAAGCAAACTGGATGGAACTTAGGTGGGTAGAACGTTAGGCTACAGCTTAGCAACCAAACCATATCCTGATTCTACTCGGCTTCAGTTAGTTAGCTAGGCTAGCTCTAGATATCTTGCTGTAAAATAACATGACAAAGATCTGGACAAACATGCATCGTGAATTGTAGATTTTCATTACACAGGTTATTTCAGTAGGAGCTAAATCTTTTTTTGCGTTTTGGACGTCCATATGGACGTCCATAGACTGACGGCGATGGCTGCTGATCTTTGCATGGATGGACGGACGGCGATGCTGTTCAGAGTGCCGTCCATAGAGGGAGCATATATTTTGGACGGCGTCATAGCCGTCCATATGGACGGCGATGCTGTTCAGAGTGCCGTCCATAGAGGGAGCAGATATTTTGGACGGCGATGGATTAGCAGGGACGTCCCTCGTGCCGTCCATAGAGGGAGCAGATATTTTGGACGGCATCATAGCCGTCGATATGGACGGCGATGCTGTTCAGAGTGCTGTCCATAGAGGGAGCATATATTTTGGACGGCGATGGATTGAATGTTTAGCAGGCTGTTGAGCTAACAGAACTGCCGAAGGCTACCATAGCATGTAGCTAGCTTCATTAACTTTGGATGACTCAATCTTTTGTCAAGTTAATTTGTATGAATTGCATGTTAGTGCAATATTTACGCCTTTATTCTGTTTTTTTTACATAATCAGCAGTATGATCTCATGACAATATAGACTTGAAAAACAATATGTTATGGTTTGGGTTTGCCTATAGGCTACATTTATTTTAATTATTTCGAGAATTGTTAATAAAGACTCATTTAAAATGTTAACATTGTGTTATGACCCTATGAAATACATTGCCATTTAGGTCTTTTAAACCGTCAGTTTAAAGTGTTTTATGGGTGGATTTGAAGCCACCAGTCAGTAGCTCCAATCTTGCGCACGAACTTTGCGCACGGAGACAAACGCAAAACAACAAACACTCGCTTGGAGCGGAGACCAATGCAAAACACAATACGATGTGTTGAGCCAAACCAAAGCCGTCAAAGGCTACCATGAATGTAGCTACAGCAACCGTGGATGACTCAATAAGTTTTGTCACGTTATTTTGTATTAATTGCATTTAAGTGAAGGCTATATATTTACGCCTTTATTTTATTTTTAACATACAAAAGTAGGCCAATCAACAATATAATCTCATGACAATACAGACTTGAAAAACAATATGTTATGGTTAGGGTTTGCCTAGATATAGGCTACATATATTTTAAATATTTCGAGAATTGTTAATAAAGACTCAATTAAGATTTTAACATTGTGTTATGACCCTATGAAATACATTGCCCTTTAGGTCTTTGAAGCCGTCAGTTTAAAGTGTTTTATGGGTGGATTTGGAGCCACCAGTCAGTAGCTCCAATGTTGCGCACGAACCACTTTGAGCGGAGACAAATGCAAAACGTAATAGCCTATGGGCCTAACACTCCAAATTTTAAAATTTTAAATGAGTCTTTATTAACAATTCTCGAAATAATTAAAATATATGTAGCCTATAGGCAAACCCAAACCATAACATATTGTTTTTCAAGTCTATATTGTCATGAGATCATACTGCTGATTATGTAAAAAAAACAGAATAAAGGCGTAAATATTGCACTAACATGCAATTCATACAAATTAACTTGACAAAAGATTGAGTCATCCAAAGTTAATGTAGCTAGCTACATGCTATGGTAGCCTTCGGCAGTTCTGTTAGCTCAACAGCCTGCTAAACATTCAATCCATCGCCGTCCAAAATATATGCTCCCTCTATGGACGGCACTCTGAACAGCATCGCCGTCCATATGGACGGCTATGATGCCGTCCAAAATATCTGCTCCCTCTATGGACGGCACGAGGGACGTCCCTGCTAATCCATCGCCGTCCAAAATATCTGCTTCCTCTATGGACGGCACTCTGAACAGCATCGCCGTCCATATGGACGGCTATGACGCCGTCCAAAATATATGCTCCCTCTATGGACGGCACTCTGAACAGCATCGCCGTCCGTCCATCCATGCAAAGATCAGCAGCCATCGCCGTCAGTCTATGGACGTCCATATGGACGTCCAAAACGCAAAAAAAGATTTAGCTGCCTCTCGGTTATTTATTGGAATGAAACACAGTCAGGAACATGAATCAACGTTAGCCCCATTGCCAAAAACTAGGCTAAATTATCACACATTCTATGCTCTTGCGTCAACTAGCAAGCCAAACTTGTTTACATGCCTACAGTCTAGGTGTTACTAGTAACAGTTAGTAGCAATGCTAACGTATCCTGTATCTAAAACCTGCCTTTCTCCAGTTCTTTCAAATAGATTACCTAGACAGGCGTTAGCAATAAGCAGCTAGTCTAGCTAGAGTCATTTGATGTGTGTAGAAACGTATTTAGCATTCTACCTGGTATGCTATACAGGAAACGTTAGCATTGCTAATAACTGTTAGCACAACATCATACTGTCCTTATAGCTTGCGGTTGCAATGAGCATACGGTTGGAACAGCACCTCTTTCCAGGTTCAGCTTCCTAGCATATCCTGCTTGAAATTGTCCAAGGTTGTCAAAACTGTCTTGGGTGAAATGTTCAGAGCAAATGAATGATTGAGTGTCGAACTTCGCCGGAATCTTCTCGTAGACAACAGCAGCCATGCCTGTTGAATGTTTGGCTCCTTGGGAAGACTGTGAGTGTTAGCCTTCCCTGTACAGCCTGGAACACAGCATTTACGACCGTGGTCCATTTTCAATATCCTTGTTATAATTCAAAACGTTCTTCTTTGTAATTCCTTATAAGTAGCCTACACAGAGCAGCGCGCAGCTAAACTAGTATCGGAGATAGACGCTACCTCTGGCTGGTCTGGATGTAAATTCTGGGGCGTGACAAAGATACAGACCAGAGCCAATAAGAGGGCGATCACCGGTCCTACGTAGGACCGGTGGCTTTGTTGAAAAGCTAGCGTTTTACAGCCAAATTTTTTCTTTTTGAGATTTGAATAGGAAAGAGGTGTCAATGGACTTTTATATTCACGGTATGTTCAGTTTACCCTCCGAACTGTCGTTTTTCAACAATGACGAGGTAAAATCGGTTTTGCAGTCAATTGCCCCTTTAAACACGAAATAATCATGGTCTACTACACTACACCAGATACTCGGCAACTACTGCTGACTGTGTTTAGATCCTACCGCCTGAGTTGTCAGCCATCCGGCGTGAGGAGGAAGTGGCGTCGATTCTCGCGCAAGGAAGCACAGACTGGCGCGCCAATTTTCAAAGAACTTCCTGGGAGAAAAGGACGCAAAAACTGCCGGGAGCTCGCAAACAATTAAGTACGATCCATTCTTTTTCAGATTGCAAATTATTTCACTACTTAAATCATGCTCAAGAGATGCACTGTCAATAACAGTTAACGTCGTGTTTTAGGCAGTAAATGATCATGAAAATGAACGGAATTTAACTCTTGCCTTATTGTCAAGCCTATGACTCACTGCCACAATGCACTGTGGAACTTGTTAGCTAGCTGTCCGCGCTACATCTTTATGGGACTGGTTTATCCAGCTGTTAAGAGTGACTTCTATACATATCACTTCAACAGAAAAAGTACTATTTTCTGGTTTGCATTAACTGTAATATCAGGGATAACATTGTCTGTGTTCCTGTAGCAAAATCAGTCTGGAGGAATACGTTTATTTTAACAAGAGCCGTCGTCATCGCGCGAGTTTACACTGACGTGTGAGACATTGAGCACATGCCAGCTAGCTGCACAATGAACATACCTGGAAATACTATAGTAGTTTACTATTAACTTGATGACAGTCCAGATAACATCCAGATGAGTCAGTTTGTCAATACAAGAGAACATGTTGCCGAAGCAGTAGGCCTAGTAGTCTATTCTCAATGATTATCAGTATTGTAATGAACGCTCTAAATATCCAGTGTATTATAGAAACACTGTACATCTTATAATTTGCTTGTGTCTTCCAGGTCACTACAAAATCCTTCCGGATTGTCATTTAGTGGCTCTGCAGGTTACCTTTAACACTGAAATGTTTATCACAGTGTCCAGGACAGCAAACAGTTAGTAGACATATAGTGCTAAATGACTAAATGTAAATGTAAATATAGTACTTAAATTGGCAAGTTGATAGATTGTCAAAGATCATTTATTATAATAGTTTACACAATAGAACAAGTTTTAATGTCCACATATGCTGTCTAGGACACTCATTTCCCCCTGTTTGTCAGCCACTTCGCACATACACTGACAGAGACAGAACAACCATGACTGTTTAAGTCTACCTGAGACCATACCTAGTCAATTATTGGCGGTGACGGGGAGGACGTTGCTGGTTGGTCACCATGTTGTCAGGTGCCCAACCGTGTTTCCAGCTGCTGAGGATAGGCTCCTCCTTCACCGACTCGGCCCGTGACCTGTACACGTTCCGGCCGGCGCTCACGCACTCTGTGTTCCGGCTGGGTCGTGCGCCGGAACTGTGTGATGTCACGCTGGAATCTGCCACCGTATCCAGGATACACGCGGAGCTGCATGCAGAAAGGGAGTGGGTGGATGGAGAAGAGGATGAGGAGGACGGCTGGAAGGTGCAGATTAAAGACCGCAGTAGTCATGGTGAGCAGAACACACGCAGAATTTGTGCCTGCATGAGCACTGGTGGGTGACTAATGCATTGTAATAGTCTAGTCTTAAAATCTGACAAGGGAAAGATATTATCTTGACCCAGATCAGTGCTTTAAAGTAACATCCTTACCCCCCACTTCCGTGCCAGGTACCTGGGTGAACGATGTCCGCCTTCAGGCGAGTGTCCAATGGGAGCTCTCGGATGGGGACACGCTCACCTTTGGCAGCCAATCGAAGTGCGGGAGACCAGAGTTCTACTTCCTGTTCCAGAAGGTGCGTGTGCGCCCGCTAGACTTCGATGCTATCACCATCCCCAAGGCGGGCTCTTTCTCTTCGGACATCCAGAACCGGATCAGGACCAGTTTGGACCGGAAGGCGGCGGCCAACCTAGACCTGTCCACTCTATCCATAAACCGAGCCACCGTCATCCTTAACTCCATCGGCAGCCTGAGCAAGATGAAGGGCAGTCCCTGGACCTTCAAGAGGAGTGACAGCAACACCTCTGACCCCAGCTCCAACTCTCCTCCTCCCTTCTCCCTCCTCCCTCCGTCTACCCCTCCTCCCTTCTCCCATGGGACTTCCTCGGCGATGACCTCTTCTAAGTCAGTCCCGCCTTCGTCGAAGAGCCGGCGTAAGTCCGCCCACACGGTGCTGCTGGAGGACGACAGCTCTGACGAGCCCCGGAACCCTGGGGGTGGGCTGGGGGAGGGGCTTAGGCCCAGGGGCAAGAAGAGGAGGCGGCTCTACAAGTCAGAGTCCGAAGGCTTCAACCCCATGCCTCCACCATCCAGTAAGATGTTTGAAGATGGACGTTTCTTTCCAGAAGTCCGACAGCCATTCGACTTCAAAAACCGACCCACCATCGGGAATAAACCAATCAAAAACTGCCATGGCGCGGTAGCCAACGTCAAGCAGAACCATGTGACTTTCAGCTCCAATAAGAGACGAGATATGATGGATTCTCGCCACAGGATTGGCTCGCACACTAGTATAACAGTCTCAACATTGCACCAGCAGAAAGCCTTCTCTACCTCAGCTTCGCGTGGAAGGCGGAGGGCCCACAACTCCCCTGCATACTCCCCCCTGGTGGTGGGAGGAGAGAACTACACTCTGGCCTCGCCCTCCCTGAGGATCTGTAAAGAGGAGAGGGGGAGGGCCCAGTTTGCCAGGTTCCACGTAGCTTCTGGGTAAATTTCAATATCCTTACTATACAGTATGTCATACATGATTTAGTACAGTCCAGTGCACTGGTTGTGTTTATAAGGAAGTACATATGAACTCTGTTCCTCCTTCCTCCCTCAACAGGAAGCGACGAGGCAGGCCCAGGAAACACCTTCCTCCCCCGCGGCCCTCCCTCCCCTCTCCCTCCTCCTCTTCCTCCTCCTCCTCCTCTTCCTCCTCGTCCTCGTCGTCCTCCAGCTCCTCGTCCTCCTCCTCTGAGGGCGAGGAGGACGAGGAGGAGGAGGAAGGCGGGGCCCCGGGGGTGGAGGCGTGCGCGGCGCCGCGCTGCCTGCTGCCCCAGCAGGAGACAGTCCAGTGGATCCAGTGTGACGTGTGCGACGCCTGGTACCACATAGACTGCCTGCACTGCGACCGCCAGAGCCTGCTGCTCGACCCCAACGCCGACTTTCATTGCGGTTGCCACTGACCCCCCCCCCCCCCCCCCCCCCCCCCCCATCCCAAGAGGCAAGAATGACCACTCTGGCCCCTCCTCCCCCACCTCTCCTCCTGTACATTACCAGTACTGGCCCCCACCTATCCAGGTTGTGGTTTTTACCCATCCCATGTTCATACAGTTCTTTAGCTGTAGGGATATTTTTGAATAGGAAGTCTGTGGTTGAAATGGCTGATTGGAGATCATCTTGGAAAGAAGATGTTTGAGGAGACTTCCTGGGTCTGTGGGAAGATCAGAGCACACAATCAGAGCATGCTAAGAATGTTTGGATTGTACCACAATGACAGCAAGACACCAGTCTTGACACCTCTGACATCAGAGGGTGGGCAGCAAAAAAAAAATGATTTTTTTTAATACAAATATACATGATTATTGAATGATGGGATGCAGCCTCCAGCTTTCTTTGGGGGGGGTGTCATGTGACATCTGGCCTACAAAATGGATTCTTGCATGCCTAAAGTCTGCTTGGGTTTCTACTAGGATCTGTTAACACTCATCTTCAGCTTTACTGTTTTAAACAAGACTCTTCACTGCTGCTGATTATGGGGTGGGCAGTGAAGATGTGTTGACCTTGGGGGTGTGCCCCAAAGACGGGAGATTCAGACATGCTCGTGATTGGGATTAGTGGTGTGGAAAGAGAAGGAGCAGGAAAAGCATTGTGATGGTTCCTAGAATCCTCCGTTACAAAAGAGGGTTACCAGGGAGGGGCATCTGGTTTTTCAGTGTTCATTTCCCCCCCCCCATGCACATATCTGTATATAAAGTTGCTTTCTTTGTTGGATAAATGACCAAGCTTTATGACTGATTTACAACATCTCTAACTCTCAAAAGCCACAGGTTCATACAACACAAGTCTTTCGGGGTAAGTCAGATCTATGTGAGTTCCACTGCCTTCGTTTGAACAATATTCAGGTCAGCTGCCTCTATCAGCGTGTTATATTCCAGGTTGGTTATTAATCCCAGATAAAATACACCTGTGTCGATTTGTCAGGGACAAATTAAACATTAAATTGTCTTTCAATTTGACTTTGTCATTTGTTTTGAGTTGATCAATCTTTAATACATTCACTCAAATTTTTCATTCCTGTTCACCTGACTTGACTCACTAATTCAAGATGAAAACTAACAGGTGACCTGAACAGTAAGGAGATGGCTGGACATAACAATAAAAGTCCAGAAAATGGTCTTGTTTCCATGGCAACATGCTTATTTGGGAATGGTAGAGCCGCAGCCGCTGTGACAAATCTCTGCCCAAGTACCCCAGGCAACAGGGAGGCAGACTGCAGGGATGGAGGGAGATTACTATTTCAAGACAGGATGGAAAATGGGATGGTTTTCCGCGTCTGTCAGCGCTTTAATTTAATGCCGTTTTTAAGCTCAGGGTGAATGCAATTCCTAGTTATGACCAGCAGAGAGCAGTGTTGATCCAAATCTGCTTCAGCGTGAGTAAGCTGAAATCTTTTGTAAGGTGTGTGAATCCTTGTTCAACGTCACCCTATATCTTAAATTATTCCATCAGAAATTATATATTTTATATGAATGTGTGTGTATCTGCATAAATGTGTATGAATTTGCCTTAAGGACTGAATAGGCCAATTAGGGTCTTGACAGGTGCATGGATTGAATTCAAAGCATTTACTTTTTCTAAACGCCCCAACCCTGTTGGCCATGCCAAATCCACAAACCCTGACCCAGCATGGCAGTGTTCGAGCCTCATGTAATTCTGGTCCTGGGCTACACTGTACTAGTGTCCAACGCTGTGACAGTGGTGCTTAAACTCCTAATGGGATCACACTAATGGGAGTAGATGTCATTTCCTTTAAGAAGCTCTCAGCTCTCATCTCAGGACAAAGAACAGGATATGAGAACAGAACCGTTTCCTTCTCACCCAGGCATGACCCTTGATGGTTAGCTTTGATTGGTGAACTTCCAGGAAGTAACCAGAAAAGTGGAATGCATATATAAGACATCCAGACACTGCTATTTATCCCAGCATACCCATAGGGGGATATGAGTAAACATGCTATTCCTGTAGGCCTAATGGTGCACACCAGTGGGGTTGTGTTACAGTTCAACCAAATCTGTACGGTATGTGAACAAGTCCCCCCATAGCACAAGAGAACCCTCGTTTCCCCCGTGACAGTGAAGCAGAAGCAGCCTGGAAGGAGCAAACATTAGCCAGGTTAAAGTGTGGTGGTGGTGGTGGTGGGGAAATTCTAGAGTTAGGTGTAAGTAAAAGTTTTAATGGGACAGAGACTATCTCTGTTGATGACAAACCCCCACGGCTGGTTATGTAGTTTAACTCTGGGTTGGTTTCAGGAACTCATTAAAAGTTTATGATTCGCCAGACGTTGGGGCGTGGAAAAGCCATTTCACATTAGCAGGCGTTAGATTGAAGTTAACCATGGGTAATGGATGACCCTGTGTGTGTGTGTGTAAAAGACACAGATAGAGGTAGAGACAGAACGAGATGGTGACAGAAAAAGAGCAGCCTATGTACAGTGTGTCAGAGGAAGAGAGATGGCAGGAGACATTCATTTTAGTCAAGGTAGGTGGTGTAACACAACCAAGGCATCTGTGCTGGAGATCTGCTCCAAAGGAGGTCAAAATGGTCATGCATAACAACAGATTTCATCCGGATGTTATCCAGAGCCCCCCCACCACCCACCCCTTGACTATGTGAATACACAGGAAACAAATACAAATGTCAGGTGTGTCTTTGTGGAGCCATCTGGAGAGAAAAGAGCACTCTTCATTTTCTGCAACTCTTCAAACCACTGTACAATTACCAATTATGTGATCAACTCATTCATGCGTGGCTGCACTACAGGTGTCAATTAGCTTCATTCTCCACCCAACCCTCCCTGCCCCCGCTATTACCTCTCACCCTCTCTCTTCACCTCTCCTTTCACCTATTTTCCCCCTTTTTACCTCTCACCATGTCTCTAATTGGTTTTCAGTATTTTTATGCTTATTTTTAAGAAAGTAAATATAATTGCATTGGGGCTGCAGAGTAGACGAGTCCTTTAACTAACTCTGTTTAAAATATCTCTTATTCCTCTCTATATCTCTGTAAAAGGAGACAATAGTAGAAAATGAAACCAATTGGCAATTTTGCGAGCCATACATGTAGAGCCATTGCAGCACCCCCTCCTCCCCACACCCTCAACCAGCCCCCCACTCCCCCCGCTATTCCTCCCTCCTTTAATCTCTCCTCCAAATGTTGTTTCTCCCCCTGGGGTGTTGAGTCTGTTTTCTATTTATGGAGAAGAGTGTTGATCTGATGTGAGGCAATCCGAAACAGCCTAGGCTGCCCATTGTGTAGATGTGTTCGTGTATGTGTGTGTATTGTGGCTGAGGAAGGGACAAAGAACAATTTCCAATGCGCAGCGACAAGCAAATAAAACAATTAAAATCTGTGAATGGTAGACATGCTGAAAAACAAGCCAGACCAGATGCACAAGCACTCTTAGATAACCTAAAATGACAAAAGCATGTGTGTGTTTGTGTGCACAATTATGTGTGTCTTAAGTTAGCCTATAGGTAGGCCTATGTTTTGTTAGTTTTGGGTTGCAACTGGATTTTTGCTACCACACAGAATCTATAGCACATACACATACACACACAGGCTAACCAAATAGCCCATCTCAACACCTTTACTCAGTGAACCTCAAGCCCATACACTTTCTCTGATTAGGTAACGAGCAGAGAAAATAAATGTGCAGGGAAAACACTCATTAGCTGTAAACAAAGTCCACACAAGTTAACTAATGAAGATTTTCAACAGTCGGAGAGGAGGCACAGGAGAGAGAGAGAGAGAGAGAGAGTGGAGGTTGCAGGGTGTGAAAGGAAGCAAGCTGATAGAGGCGAGGAAGGGAACGAGTGGGAGAGAGAGAGATGGAGAGAACGAGGAGAAGAAGAAAGAGGGGGTATTTCAGGAGGTGTGAGGAACACTCGCTCCCTGGGGCTCGGCGTCTCTCTGACTCTTTAATGTCTTTAATTAAAGCCAACAGTATTATCTGCTTTTCCCTCCGAGTGCTTTCACCAATGCTACTCTCAGCTCCAAACCCGCTAAGAAGGGAGGGGTAAGGAGAGGGGAACACTAATGACACTGTGAAAAATGATAGGAGGAAGGAACGGATGGAGGAGATAGAAGAGTAGTAGGGAAGGGGTATGCGTGATCACATAACAGTTCGGGGGGGGGGGATTACAATGCTAAACATGTCACCAGGGCAACTGATACGTGATCATGTTACCAGGCAGCAGCTTGTTTAATCAATCTGACTCCTCCAAGCGGATCCTTCCTGGTTAGAGGCTGGTAGATGTTAATACAGAGAGGAGAAGAGGGAAGGAGAGGATGGCAACGAGGTGAGCTGGAGAAAACAAGGACCAGAATTTCCACCGGTCACCTAGTCTACTCACATTCATGGACAAAACCCAGGAAATGGAATGAAGAGACACACAGAAAACACACACACACAAAGCTCGGGGTCACGTCATGATTCTCCATACCATGATTGACAGACACCTTTTGCCCTCTACCCCCCATGTTTGCAGATTGAAAGATTATCTGGCCACCTGCAGGGTCCCTGGTCTCCCCTCCCCTTCTTAGAAAAACATACCAATCCAAATCCTCACAAATCACACACGCATGCACATGACCAAACCCATAGTTGTGCCTGGAGGGTGTTTGTCAGAAAGGGGGAAAAAGAGACAGAGCTGAACAGAGCTAAATACAGCACATATACAATTCATGGGCTCCTGGATAAAAGAAAAACAATAAGGCAGAAAGCTCTTGGCTGGCTCGGGGTCTGGTGGTGTGCGGACCCCAAAGCATCCTGGGTAAATAACACAATAGGTGTCCGGGCTGACAGCCTGTCAGGCAGAGGTGGGGGAGTTGATTTATAGAGCTGTACATAGCTGCATGTAGAGATACTGGAGGGCCAAGGCCAGCAGTATGACCCTCAATACTGGAGAGGAAGGTGATGGATGCAAATGAGCCCTGTTTCCAAACTGTCACCACTCATCTTTGCTCCCTCCTTCCTTTGGATAAATGAAGAGATCCAAACGGGTGAATGAAGAAAAGCTATGATTGAGAATGGCTTTCAGCCATTAAATTGTGTTTGATTCGAGATTCCAAAGAAAGGAAGGCAGGAAGGAGAAAGGGAGGAAGGATCAGAGTATTTAAACCAATGGACCAGTGGCAGCAGTATCACTGAACTAACAACAGATGGCAGACTAAGCAGCTGATTTGTATGCTGTACGTGCACACACACACACACACATGCGGGCACCCACATGCAACCAGGGACACACACGTAGAGAGAGAGGCTGGAACCAACATTGGAGGCCAGCCGGTTTGTGCAGCTCCTCTCTGTAGAGGGTGGTGCTGGGTAATTGTTTGATAGAGGGGTCTGCCAAGACAGGGCCAGTCAGATGGTGCTCCACTCGGCTTTAATGAGCCTCTAATGGAGGAGAGGCTGATCCCACAGCACACACTGACTCCATGCTCCGACCTCTGTTTCACAGCCTCACGAGACTGTTCGAGGCAGGGGCTGGTGGTGGCATGTGCTTGGGGCTGGCACCACTGAACATCAGTGTTGGTCCATAAAGACATTAGCCTAATGAAAGACATGTCATGTCTACTGGAACGTTTTCAATTATCATTATGAAGTTTCTTTCTTTCCATGGACAGTCTTAGAGGTCTGCACCTTTGTGTCACCAACCGTCTCTGAAAGAGGGTTCCCTCCCTGAATTGCTCCTCTTAAGGTTTTTCTGGGAGTTTTTTTATTGTCTACTTGGAGGGGCTTAGGGTTTGTTCAGGGCCATTTCTATGGGCATATGTAAAGCCCTCTGTGGCGGCTATGCAAATAATAATTTAATTGAGACTTGACACAGTGGCTTGATCTACTGTGTCAGTGAAGAAAAAAGATTGATGAAGTATATTACGAGCTAACATAGGTCTAATCCTGTTGTGGAGTTGAATGGTGTACTGCATAAACAATAAGGAATGTTATCATAATTTGCCGTTGCCAATTTCCGCATTGAGTACTACAACTTTACCTATGACGTTCTCGTGACATCACAATAAGTCCCCCAGGCGGAGTTGAGCGTGCAGGCTCTTCGTAGAAACTGATCTGCGCCGCGGACGTGATCGTTACTTTTCTCTGGTTCGGTGCAGGCTGCGGAAGACCCAAACCTACACACGGAGAAGACATACCTGTGCGCGCTGCGTCCCTTCCACTTTGGGAGGGGTTATACATGTTTTTGTTTCGATTTGACATCGAGGAACTGCGTAGGATTGAAGAGCAAATCCATAGTCCACTCACCGGTCCATTTAAATTATAACTAAGAGAAGTTGTTGGCGAACGAATATTTCAGAGAGCTTTTTGAGTCCGGATTTTATGTCAACCTTCCCTCCACAACAGGATGGCTAGAGACTACGGGAAACATTCCTCCGTTTCATCGGCGAATAACAATTTACTGGTGGCTGCGGTGATACTTCTGACCATTCAAGGTAGGAACAACAGAATATTAACATGACCGATGTTTACTTGATCCCAGATGCTCATGTTCACCCCTTCGATTGAGTTGATTTAATTGCCCTGCGAGTGTCGGCAACGTAACTATTGTATCGGTGTCATAACTGTCCCATGAGACGCGTGCTCACATAGGATAGCCTACAACTGAGCTTTCCTAACCAAGCGTTTACATGGACCGTGATAACAACGGTGGGCGGCGAACCTGTTGTTGAAGTTGACGCTGTATCAGTTTCCCTTCTGAATGACCGAGTTTCGGTTCGCCATGTTACTCTCGGTGTTTTTGTCGGGGCTAGACTTACAAATAGGCTACGCTAGGTGTGGCCTCACGGGGTATTTATTTCTCGTAGCGCCAAACAGCAGGTGTGATCGGGAATAAGTCACTGTAATCCCTGCGATGTGCGCCTTGGATTCGCTCACGCTTTACAGGTTCCAAGTTAATTTGAATTCCAATCGTCTCCCTGCTGTGACGAAGTATTCGACTGTGGAATACCTAGGAGAAAAGTGTAGAATATTCAGAAAAGCAACAGGGTGCGTTGGTGCAATGGCAACAATGCACCCACGAGCTGGGCGTATGGAGTTTGGCATCGGGAATAACCGATGATTGGATGAATTTTGCCTTCACCTTTGTTTTCGTCTTTGGTTAATTTAGTCTCCCACACTGTCATAAACGTAAACAAAGACATCACAGTAGAACAGCTTTTCTAACTAAAACCCTTTTCAATTCATGACATTTCTCTTCGAAATCCGAACAGGGACAAGTGCTTTTTTGGGAATTACCATAGTAATTATGACATACCAGGCATAATGAAGACCTGCCAAGTTGACGTGTAATCGACTTACTTAATACAATCTGGGTGATGTTTTAGATTTTTAAGATATGATCACTTGTTGCTCACAATTGCGTTTGTAGCTGTGTTGCTATGTAGCCTACCTTGTCTTGCCATTAATCGTATTTGGAGTTATTGGAAAAACAGAGAACTCTGGTTTAGGAAGTCAGGTATATTATGGGCTAGACTGGGTGTCATGGAGACCACTTTGCTGCAGCACAAAAATTGGGGTCTTTGTCCTGCTTGTCTTGTAGGCCTAAGGTGTTGGAAGAGAGGTGTATGCTGTGAGTGTCAGTCAAAGGCAAATTCCAGTCTTGTAGGTAGACGGGCCTGACCTGCATGCCTCTGGCATCCCCTCATAGAGCCATACTCATGACGAAAGCAGGCGTTAGATATAATGCACACGGGTACTGCCACAGCGTATGAAACACAGTCACCATACTGCACTGCTAACAAGGTGCATGGACACATTCACAATCAAGACAATTCAACTCTTTAGTGTCCTGCTCTATCCTCTGGTTATAAGCCTCTACCCCACCACATCAACCCTACTTCTAACATCCATCCCACTCAAGCCCTGCTCACCCCCTCCCCCAAAAAGAAGCTACACTACGCCACACACGAAAGGGAACAAATTCAGTCCCTTTCTGTCTTTTCTCTATCTCCTATTCTCTCACTTTCTCCGGCCTGTTCTCAATGCTCACTGCTCTGCTTCCAGCCAGCCAGGGTCTTTGTTGGACTGGCTTTAGTCAGCGGTGAATTAGAATAGACTCACCAACCCCCCCCCCCCTCTCCCTCCCTCCTTTCCTCTTTCTCTCCCTCTCTGCCTCTAGCCCTCCCTCCCTCTCACCATGAGTTTCTGTGGGCCCCATTGTTTATGAATGTGCGGCGGCTAGTGTGTGAACGAGATAGAGGCAGGGAAAAATTGATGGACGGAAATGAAGAGAAAAAGTGTGCCAGAGATGGAGGAGGGAATGGGAAGAGGGAGGAAGCTTAAGACAGGAAGTGTATTTCAGGACTTGGGGGAAGTGTAAATAAATCTAAGTGCTGAAATGTCCTGAGCTCACCCAAGCCCTGAGCCTGGCATGGCAGCCTGGTGGGGGGGTGGGGTTGGGAGGGAATGTTGGGGCGGCGGGGGGTATACCTCTCTTTCTCTCTCTGTGCAGAATATAGCTGCTCAAGGTAGGCCCAGAAGAGAGACAATTGGGGTACTGCAGGAGCCCTAGCCTCAAAGTAGAGCAGCTAGTATCCTGATAAAAACAGTCAAACCTTTATAACCAGTTAGTAAATAGGGTGGATTTGTTTTCTGTCAAGCTGTAATCCCTGTGAAAAATGGACTTTGCACCCTAGTCAGTGAACGAATGAAAGGACTAAAACTGTGGAAAAATGAGAACTGATTGTGGGATTTGTGCTGTTCTCCTCTACTTCCCTCTTGGACTGATCTGCAAAAAGTGGCTGAGGTCAGGGAGAGGGAGGTGTTGAGGAGAGGCAGAGAGGCCTGCAGCTTGTGTCTCACAATCCACCCACCTGCACTTCCAGTCAGCTGGGATGTGGACTAAACAGATGGGCATTTGTGTGTCTCTGCTGCTGCATGTGTGTATGTTCTAGGGTGTGTATGTGGGCTGGGTGTGTATGTTCGAGGGTGTGTATGTGGGCTGGGTGCGCTCATCCTTCCCGATGCCCTCTGCCAGAGCCTTCTCCTCCTCCCTCAAGTCTCTCCCCTCCCCTCCCCAGCCCCCACCCACCCCCTCCCTCATCTGCATAATGTCAACTACACCTTTCCTCTAACCCCCTCATTCATCCACCCAGCTGCCAGTCAGTTGATTGAAATACCCTGCTTGAAGTAGTAGCAACACACGTCAGCCCTTCACTGTGGCAGTCTCATACCCCCAGCCATCTCCTCACACACACACACACACACTCTCTCTCTCTCTCTCTCTCGGCACCCCTGGCAGGGCGCTCGCCGCTGGCCTTTCTGCCTCATTGTCAGGCGTGACACACACACGCACGCGTTTGTTTTATTAAATTCAAAGTCAAGGAGTGACATTCAGACCCAGGTTCCTTGCAGACGTGTGATATTGAAAGTGTTCCCTTTCAGAACCGTATCTTTAAGCTCGCTGAACAGTCTGTTTCCAAAGCAGTCTTGTTTGATAGTGGAAATACAGACAGTCTCTGCACTAACACGATGTCATAGCCCAGTACGCTGAAACTGGGGTTCTCTTTCGTTGAGTTTTCAACGTGATGTATAAATTAAACTTCTCCCGGACGGTCCTCTGATCCGGGCCTGTGGAGCTCTCCTCAAAGCATCAAAGAGGCGGAGGACAAGATGAGAGAACCCTCACTGCAGAGGACAGCGAGAACCCAGAGAGACCAGTCAGAACCCAGGAAGACCAGTCAGAACCCAGGGAGACCAGTCAGAACCCAGGGAGACCAGCCAGAACCCAGGGAGACCAGTCAGAACCCAGGGAGACCAGCCAGAACCCAGGGAGACCAGCCAGAACCCCACCCATCTGCTAAAGACCCCGGATTGTACTACGTTTGACTTGACACATCAAACAGCCCCTAGAGAAAATAAGTAAATAATAAAATCAGGAAGTAAGCTCCAACCAAAGGACTTCAATGTCAGAGAGGGAGAGAGACAAACAAACAACATTATCTCCCTGTTTTCTGTTCTGTGCGGGGATTGGTTAATGGCTGTGGCAGGCATGTCGGGGTTCTGACAGTAAGACCTAGGGTGTGTATCTCTCTCCCTGTCTCTCTCCCACTCTCTCTCTCTCCATAGTGTTGGAGTCTTAGGGTGGGTGTGTGCGTGCAAGTTTTGTGTTTGTGCGATTTTTCACACTCCCAAGAGTTTTTTCTCCTGGCTGAGGAGGTTTGCTAATAAGATGCAGCTTCTTTCATGTGTGCTGCTGCGGCCCACGTCTGTCTGTCTGTCTGTCTTATAGCCTGTACAGTAGCTCCCCCCCCCAATAACCTAGTGGCAAACAGGGGCGTCCATAGCATGCAGAGAAGACGCTTAGGAATGTCAAATATGTATGTGCAGGAACACACCCTGACACTCACACGCCAATGCTAATGTAGCCAAAGCTTGCAAGCGTTAACACCTTCACAGTGCATCACATTCACACAGCGACAGGTTGGTTTATGAAGCTTCCAGAAGCTTCCAGAGAGAGAGAGAGACCTCAATCACACTCACAGAACTATGTACAAACAAGTAGGAAGCAAATATCACAGGAATCCAAGCAAGACAAACTCAATCTTAATTATTCAAACAGGATGCAAAGATGAGATGTGAGTTCTCCAGACAACAGAGCTACAGGATGCTGACATGATCCAGTCTAGGAGTCATAAAACAAGGCACTCGTGAATAAACACCATTCATATTGGGACAGGCTTCTGCAGTACTGTAACCTGGCTCTCACACTGGAGATCAGCTGTTACAGCTCAGACCTGGACACTGGCCATTTTTCTGTGCTGGAGTTACAGCAAGACCTGCACATATATGCGTGCACACACACACACACACACACACGCAGATTAATAGTCTTATTGCACTTTAAAAGTTGTCTGTTTGTCTGTTTTGTTCACCAAGAGGTGTGTGTGATGCCAGCTGTGGTCCTGGAAGCTAGCTGAAATGACGTGTATGTGTGTGTGTGTGTGTGTAAGGGAGAGAGAGAGAGAGATGCCACAACCAGCCAAGGTGACTGCTCGCTATGAAAGGCATGGCAGAGATGCAGACATGGCATGTCGGGACCCAGACAGTAGACACAGCGTCACACACACACACACACACACACACACACACACACACACACACACACACACACACACACACACACACACACTGAGGATTATGCTATTGGTCCCTCCAAAGCTTTATCTGTGTGACTCAGATGATGCTGGACGTTGCCAACACGGAGGTATAGCAGGGCTCCTTCATTACACAAACACACACACACACAAACACACACACACACAAACACACACAGAGGGTGATGCTGTTCTGGTTGCCCGCGGTGATGGAAGTGCTTGAGGTCATTTTCATCTCAACTGAATTTGAAGAAGTTCCAAACTGAGTTCACAAGTTCACACAGTACCTCACTCTGCCCATGTTTGTCTGTGTGCTGTGTATGAGAGAGAAAGATAGGGGGATGGGGAGAGTGGTGAGGATCTGTGTGTCTTCGTGTGTGTCGCTCTGCCTGCATCAGTCTGTGTGCAGTGGATAGACCTGTAGGCTATATGTTGGTCTGGGAGCGGTAGCAGAAACATTGCTTCAAATCAATACAGGTTACCCCTCCCCATCCACTCTCTCTCTTTCTCACTCACACATTCCATCGCCATATAAGGGCAGCGGAGCACGACGGCACGATTACCCTGGGCTGGAGGGTTGTTTAACATAATCACTTCTGCTCTGTCTCTCTGTCTCTCCTCCCTCTTGTCTCTCACTCTATTTTCTGTTTCTCCCCTCTCTCTCTCTCTCTCTCTCTCTCTCTCTCTCTCTCTCTCTCTCTCTCTCTCTCTCTCTCTCTCCTTGTTTCTCTCTCTTGTTTCGCACTTGTTTGTTTCTCTCTTTCCTCCGTCCTCTTTTTCTCTCTTTTCATGTGCTCTTTCCTTTCTCTATCTCCAACGTCTGCTCATCCTCTGTCTGTCTCATTGTCTTTTCACCTCTATTCTCGCCATTCACTGATCTCAATCTCCCTCATTCTCCCTCTCTTCCTCTCCTTCCATCTCAAGATCTCTCTTGTATTCATTCCTCTTCTTCCCCTCCTCCCTCCGTCTCTCAGCGTGATCAGATAGGCGTGTTGCTAGGGTCCGTGTGTGTGTGTGAATGCATGCGTTATCTAGGGACTCTACCATCCCTGGACAGGAACCATTCTCTTGTCATTAATAAATGTCTCATTGAACACTTCAAACTCAGATTTATATTCCGTCTCCCCCTCCACCACCACCACCAGCCTCTCAGTTGGCTGTCGGAGCGATCGCTTGCTATCGATTGGCTTATTGTGGATACTCCGCAGTGAGCCAGACGAGGAACGTATGTGTCATAAAAAGAGGCCTCCATCTCACCAGCGTCCCTGTGAACGGCTCAGCCCAATGATTACTGGTGAAAGCTAAATTGGCTTGCTGCCCTCTTGTCTTTTCACAACGACCATTTCCTCTTTCTCTCACTCGTCTATCTTCTCTCCTCACTCTTGCCTTTTCTCCCTCAGACATTAAAGGCGAGTGTGCCAACATGAATCCCTCCACGGCGCACAGCCTCTCTCTCTCTCTCTCTCTCTCTCTCTCTCTCTCTCTCTCTCTCTCTCTCTCTCTCTCTCTCTCTCTCTCTCTCTCTCTCTCTCCCTCGCCCCCCCAGCCTCTCCCTCTCCCCTGCTTCTCTCGCTCCGTCTCCCGGTGTGACCCGGTGTCAGCCGGGGCCGTGTTTGTTTTGCCGCCTCTCTGTAGAGCTGACCCCCCTGACCCTGCCTTTATCCACCTTCCTCTCTCATCTCCCCCTCTCTCCCCTCCTCCGTCTCCGTCTCCCACTCTCTCATCTTGGCCTCTCCGATCCGCCCCCGCCTCTCTCCCTCCATCTCTCCACCTTCACTGGTCTTCTTTTGTGTTCAACCTCTCTTTAGCGCTCCATCTTCCCTCTCCTCCATCCATCTCCCCCCTCTCCTCCTCTGCGTTTTGATTTTCTCTCTTCTGAATCCAGCCCTGTACACACAACCCCACACACACAGCAAGATTACAGTAGTTTGACTTTCACTCTTTCTGTCTGTCTGTCTCACCCAGTCTTGCTGAGCTCAGCTCTGTTTCATCTTGTCAGGAGGGGGAAATTGCCTTATTTTGCAGAAACGTGTAAATATTTGAGTAAACTCCAAGATAAGCCTACCAACATGTCTCTCCTTTTTACCTCTAATCCATTACCAAAGCAGACAAATCTCTCTCTTTCTCTCTCTCTCCCTCTCTAACACCCACGCACACACACCCCCACACACACTCACACACACACACACACACACACACACACACACACACAGTGTGTGCACACACTAGGATCCAGATAGCATGGTATTATATCAAACACAGCAGCCCAGGAACAGAGGCCTATTCTAAGTCTCCTCCCTCCACCTCCCCCCCGCCCTGTGGTTCCTATGTCTGCCATCCCCCTCCATCGCTCTGTCTCCCTATTCCTCCATCCCACCTTTCATCTCTGAAGTTCCAGCTGTCTCGAACGTATGTGTCTGTGTGTTGTAGCCACGCAAGGGCACAGTAGGAACAGATAGGGGTTTTCCTCTCAGAGAGATATGCTGTGTGTTTGTTGTCCCCCCCCTGGCATGGTGGGATTTGGCTGGCGCTCATCACTGCTCTGTTGTAAATGCAGGCGTGTTGATTCGTGTACCGAGCCTTTGTCATGCAAATTACAGCATGTTTTTTGGATGGGACACGACTTACACTTGATTCTGTTTTCAGTTTTTTTTTCTGTAACATGCATATTTTAATAGAGAAGCGTCACCGCATTTGTTGAGGAGGATGTCTCTGACTGAAAGAAAAGATTTCCTTTTCATTCCTGGAAACAGAGACGGCCCAGCGCAGCTCAAACAGCCGTCTCTGTCACGGTGTCTGTCTCTGAGCCATTAGATCACAGGCACGGTGGAGCACAGACTAATTACAGCTGCTATTGAGTTGCTGATGGTTATGTTATGGACATAGTGTAGCATAACCTACATGCTGGCCCCTGGAACCAGAGACACCTGTGGTTTTAGACTGGAGACTTCCGGCTGTTGTTGTCAGGTACAGCACGAGGTGTTGTCTGTTTTAAGATGGTGTTTGTTTCATCTCAACCTGCCCACAAGACAACTTGGGCTTTCTAGGGGCTTTTTACCTTTGAATTGTTTAAAGTATGTAAGTCCAGCCTAGTTAGTGTTGAGAGTTGAATTTCTTTTACACTCCCAGTGACAAGGGGTGACCCTGGCGTGTCTAGGCAGACCTATCCCAGGAGGTGTGACATCCCATAATATCCCCTGCTGCCCCGTCTCTGCAGAGCCTGACAGCTGCCCTCTGGGCTGTGCTTTAATTGCCACCATAATCGAGCAGCGACGGTTGTCAGGTCATTGGCGCCTGGAGGGGTGTGACGGTTTTGCCAGCCCTGACGGTGTCCTGGTGGCCTGGCCGGGTGGGCAGTGTGAGTGATGTCACACGCAGGTCCATTCATCTTGCGTCAGGACAGAAACCCTGGCAGCAGCCTTGGACTGCTCTGGCAGACACAGTCTGGGGCTTTGACGGTCTTTTCTGCCTGACCAGACGGACTGATATTCACCCGAACAGACTAGAATGTGTGTGCGTGCGTGTCCTTTGAACTGAGGAACATTTTGCTGCATTCACCTCCAAACAACATCTTGTTCATCTTCTGTAGAGGAAGAACACAGAGCTCTCTATTGAATGGTGAAGATGGCAGCTTTTCAAGATGGCAAGTTTATTCAAGGCCGCTCTCTGTGTGTGCTTTCTTTGTGTTGGCCTGAAGGACAAGTGATGCTCCGCCATGTTCAGATGGAGGGTCTTAATACTCACCAGTTCTTCAGGCAGAACCTTAATGCTGTGTGTGTACAAAGACCTAGGTTCCACTCAACACAGCAGGGAGTATTTGCCTTGAAACAGACTTACCTGACTGGTGAATCATTCAATTTCATTTTCATTTAGTGTTATCCAGAGGAGACTTACAGTAAGTACAGAGACATTTCCCCGAGGCAAGTAGGGTGCACAGCCGGGAATCAAACCGGCAACCTTCTGATTAATAGACTGATTCCCTAACCGCTCAGCCATCTGACCCCCCAGCTATTAAGGTGTTGTTGTAAGTGGTGACGGATGCAAGACATGTACTTTTTTTAAATAAAAAAAGCATTCTTGGCTACATGGGCTCCTTAATAATATTCCTCAAGGTCAGTCTGAAAAAAATCATTTAATGATTCTCATGGGGGAAGGAGGAGAAAATATGAATGTTTAAGTTCACTTTGCCTTTTACAATGATGATAATAGGCCGAGCTGAAAATAACTACACAGATCACGTGTAATAACATTAGAGAGTGTGAAAGAGAATTCAAGGCTACAGTAGCTTTTTTGCTTTGGGGTACCTAGCCATCCTTGCTACCGCTACTCAGAATAACCCGGATCCTAGCCCTGCCTATTTTAGCTCAACTGTTTTTTGCAAGTCTAGCATAAAGCCCACCTTATCTTTGATAATAGCCTAGTTTAGCACTGCCTAAAAAGTGCTAGTCTGTTTTTTCTTTTATCTCATCATGAAAAGACTCAAGTTGACCTTTTCCACCCTGTAGCTAATTATAAACACAGGACGAGGAAATGGTACACCAAAATCTGAGTTTTCCCAGCAAGTCAACAATGAAGGGCAAACACTCCATTCCCTTTTAGAAAACTAAGTGATAACAAGGAAGTAACTCAATTGAGCTGGCTAGCTACAGCTCTTGACATTTAATTGCTCTTTGACAACAACACAATGTAGACCTGGACTGCTCATGTTTTTGACAATTGGGTTGGTCAGAATGCATGGCGAACTGGTGGAAATAACCTAAATTACTTTTGTAGTTGTGTAGATACTGAAACTGAAAGTATTCCTAGATACTTTTAGGGTCTGAGTCATTAAGACGAGAGGGTTGAGTGTGAGAATGAAGCCTGAACCCAAAGGCTGGAGAAAGTAGGAGTCAGTGACACTGAGCAGATCGACAGTGGCTCAGAAGTCATGATAAGTCAATAGTTTTCGGTGGTGGTGGGGGTGGGCTCAGCGGAGAACCTGAGATGAGGAGATAGAGTGGGAGGAAGGAGCGAGGGGTAGGAGGCAGGGATTGTGGAAAGGTCAGAGGGTTGGGAGGGATGATGTAAGTGTAGGGAGAGTAGCGGGCCAGGAAACAGATCCTTCAGTCCGAGCGGCATGTTAGAACATGGTCGTCCTGGGTTTTCCCAGATTGATTTGCCGTCTCAGTGAGCAGCCTAGGGCAGTGGTGCGTGAGGCCGCACAACTCAAACCACACACACTCCCCCGCCTCACATTGGGGATCTACCATTCCACTCCTTACCTCCCTGCCCCCCCACCCCCCCTCTCTGCCGCCCCCCCCCCCCCCATTCTCTCTTCTCCCTTCCCGAGTCTTTATCTGTGGCTGCTTAGTGTATGTAGGCATAGCACATGCCTGTGTTTTGGGGAGCAGGAGGTGGAGAAAGGGGGAGTAAAAAAGGGGGGGGGGGGAGAAGGATGATAGCGGGAGGGATATTCTGGGCGTGAGTCCATGTTCTGGTTTTGGCGTTGTCTCCCTGGCAACTCCCCCCCCCCTCCCCCACCCCAGGCAACGTCCCACTGGCTGAAACCCTCGTCTTCACATTGTACTGGTCCCTTTACATATTTCCTCATGGTCGTATTGTGTGTGCTTCTTTGAGGAAGAGTAAGTGTGTTTTTGTTTATGATGTGGATGACTGTGGGTATGTGTGTGTGTGTGTGTGTGTGCATTCTTCCAGTTTGGGTTTGTCAGCAATTCATTAATTCATCATCATCACTGTTGAGGCCTTGTGCTTAGGGGCCCAGGGATTGCTGTAGTCCCATCTCTCCCCCCCCCCCCACTCTCTGTTTCTCGCTCTCTCTGTCTATTTCTCTCTCTTTTTCCTCCCTCTTTCCCCGCTTCTCGCAGTGGAAAATAGCTTCAGGCTGTGAGCAGACAGAGATTTGAAGTCGGACGTAGAGAGAACTAAAAAGGGGTGATGTAGAAGGGGGGTAGCGACAGAGTGGGAGGGGAGGGGAGTGGATGGTAGAGGAGAGCGTGACATCAGCACTAATGATTAGACTTATAACACCCTACGATTAAACGCACATTAAAATAGAACCTGCCTTATGAGATGAGGACTGGGAGAAGTGAGAACGAGGAGGGGAGGACTTCAGGAGATGTGAAAGTGAGATATGGGGGGGGGGGGGGAGGAGGAGGAGGAAAAGGGGATTGCAGAGTGGGTGAACACAGAGGGAACAAGAGGAGGGATTTGAGTGGAGGGAGAGGAGGAGGGGGGCTGTGGTTTTACGTCAAACCCTCAGGAGCATATTCCCTCTTTAAACTGGCATTGATTATTAATACCTTCTTGTGGAGAGACGTGGCCTTTCTTTTACCCTCTGCTCCCCCCCCCTCTCTTTCTCTCTCTATCTCTCTCTCTCTCTCTCTTTCCTCCCTCCATCTTTCCACCTCTCTTCTTCAGTTCAGGCCACCTCTCTACCTCAGTGACTGTCAGCTTGGCTTGAAAGCCTGAGATCTTTCTCTCTACCCTTCTCTCTCCTGCTCCCTCATGCATAGCCTGGCTTTCCATTTACCTTCTTTTCAGACTGTTTTATCCTCTCTCTTTCTCTCCGTCCCTCCTCTTCTCTCTCCATCTACCCGCTGTCTCCCCTCCATCTCAGTAAAGTTGTGAGGACGGTGCATCCAGGTTGGACTGGCCTACTTTCCTTCTCCCCCTCTCTCCCTCTTTTCCCTCCCTCCTCTTTGCCCACCCTCCCGATGTTTATTTATTCAGATGGGAACAGAAGGAAGGAGAGCAGACGAGGGGAGGAGAGGGAGGAGGAATCATAGGCGAGGGGAGGGCGGGGAGAGAGAGAGAGACACACTTGATGGTGCTAACATGAAGTGAACATTTCTGGCATTCCTTCCCTGTGGGAGTGTGGAGCTGGCCTGTAGATGAAAGGGTTAACAGATAACAGATTAGCCCCAGAGTGAACCGACCAGTGGGAAGGGGAGGGGCCTCGTACAACGGCAGCTACTAAGCAGCTCGTTAGTGTGTGTTTTGTGCTTGACTGTGGCGCTAAAGATTGCGCCAGGGGTGATTGCTGTATTTGTTGTGATTCTTCCAGGAGGGTAATGGTGAGGGAACAACATGGCAGAGCGTAGCTACATGACTGTAGACGCTCAGCTTTCACAGTGTTGGTGTGTGGACTTAACTGCCACCCTCAGAAGTCAAATATTTATAATACGGTTCTCTCTCTCTCTCTCTTTCTCTGTCTCTCTCTGTCTGTCTCTCTAACAAGTGGGCTAATGTGTCATCGCATCACACAGATCTACAGTGACATTGCTGCCATTGACCCTGACTCACTTTCACACACACACACATACACACACACACACACACACACACACACAGACACACAGACACAGACTGTCCTTCTTGATCTATGTTATTCCAACCAGCCAGAAGATAAGCGGTTGTGTGGTGAAGAGGAAAGTCAGAAGAGAAGACAGACAGGGACGCTTGGGATGAGGCTGGAGGAGGCTTAAGGATAGGCTCGGGGAGAGGCTGGGAAAGATGCTTGAAGAGGCTCTGGGGAGGCTTGAAGGGAGGTTGGGGAAGAGGCTGGATGAGGCTTAAGGAGAGGCTCGGGGAGAAGCTGGGGAGAGGCTATAGAACAGAGGCTTGAGTAGAAGCAGGGGTGTCAGCTCCTGTGCTGTAATACTAAACATTATGATGGCTCCATTAGCCCTGACGGCTCCACTACTACATTAGCCTCCTCTGTACCCGGAGGAGGGAGGAAAGGAGAGGAGGGGAGGAGAGAGGGATGAGAGCATGGGCCCTGGGGAGGACAGGGTGGAGAAGAGAGGAGGGGAAAGAGGAGGAAAAGCCTGATGGTGACAAGCACCTAATTAGGCAAACCAACAGGAGGCTGGGAGAAATGGAAGGGATGAGGGACTGAGAGAGGGAGGTGAGGGAATTGAGAGAAGTAAATATAGCACAATCTGGCATTGTCAGTTTTTCCTCTGATACTTTGATACTCTAATACTGTTCACTGTTACTAGAATACACAATATACAGATATACTTTCTACATCTGAGTAACTCAGTACTGCTAACAAAAAGAGCGGCAGAAAGTAGAAGTAGGAGAAGAAAGGATAGGCCTGGATTGTGGGGGAGAGAGAGGAGATGAACAGTTTCTGAGATGGATTTGCAGAGAGGAGAGGTGTGGCTCCCTTATTATCAGTAATGGAAACTGAAAGCGGGAGAGAAGCTGAGGAAGAACTGTGTGTGTGTGTGTGTGTGTGTGTGTGTCACTGACAGGGTATATCTCCACAGTTCTCCTTAATGAGCTGAAGTGATGAAGGTCTGCCTGCATGAGCAACCGCTCATCAAAGGTGTGTGCGTGTGTGTGTGTGTGTGAGGTTGTTTGCGTGCGTGCATGTGTATGTGTGTGAGAGAGAGAGAAGGAGAGAGAGAGTGTGTGTGCGTGTGTGCATGTGTGTGTGCTGGGGTGATAATGACTAGGGAGGTTTCAGTCTAGTGTGGGAGACACCACTCTGTGGGAACAGTCAGCTAGACAGACGGATTCCTCCCGTCTTTCTCCTCCTCACAGATCTAACATCAGAGGATAGGTGTAGGACTCACTGCTTACATCCACCCTTATGCTTTTGAATCCAGGGAGGGTCGGCCTCAGTGGATTCAGTGCCGACCTAATCACACGCCCGCACACAAATACTTGCACAGTGATCTGGGAATGAGATGG
The DNA here is from genome assembly GCF_021917145.1 of Hypomesus transpacificus. Taxonomy (NCBI): domain Eukaryota; kingdom Metazoa; phylum Chordata; class Actinopteri; order Osmeriformes; family Osmeridae; genus Hypomesus; species Hypomesus transpacificus. Next base: position 5,522,409 of record NC_061063.1, read on the forward strand.
ACTCCCCTGTCAATAAAAAGGCAATTTGCCAATCCACATGGTGTAGCCTATGGGCTCGGCCTCAAGCTTTCATTGGCCAGTGGGTTGTCCATCTGTCTCTGTGCAGATCAGCTGATCTGAAAGTGAAATGGATAGGCTTCATCACACCAGCTGTCTGTCAACGCACATGCTATAGGGACTGTGTCTAGGCCCATGTGGATGTGATTATAGATGTGTGTGCAAGTGTGTGTACATATGCAGGTTGAGAGATGGTTAGATCGATGGCTCCATTGTTCAGGGCGTTGGACCTGAGGGAGGTTGTGGATCCTAAACAAACACACCCTGATAACATCATGGCTTACACAAGTGGCCAACAGTCACAACACATCCCCTTGAATCACACCACCCATGACCACTTCCTGTGGCACAACCCCCACATAAGGCTGCTCTATCTCTCTCTCTCTCTATCTCTATCTCTGTCACTCTCTCTCTCCTTGATCTCTGTCACTCTCTTTAACTGTCTCCAATTCATCTTGTTCTCTTTCCTGTGCAGATGGTAGCGATAAGACCTCAGAGAAACAAGACTGGCGTGTGAATGTGTCTGTGTGCATTTGGTGCCCTAGTTGAATATGAAAATCAAGCTAAGCGGTCATGGTGGTGAACATACTTGTACTAAACAGAGGAAGAGAGAGTCGGGTTCCCCAGAAAGAGTAAGATGATACGACACAGAACACACACACACTCAGGAAACGCACACAGTTTTTTCAACCACAGGAAAGGTGAGCCGGCAGGGTCTGTAATAACTGTATTGGGTGCCTTGTTAGTTGTTACCTGCTGGGTGGCTGACCCTTATGAAACCTCTTCTTCCACTCATACTGTGCTGGCCTTACTCAGGATGGGAGGGGGGGGGGGGTATGAGAGACAGACTCAAGAAGAGGAAAGATTTTCTGCTGATATATGACGCCTGGGTTTAAGTGGCCTGCAACTAGCAGATAGCTGCCACACACACACACACACACACACACACACACACACACACACACACACACACACACACACACACACACACACACACACACACACACACACACACACGCAGCTGCAGTCCATTATTGTGCATCACTCCATGGTGACACTAAGTACAGAATGTCATTCTTTAAATGTTGTCATTTCTCTTCCTCTCTCTGTAATATGGGAGTTCATTTATGTTCATTTATGTTAGATTGTCATGAAAGTGGTTTTGGATGAAGGGCATGTGTTTAGGAATAAAGAGTGATAATTTAGTCAATTCTTATGTTCTCCCCAGCCTTGTTCTTGTTAGAGAACTGTGTGCATGCTGTGTATGTTTGTGTATGTGTGAGAGTCCGTTGTGTTTACGTGCGCTGTGTGTTTAAGTTGATATGTCTGCTGTGTGTGTGTGTGGTGAGTTGAGGGGGTCCTATCCTTCACCAGATGTGACTGAGACAGAACAGCTGTTCCTGTGTTTTACAGCTGCCTCTCATTTTAACACACACACACACACGCACACGCACACACACACACCCTTCCCATCCCAATGCATTTAAACATATTCCCATTCCTGGAAGTGTGAGTTCTTTGTTTTGATTGGACAAGAGACAGCAGATTCTCGCCTTCAAGACTAACACTGTCCAGAACGGTTGCAGTACAGGGTTACACATTCTAAGGGGTCATCATAACTATTGCAATACACACACACACACACTCCTGATCTGGGACAAGCCAGCGGACTAAAGTTTGACCGTCTGGTGCTCGTTGACTCTGTGAACTCGGCCAAACCAACAGAGGTTGTGCAATTGAAAAAATATGCTATTGGTGTTATTGGGAGAGATATAGTAAAAGGGGGGGTGAGGTTCGGATGTTTGTCTGTTTTCGTGTGTGTGTGATAGACAAAGACTGGGAGAAAGTGGGGGAGAGAGTGAGTTGGGGAAGTGGGTCAGATTTGGACAGTGTGTATGTTTTTCAGATTAATCTCCCTCAAGGACATGAAGATGTTTTGTTGTGATTGGATCCCTGGTTGAAGGTGTTAGTGATAGTCTGGGATTAGCATAGGAAAGAGATCAGAGAGAGAGAGAGCGGGTAGAGTGAAAAAGCGGGACAGGGAAATAATAGAAGGGAAAAGACAGAGAGAGAGAGAGACAGAGAGAGAGACAGAGAGAGAGACAGAGAGAGAGACAGAGAGAGACAGAGAGAGAGAGACAGAGAGAGAGAGACAGAGAGAGAGAGACAGAGAGAGAGACAGAGAGAGAGACAGAGAGAGAGACAGAGAGAGAGACAGAGAGAGAGACAGAGAGAGACAGAGTGCGCTCATTCTGAAAAGCATTTTGTAAATGCTTAACTGCACAATCACCCACTACTTGAATATGCACACCATGGACTGGCAAAAATATTTCTGTTGATTTATACTCTTCAGAAATTCTTCAAACATTCATTTGAAAGACAGGAAAACATCTGCTCTTCAAACACTAGTTAATTAAGAATAGTGGTGTGTTTTCGACACCAATGTGATCCTGTCCACACGCTCCAGCACACATGCAGTGTGAGATGAACGAGCCTTCAGACACTTATTGGAAAAACAAGATTGAAAATAAGAGATAAATGTCCCATATTTCAGGCCAGGATTTATTGATCACAGGTCTGTTCTTCTCTGAGTTTGATACTCGAGAACCACAAAACCTTGGCCTTGTGATCCAACCAATCCTGGGTCTCCTTTACGGCGCAAGGGGTGGTGTTGTGTTTACAACGGACCAATCACATGTGTTTTTATGGAGGTGGAGGTGAAGAGAACCTCCATCCCTCTTTCGCTTCATCCCTCCATCCCTCCTGCCCTTGGGAAGCTGAGGCTTTCTGGGTGAACTGCCTCCGCTAAGCCAATCCTGTAATTAGTTTTACCTCCTGTTACGCTTCTCTCTCTTTCCCTCTCTCTCTCACCCCCCCCCTCTTTTTCTTCACCATGACAGATGTGTGACGGTGATCCTAGAAATACAGCAAATCTGGTACCGGAGGTACACACACACATATGATGAGAGTGCGAAGAGGAGAGATTTGGCTCTTTTTAATCAGTGTGTATCCTGGTGGGAAGCAGCAAGCCACCTAATTTGGAAGGCTTAGTGCCTCAAAGCCGTATGATTTCATGATCTTCACTACCTGTGTGTGTGTGTGTGTGTGTGTGTGTGTGTGTGTGTGTGAGTGAGTGTGTGTGTGTGTGTGTGTGTGAGTTGAGTGAGTACTGGCCGCAGGATGATAACACCTAACACAGATAAGTGGAGGCAGGTCTCCTGTGCCTCTCTTCTTTCTTGCCCTGGCTGCAAGACATGCCCTTGCCAGCTGATGTCTCTTGTGTGTTTGTGTTTGCCCTTGCTGGCAAAGCAGATCTCTCTGTCTCCATGGTAAAACCCCTGATGTCACCCAGATATGTTAGTTTTCAATCTTTATGCCTGACATGGTTAGCTGTGGACAGAACATACAGGTAAAAAGAAATGACTTTTCAACAAGGGTTGATATTTCTGTTAAGTAATCAGATGTGTCTCTTTTAATGGAGGTGGGTTAAATCCCCCAATATCGTTATTAACTGATATCTTTTCTAGGCAACAGTTAACTTGGCAATTGCAATTTGCTAATAGCAATTGCAAATGAATAACCAGGCTTAGAGTCAACTACTAACGTAGATAATAGCTAAACTAGCTCAGCTAATTGCTAACCTAGCCAACTGCTTGCTAAACTGGCCGAAAGCACGTCAGCTGGCGCTGTATGTCCGTCCACCCTGTCACTCTCCGCCTCATGCTGCTCAGGGTTCGCAGGAGCAAATCAGATGGAGAAACACGCTCCAGAGGGAGCGAGGGCTGGAGCGAGGGCTGGAGGGGGATGAGTGGCTGAAGGAATGGGGTGGGGGGGAGGGGGTGGGGCCGAGCAGAGGGTTGGGGTGGGGGCGGTGGGTGCTAAAGTGCCTGGAGTGATTCACCTGCTGTTTGAATCATCGTCTGATTCCTCCCTCCGCTCTTTAGCTTCACTCTAGTCTGTGTAGAAAGACGGGGATCGCATACACTGGCCTGTTGGCCTAAGTAATGGGCCCATGTGTTCAAGGAAGGGGATTGCGTAATCTCTGAGATGTTTTTTGTTCTTTCACTGAAATCCTGCTTTTACAATAAAGAGAGGAAACACCCATTCTTTTTGTCATCCACCCTGTGTGATTAATGCTCTCTCTCCTTCCCTCTTTTCTCTCTCACTCACTCCCTAGCTCACCCCCTACAGTTTTACTGAACTTCATAATTATTTTTCTCCATGTTTTACAGTAACATGATTAACCAACCCACTCTAGCATCAGTAATACCGCAATGGAGTCAAGAAGTGAAGTAGCAGTCGTGGGAAGGAGCACCTGTTTGAAAAAGAATCAGGCCCTGAGAGCATCTGGAGAGTGTGAATGAACAGGAATGGAATCAGCCCTTGTTCTCTCTGGCGACAGAGAGAACTAGAGAGAAAGACTGGGAGGGGATGTAAGAAAGAGATAGTCAGTGTGGCCTGGGAGGAGATGAGAGGGATAAATAGAGGTAAAGAAAACGGAGGAGGAGCAGTAGAGCAGAAAGGGTGGCAGAAAGACAGAGGGAAACAGATAGAATGTGTGGAGAGGCTGCGGGGAGTGGATGGCTGGGCTTTGAGTAATTGTGGTGGTGTGTCTCCAGTGGGGCTGTGACATGGCATAATAGGGTAAGCCTGGGTTTCCTCCACTGTAGACAAAAGCCTTTGTCCAAATAATGTCAACTGTCAACAGACCATTTCTCATCGGTGCTTTTCTCCTTTTCTCGCCTTTTCTCTCTGCCCATGTCTTGTTTCTCCCTTGATCCTGTTTTCTCTCACATCTTGTTTTTGGTCATGAATATGTTGCTCATCCCTTAGTTCTGGCCTCTGTCTCTCTTTCTCTTCCTCTTTCTCTCTGTCTCTTTCTCTCCCCCCCTCTCTCTCTCTTTGTCTCCCTCTCCCTCTCTGTTAAAGTGCTTACTGGGACCGTGTACACCCACCCCAGCTAGACATTAAAGATGTGTGTGTTTGCGTGTGGATGTGTGTGAGTTGCAGAAGTCTAGCTTTAATGGGCCTCAGATGAACATTGTGCGGCCCATTATGGAATAACTGGAGGCCATGGCAACCCGATGACCATACTATAAATGTGGCAATGCTGTGTACTTACCGTCTCTCTCTCTCTCTCTTTCTCTCCCTCGCTCTCTCCTCCCTTCCCCACCGTTCCCCTTCCCTCCTCTTTCCTCCCTTCTCCTCCCCCGTCCTGTGATAAGTCAGGTGCTGTGATAGATGTGTTGCTTGTCAATAATTTAATAAGAGGAGAGCTGTCCTGTTAAACAGAATTATGAATTATTAACCAGAGTGGAAGGAGGGACTGGGGGAGAGAGAGGAATTGAAAAGAAGGGAGGGTAGATGGTAAGTGTACACTGACAGCTTTTGTATATATGGAGAATGATCAAATAATTGCACGTCGAGACATGCACACATTCACACGCTCTCACCCAGAGTATAGGCAGGGAACGCAGGTTTTTGTAGATGGCATTTACCATAACATTCGCTGTCTGCAGGCTAACGAGGGGGGTGTGTGTGTCTGTGTGTGTCTGTGTGTGTGTGTGTGTTTGTGTGTGTTATTTGGTATTAATTATAGCTTTGCGGGATACATCAGTGAAAAAAGGATGGAACTGAGTGAGGAAGTGATTGTGTGTGTTTGTGGGAAATAGCTATAGAGATAGTGATTCTGATTGCAGAATCACCTCTTCTCATTAAGGACGAGGACTCACTTAATGAGACGCTCTGCAGAAATAGTAATCAAGTGTAACACAACAACACACACACAGTCAATGATGAGCTAGATGGTCGTACAATAATCTATCGATGTTCATGTTTTCTCTTTGTCACTTCCTCCCTGCCAACACAAAGTAAACACCCATTCATTCTCTCATGATAAACAGATTGCTAGACAGGTGTGCCGAGTCGAACAACACAGAAGGAGATGGGAGAAGAATTGGAGGGGGACATAGAGAGAGAGGGAGACAGAGAGGAAGTTGAGGTGGAGAGAGATAGAGAGCGGTGGAGAGAGAGGGAGGGAGATGAAATGGGAAGTAGAGGTGGAGTTAGAGATGGAGAGTTCCACCAGAAGCGAGGTCTTTGAGGAGGTGATAGATTGTGAAGGGACATTAAGTGGAGACGGAGTGAGGTGTAGAGGAGATAAAAGGAGAGAGAGAGAAGAGGGTCAGGAGCAGGGGAGATGGGGAGGAGTGCTGATCAGGAGAGGAGGGAGATGAAAGAGAGGGAGATGGGGACAGAGATGTGGGTGGAAAGATAGCTTTGACTGAGGAGAGAGGAAAAATGGAATGGAAAGGATTTAGAGTAGACAGTGTGTGTGTGTGTGTGTGTGTGTGTGTGTGTGTGTGCTTTTGCCAGTGTTATGTTAGGCCTAAGGGGTGGAGGACAGAGAGTGAATGACAGAAAGGGAGGTAGAAAGAGGCAGTTAGAGAGGGTTAGAGATGGGGATAGAGAGGGTTAGAGAGACAGGGATAGTGAATAGGCTGTCTCATACCAGCACTAGAGACTAGTTTTAATATGGCAGAGGTGTCATCACTGCACCAACACACCGCACCAGGGTTTACACGGGGGCAGAGTGTTGACCCTCTCTTGCTGAATCTCTCTCTCTGTCTGTCTCTGTCTCTGTCTCCGTCTCTCTCTTTCTCTGTCTCTGTCTCTCTTTCCTCCTCTCTCTCTCTCTCTCTCTCTTCTCCTCTGTTTGTCTCTGTGTGTTTGTCTAATCCTGCTATGTGCCTCATCCTCATTAGTCAGGCACTCTTATTGGTAATGATGGGCTGTCTGGCTATCTGGCTGACTGGACAGCTCAGCTGATTACGCTCTCAACAACTTTTAAATAAAATATAAAATAGTATAATAATACTATAAAATAGTGAAACATTACACACACAGTTTGACCGATTGTTTCTTTGATGAAGTTGTTAGGCCCCTGTCACACTGCTGGGGAACACACACATGCATGTAATCAGTTCTTTCTCTCCGCCCCTGTGGTGAGCATGGATGATTATGAAGAGAGTGATAATGACTTCTCCCTAGCTCTGTGTCGGCACACATGCACACACACACTCCACTGTCTCTCTCTCTAGGGTATGTATGCTTGTCTCTGATGAGACAATGCAAGCTAGGTTTCCTCACACACACACACACACACACACACACACACACACACACATACACACACCCCATCTCGTTCCTGTGATCCTGCTGAAACATTCTCTCCTCTTTCTGGATCTCTGGTTCCTTTTCTATCTGCTGTCTTTCGACCAACCAACCTGGCTTTATCTCCAGTAAACAGACTGAGAGGAGAGAAGAGCGGAAAGGAAGGGGGAGAAAGGAGGGGAAGAGGGTGGCTGAGAGGAGAGAGGAAGGGAAGAAGACATGGTATGAAGGGAAGAAGACATGATAAGAAGGAGGGCTACAGATTGGAAGTTCGTCCCCCAGTCCTCACTCCGTCACACTTCTCCACGGTGCAGAGCGGTGCACTGTGAAAAGCGCCATGATTGGGTGACTCACACGTGCCTCACTTCCTGTCACACGGGGAGGCAAATCTCTCTTTGAGAAAAAGAAATGGGAGAGGTGATGAGGTTTCAGTAACCAGTGTGAGTAAGCCTAATGGACTACCCAACAGGAAGGGACAGTCTGAACGCTGTGAATCATGCTGATGGTAGTGGTGTTGGGGGTTAGGGGCGGGGGGTTACAGAGAAAGAGTGTTGTCTTAACAGTGGAGGTAAGCCTGGTTGGACAGCCCACTGTGTGCCTGCAGGGGGAAGTCAGCTACAAGGGCTGAGTCACTCACATGTACTCCCTTTAGAGAGGAGCTCTGACACACACACACTCACACACACTCACACACACACACACACACTCACTCCTGTCTTTTAGTCACCATGCTGAACAGTTCAGTGCACTCACACTAACACTCTCTCTATTAGCTGAATATTACTCTGCCCTGAGTGACTTGCAGCGTGATACGCTTATCAATCTGCTCTCTCTCTCTCTCTCTCTCTCTCTCTCTCTCTCTCTCTCTCTCTCTCTCTCTGTCTCTCTGTCTCTCTGTCTCTCTCTCTCTCTCACAGTGCGTCTGCCTGTCTGGTTTGGGATGAACTGACTCCATGCCAATTTAGCCACAGGCATCACATTACAGGCTGATGCTGCTGATATTTCTCTCTCTCTCTGTGTCTTTCTCTATATCTCTGTGTCTCTCTCTCTTTCTCTCTCTATGTCTCTTAGGTGGATGGACCATGGGCATCAGGGGCCCTGTAGACTGGGTGGATGGACCCAGCAATGTTGCTGGAACTGCCGGTAGCAAGCTGGCACATTGCATCGTCATATTGTTAGCTTGTTGGAAAGGTGGAAGAGTGCACACATTGCTTTGTGTGGGGGAGATGGCTGCTTTGTGCACAGCTGATAGGAAGGTGTCTCTAGTACTTAATTTGTAGCTGATAGAATATCTTAGTATCAGTGTTATTAAGTGATGTCCACCGTAGTGTAATTGGCTGGATCGGGCAGTTTTGACGGCTCCTTTATAGATGCTTTTAGAAATCGAAATCTTTCTGCCTGTCTGGTTCCCTTAAATGCAAAAAAATAGAGAACATCACAACCCTAACCCTCTCTCTCCTCCCCCCAGCGGCATGGTCCCAGCGTGTGAGGGTGGTGCCAGAGGTGGAAGCGTACCCCAATGAGTCTGTGGACCTCAGGTGCCAGTTCGCCCAAGGAGTATCCTCGACGACCAAGCTCACCCAGGTACCAGCAAGGGAGGGCAGCCTGTCAGCAAGACTCTGCAAGGGGGGGAAGCCAGTCGGGATGAAATCTCAACATGGCAACCGCTGGGGCTGAGGGGAATCTGGCGTAAACAGAGTGTGTGAAACCAGCTAGAGGATACTGAGTGCATAGGTCCATCACGTCCCTCAGCCCCTCCAGACGCTGTCTGCTCTGTCAAACCCAAGGCCACATGGTGTTGTTGTCAAGCTGTTTATTTGTTAGGCGGAGAATGAGCTGAATTCTTTTTTTGGGGGGGATTGATTTCTCGTTGACTTAGGCTTTGTGTGTGTGTTTGTCTGTGTGAGTGGAAACAGAGGGAGGCTGTTATTTTCTGGGGTGATTTATTTGTATTTTGTTTTATGCATTTGTGTAGTGGCCAACATTGGGGAATTCAAAAGTCTAAAATCGGCTACATCTTGAATACCCCCCCCCCCCCCCCCCCCCCCTCCTCCTCCAGGTGTCATGGATATGGGAGCCGATGGAGGGAGAGAAAAGGGAGAACATAGCTGTCTACCACCCCATCTATGGGAAATCCTTCCCAGACTCTCCATTCAGCAACCGTGTGGAGTTCCTGCCCGGCCCTCTGGAAAGCCCCTCCATCAAAGTCAACCAGCTCAAGATGGCCGACGCCGGCCGCTACACCTGCGAGTTCGCTACCTACCCCAGCGGCAATGAGCAAGGCACCACCACCCTAATCATGCTGTGTGAGTGTGCTCAGTCAGCCAGTCAGCATTTCAGTCAGTCAGCCAGTCAGTCAGTCAGGACAGGCATATGGGTCTAACTCTGCTGTCAGAGAGACTGGGAGGATTTATGTAATAAAGTGCTTGACATGCACAGTCACGAAACCCATCAGGGTGCCGTTCCTCCACTCTACCCCTCCATCTCTATCCTCTTCTCCTTCCTCCCCAACTTCTCCTCTTCCCGGCTCGCTCCATCCCCCTCTCCATCCCTCTCTCCTGTTCTCCTCCACACCTCTCCAGACCTGTCATGGTCTCCATTAACCATGCTGATCTCTGGAGGCCATGAGCCATGGTATGCACAGCAACACACTCATTTGCTTCCTCTCTCTCTGTCTCTCTCCGTCTCTCTCTTTCTCTCTCTGTCTCTCTCTGTCTCTCTCTGTCTCTATCTGTCTCTCTCTCTCAGCCAAGCCTAAGAACTCAGCGTCCCCGGTAACGGTGCAAGCCGGTACTAAACCGGTGGTGGTGGCGCAGTGCGCCGCGGTGGACGGTAAGCCAGCAGCGGACATCTCGTGGCACACAGCGGTGCCTGGTAACCACAGCATCACGTCCAAGGCGGCGGCCGACGGCACGGTGACCGTGAGGAGCGAGTTCCGGATGGTTCCCACCGCAGCCGACCACGGCAAGGAGCTCACCTGCGTGGTGACGCAGCGCACGCAGGACGCGCCGCAGAGCTTCCCCATGAAGCTGTCTGTGGAGTGTAAGACAACTGCACACAGATATAAACACACAACACCCACATATACACGCACACACCAACAAACATACACATCAACTCACTTACACACACACACACACACAACCAAACTATATGTACCATATTAACCTGCCCCCATCCTCCCTCCCACCCCCCAGACCCTCCCACCGCATCCATCCAGGGCTATGATGAGAACTGGTACAGAGGCCGCAGTGAGGCCACCCTAGTCTGTGAGACCAACTCCAACCCTCCAGCCTCTGTCACTTGGACATCGTGAGTATCCCTCTGTGCATACGCTAGGGGTGGGAATCTTTTGGGACCTCATGACTCGATTCAAAATCGATTCTTGGGGTCACGAAACTAATACAAATCGATTCACAATATTTTGTTTTGATTTTTAATCCCAAATTTGTATTTTTATTGAAAAATATATATACATAAAAAATAACATTACAAAAAAATAATTAGAAAAAAACTATTTTTTACATTTGTGAATTGATTTGAATCGCTAGAAGACTGAATTGCGATTCAAATGTGAAACTATTTTTTCCCCTTACCCTAGCATACACGCACACACACATACACTTGCACACAGAGACACACACTCCATTACCTTTTGTCTTGCTACCTCTCCAACACACACATACACGTGAACGCACACATGTACACACACACCCATTCATGTGGTTCACACACCCTGTCGCTTCCGTCCCCTCCCCCTTCCCCCACCCAGCCTGTCCGGGCCCATGCCCGACACGGTGCGGATCGACGGGAACCGGTTAATTGTGCGGACGGTGGATGAGACCGTCAACACCACCTTTGTTTGCGAGGTGAAGAACCGGTTGGGCATGGACAAGCACCAGTTAACTGCTAATGTCGTTGGTGAGTTACACACAGACACCAACATGCACACATACACACACACACACACACACACACACACACTGGGATCAGGGCTCCACTCTCAGTCTGTCAGCTGTCTGCTATGCTGGGTGCTGCAATGTCAATCAGTCAATTAGTCTGTGCTAAAGTAACACAATGGGAGTAGAACTTGGTTGGTGTGAGCCAGGTTGCCGGGATTTTTCCTTCTTTCCTTTCTTTCTTCCTTTCTTTCTTTCTTTCTTTCTTCCTTTCTTCCTTCCTCTCTTCCTCCTTTCTTCACATGTAACATCTTTAGCATTGCTCTGTGCCTCCTCTCTTCTCCTTACTCTTGGTTTTCTAACAAAAGTCTGCTTCGTCTGCATGCACTGTCAGCTGGTTTAGTGGTGTTCGGTCTTTTCTAGTGCTTTGCTTTCTAAAAGGTGTGCTGGATGATAATGTTGGGAGAAAATGTAATTTGGGGTAAGAGTGATGGTCCCTGCTGGGTTAGGGGATAATACATGCAGTGGTACTTTGTCCTCCTGTGGTGTCGTGGTCCCTCACACTGATCCAGTCTTTCACTGCTCGCTGGCCTGCTAAGGCCCCACCTCATCTTCACTACACAGTCAGGAAGTACAGTATACTACCCCGTCTACCTCACTTACAGGAAGCGTACTACTCTGTCTACTGCACTTAACAGGAAGTGTACTGTTCAGGGGACCTCACTTAACATTAAGTGTACTGTTCAGGGGACCCTAGTTAACAGGAAGTGTACTGTTCAGGGGACCTCACTTAACAGTAAGTATATTGTTCAGGGGACCTCAGTTAACAGGAAGTGTACTGTTCAGGGGACCTCAGTTAACAGGAAGTGTACTGTTCAGGGGACCTCACTTAACAGGAAGTGTTGTACTCAGTCTACTTGTGGGGACTACAGCAGTGTTAGTGAGAGAGTGGAGGTGTGTTGAGGCGTTCCTCACTAGGTAGTGCAAACGAGGGTGGTCCGCGGCATCACTACTTTTAGAATCCGTGGGAATCCTGACGAGAGATCTCACAATGTGTCTTTTTAGAGAACAAAGGGTCTCTGTGGGCACACACACGCGCATGTACATGCACACACACACACACACACACACACACACACACACACACACACACACACACACACACACACACACACACACACAGTAGTACAGCCAGGAAATGTGTAGGAGGTGGAGAAGTGAGCCTTTCTCTGCTGCTCTTGCCAACTGTCTTATCTGAGAAGGCTGGTACTGTATCCCCCCACCACACACACACACACACCCACAATCATTCCTGAGATAGGCAGAAAGTGTCTTATTCAGACTAACCTTGTCCTTGACAGATTGGTGATGTGTAATGACACAGTAGGGGATTGTAGTTTGGGATGCTCCATGTAGGACTGTAGCTCTATGAAGTACACTGTCACTTCACACAGGGTACTGTACAATACGACCTTGAATAAATGAAACAAGTACATGGAATTTTATTTTGAAGGAACCACAGTGGAGTTCTTTCTTTGCTGTGGTGGGGATAACCCCTTTAGTTTATGAGTGAGAACCACAACAGCACAAGCACTCACCTGTTAATTCCCCTTCTAAGCCTCTTAAAACCTCCTCTGTTCTATTAAAGCACAGATGAAAGTGTTGGGTTGTTTATCTCTGTGTGTGTTTGTATGCATGCTTGTGTGTGTGTGTGTGTTAAGCACTTGGCTGTTTGTGATGGTAAAGAGCGTTGACAGAGTTGTGGAGTTCTAAGTGTGAAATAGTGTTACTCTTCGGTTGGAGATGAGCGAGTAGTATGGGAGGGGAGGGGACGGCACGGTGCATGACTTTCTCTCCCTCTCCAGGGCTCTGAGGGCAGGTTCAGGTCGACATGCCAGCTGGAGCTGTACACAGAGGGAGTTGGGGGGTGGAGAGAGGGAGAGAGACAGAAAAGGAGAGAGAGGAGGAGAGAAAGAGAGAGAAATGTCCTCTGTAACTGTCTGCGATGACTCAGGTGTTGTATTCAAAGGAGGGGTGGTGAGCCTCCCTCCCTCCCTCCCTCCCTCCCTCCCTCCCTCCCTCCCTCCCTCCCTCCCTCCCTCCCTCCCTCCCTCCCTCCCTCCAGTTCCTCTCTTCCCAGTCCAGCTGGCTCGGGGCTGTGCTCCATTGTCACTGCCCACTGGACCTGTACAGAGCACACTGGCCAATGGCACATGCACTTCCTGGATTGCCGGGGGCCAGCCAGCCAACCAGAGCCCCCAGGGTGGCCCAGAAAGCTGACAGAGAATCAGATAAAAGGTCTGGAAATAGCTGATTTAGGGGCTGAGTAGGATAGAGTTGTAGCAGGCTACAGCCTGTAGAATCAGATGGCTCTCTTGCCTGGTTACAGCCTTGAGTGGAGCGAGGAGAAGAAGCAGTGTATTTCTGGTGAAGCCTCCCTGCAGAGAGAACAGAGTCTCCATTTTACATGTACAGAATGATGCAAGGGTATGTGATGTGATGTTCCAGTCATGGTTCACCCTTCAGTCTGTGAGGTATCTCTATGTCATGGTCGGTTGAAACACCATGAAAGATCGATGCGCAATTGAATGCGAGTTGAGCGCTACCTGGCACAAAGCTGAGGAGTGTGTGTGTGTGTGTGTGTGTGTGTGTGCAGTAGAGTGTGTGAATTTTTTGGGGGGGTTGAATATGTAACTATTTTACGGTAGAGCTAGGTTGTGAGAGTTGGTGCCAAGTGTGGCTGAGCTGGATTCAGTTTGGAGGCCAGAACCTCCCTCTCCATCTACACATCTCTCTTTGCTCTGCCTGTTTGACATTGAAAGAGCATTGGAATGATATGTCTACTATGTGTGTGTGTGTGAGAGTTAGTGAGTGTGTGAGTGTGTGATCACCTACTCTGTTGTGTGGTGGACAGGACCATGACATTACGTACAGACAGACAAACAGACAAACGCTCTTCCTAATGGTTTTTCATTTCCTCAGTCTTGGAACTGTGAGTATTTTCACTGCCTGGCAGGCATGCCCTGCCTCGAATTAGTGTGTGTGTGTGTGTGTGTGTGTACGTGTGTGTGCTGCTCCAGATTTTTATCCTGGAGGTCATGAAGCCACCTTTCAATTAGCCAGTAGGGGTGTTAGGTTATCTGCAGGAGGGAGAGTTGAGAAAGGGGGAGAGTGGGGAGGAGGTGGGAGATGCAGGGGGGGGTGGGTGGTGGTGGTGGTGGTGGGGGGGGGTTTAGAGGGCTGGAGAGAGCTTGTAAGCCAGCTGTAATCCTCCAGGACCTGAATTGTTTTAGCTTTCCCCTCCTTTCTCCTTCGTTCCCCCCATCCTCTTCTCTCCCCCGCGTCGGGCCTCTCTCTCTGCTCTGTTCTGACAGAATAAAGCTGATCCCCAATCTCTTACCTCTCTTTGTCCCCACCTCCCTTCTCTCTCCCTTTCTTATCCTCTCCCCCACTCGCTCATTTGTCTCTTTGCATATTCACCCTATTTCTGTCTGTCTCCATCCCTCCATTAATCCACCCCTCTCTTCTGTGGCCCCATTTTGTACTCCAACCCCCCCCCCCCCACCACCACCACAAACTGGCCCAGTTACAGGAGAGGTGGAAAGAGAAATGGTAAAGAGGGAGAGACAGAATAGGCGAAAAGGAGCATGGAAAAAGAGGGAGGGAGGCCCCTCTCCTCTCCTTTCTCCTCTCTCGGTAGCCTACGTCTGGATCCAATCAGCTGGGCCGATGTGCTCCAGTTGACTTTCCCTGAGAAGCCAGTGCTGGCTGGCAGGCTAGCCCAGCGTGATGGCTCAGTAGCAGGAGAGCACTCAGACGGGCTGAGACCCACACCGGCATACTGCACCAGCTTTAGACACTTCATTAACAAGGGCGTGCGTGGGGGAGCCCTCCGGTAGAAGGTGGGAGGTAGCTAACTAAACATCGACACGACGTTTGGAGTTCTTAAGGTACATAAGCGATATGTTTGCAGATAGCAGAGTGTATGTTGGATTCAAAATAACAACGTTTCCCTTTTGAAACGCATTGTAAAATCCAGTTATCGTTCGTCCCAGTCGTGCCGTGGGCGGGTTTGTTTCGAGTTCATGACAGCACAGAGGCTCTTCTCATGACGGGGGCAGTAACTGGGGTTTTTTGGTGAACTGGCTTGCAGAGCTCCAGCTCTGAGGTTTTACATTCTTGTGGTGTTGTGTCAGAGAGAGAGGCAGCCAAGCCTGGATCTGGTCTTCATCCTTCATGCACACACGCACGCATGCACAAACAAACATGCACATACACACACACACGCATGCACAAATACATACTGTATACAGAAATGCACACATGCATGCCCACATACTGTACACACAGGCACATCAACACGCTCAAACACATGCAGATGCAAACAGTGTGTGTGTGTGTGTGTTGTGACTCAAAGCAGGGGTTGTCACCAGGGGATCCCTCACTTCTGTAGGGGGTCCGGAATTGAAGAGCTCAATTACTGAAGAAAGAGGGAAGCAAAACTCTGTTTGTGTGTGCGTGTTTATTAGGTCTACAGTGGATGGGTATGGAATTAGATGTAAAAGATAGCACTGAATGAATTACCAGGAAAGGCTTTTCATGCATTTATTGTGTGCGTGCGTGCGTGCGTGTGAGAATCTGTATATGCATTAGTTCAATCACATCTGCTTGCTCTCAGACAAACTTCCAGTAACCACTTTGTATCTCAGGAAAAGAGGATGAAATAGACAAACAGCTGAGTAGCAGAGATCGAGAGAGAAAGAGAGAGTTTTTTTTCTTCTCTTCTGTGGTGTGTGAGTGGTAGTGTTTTTTTCATCTGGTTTCCTGCATGACTGAATGGTGGGGGGAATTGAGAATGATTTCAGGAAATGTCGCTCCCGAGGGGATAGACCTGAATGAGGCGTGATTGAGGATTTATATCGTCATGGTAACACAAGGTGGTTGCGTGATTGTGTGTGTGGGAGGGGGAAGAATGGTGAGGAGGTAACTGGCTGTAACAGCTATTTAGTTGATTCTATGGGCCTGCAGACACCAGGATGTTGGCAAAACCATTCCTCCTCACCCTCCTTCTCTCCTCATTCCTCCTAACCCTCCTTCTCTCCTCATTCCTCCTCACCCTCCTTCTCTCCTCATTCCTCCTCACCCTTCTCACCTCATTCCTCCTCACCCTCCTTCTCTCCTCATTCCTCCTCACCCTCCTTCTCTCCTCATTCCTCCTCACCCTCCTTCTCACCTCATTCCTCCTCACCCTCCTTCTCACCTCATTCCTCCTCACCCTCCTTCTCTCCTCATTCCTCCTCACCCTCCTCACCTCATTCCTCCTCACCCTCCTCACCTCATTCCTCCTCACCCTCCTTCTCACCTCATTCCTCCTCACCCTCCTTCTCTCCTCATTCCTCCTCACCCTCCTTCTCTCCTCATTCCTCCTCACCCTCCTTCTCACCTCATTCCTCCTCACCCTCCTTCTCTCCTCATTCCTCCTCACCCTCCTTCTCACCTCATTCCTCCTCACCCTCCTTCTCTCCTCATTCCTCCTCACCCTCCTTCTCACCTCATTCCTCCTCACCCTCCTTCTCTCCTCATTCCTCCTCACCCTCCTTCTCTCCTCATTCCTCCTCACCCTCCTTCTCACCTCATTCCTCCTCACCCTCCTTCTCACCTCATTCCTCCTCACCCTCCTTCTCTCCTCATTCCTCCTCACCCTTCTCACCTCATTCCTCCTCACCCTCCTTCTCTCCTCATTCCTCCTCACCCTCCTTCTCTCCTCATTCCTCCTCACCCTCCTTCTCTCCTCATTCCTCCTCACCCTCCTTCTCACCTCATTCCTCCTCACCCTCCTTCTCACCTCATTCCTCCTCACCCTCCTCTCCTCATTCCTCCTCACCCTCCTCACCTCATTCCTCCTCACCCTCCTTCTCACCTCATTCCTCCTCACCCTCCTTCTCTCCTCATTCCTCCTCACCCTCCTTCTCTCCTCATTCCTCCTCACCCTCCTTCTCACCTCATTCCTCCTCACCCTCCTTCTCTCCTCATTCCTCCTCACCCTCCTTCTCACCTCATTCCTCCTCACCCTCCTTCTCTCCTCATTCCTCCTCACCCTCCTTCTCACCTCATTCCTCCTCACCCTCCTTCTCTCCTCATTCCTCCTCACCCTCCTTCTCTCCTCATTCCTCCTCACCCTCCTTCTCTCCTCATTCCTCCTCACCCTCCTTCTCTCCTCATTCCTCCTCACCCTCCTTCTCACCTCATTCCTCCTCACCCTCCTTCTCTCCTCATTCCTCCTCACCCTCCTCACCTCATTCCTCCTCACCCTCCTTCTCACCTCATTCCTCCTCACCCTCCTTCTCACCTCATTCCTCCTCACCCTCCTTCTCTTCTCATTCTGCCATCCCCGACCTCAGTGTCTCGATTCATCCACTGTTCAAAATCTCACTCACCTAATTGTAACTGAGATGGTTTTTCATTTGTCTGTGTGCGTGTGTGTGTGCTTGGCCTTGAATCTCTTCACATGACAGTGATTTAGGCAGTGATATAAGCCCCCTGTGTTCTGTCATTTTCATCACCCTATGGTGTTCATTTAGAGATGATCACTCTCCTCTCTCCCCTCTCTTACCCTACCCCTCTCGTCCCATCCCTCCTTCCCTCTCTCCTTCCCCCTCCTCTCATCCCATGATATGCACGACAATCCCTCCAGGCCTGCTGTCTCATCCATTTGGCCCTGTGTGTGTGTGTGCGGGTCCCGTGTGTGTGTGGGTCCTGTGTGTGTCCAGATTGGAGTGGCTCAAGCAATGTGTATTGGATATGTTCCTGGGTTACAGCAGGACAGCAGCTTAACTAACTGACCAATTTAGACCATGGGGTGAGGAGTGGGAAGGGGCTGGAGGGCTGGGAGGGGATGAGGGCGGTGTTGGTAGATAGCGTTTGCTCAGTACGCAGACGACTGTGTGTTCTCCATGCATGACTACCATACTGTAGTTCTAACTAAAGTGGTGTAGTCACACCTTAACTCGCCTAGATCTATCTACTTCTCTCCTTATCTCTGTCCATTCATCTGCTCGCCCGTCTGTCCCTCTGTGTTTCACACCGTCTGGTCCCAGCCTAGACTTGGTCACATGGGCAGGAAACGTATTACTCTCCTATTTATGTTTCAAACTCAACTGAAACAAGATTGGACAAAATGGCAAACTTGGCTCACACCAAACCTAGGAGTGTACAAGGGACCATAGAGCTGGGCGCACAAAAGGGGGGGTTGGCGGCAAAAACTGGCAACCCAGCTGGGGGGAGGAGCCCTGACGCCATAAAAAAAACAACAACTAAAAACGTTGACATCACTGACGTCACAGACTGATGACATCATCTCACTGCACCCTCAAGAACTACAACAGTACTGCTCCCACTGCTGCTGTGGAGTGCCAACTAAAACCAAACGACCACCCCCCATTCTCCCTCCTCCCATTTGTTGTCTCTCCCCCCCTTCCTCACCCCCCCACCCCCACTGCAGAGCCCTCAGTGAACCCGTCCAGTGCAGGGGTGGTGGCTGGGGCCATCATTTTCAGCCTCCTTGCCCTCCTATTGGTCGGTGCTCTCATCGGCGTCCTCATCAACCGTAGCCGTCGGCAGCGGCGTGCTGGGGGAGGTTACCCTGGCAATGGCGACTTGGCAGGCGGAGCCTACGGCAACAAGGCTCGTCTGTTTGGCTCCGGCAAGAATGGAGGGGCGGGGCCTAACAACAACGGACCAATTTATACATACCGGGAGAACCAGCTTGGGGCGCTAGGAGATAAGGCTAGCAACCACCGCACAACCGGTACTGGAACCGACCCCGCCCCATCGGCCCACAACATCCTTCTCAGCAGCGAGCTGGATGAGGTGGAAAGGAGGAAGTTCAATCATTGCCTCGACGACAGCCTGGAGGAGGAGGAGGAACGCTACGACAGCTTTGGTGTCAACATGGCGACGGCCTATCACATCGGGCGGGGTGACGAGGAGATGGCCGTTTACCTAGACGACGACATGGAATCTCAGAGGGACGGCTCTGTCATCTCCCGGACGGCCATCTATGTGTGATCAGGCCACCAGGGAACGAGAGAGAGGACCCCGCACCACTGCCTTCTACCCTAAAGCTCCACTATCTAGCTCTGTCTGCTGCTGCATCTCCATCCATCCTCCCTCCATCCTGCACTACGCAGACTTTCACCACACTCATCACGCTTTTCCACAAACAAGAAAACGAGACAATAAAAAGATAAGTTGTTCATCTTAAAACATTGACTGGTGATGGAGGGATGGAGGTCGTACGTATCAATGCACTGAAGGTCTGCACTGATTTAGATGTGTTGAGGCAAAAAGTGATGAAAACATAGAAGAAGAAAGAAACGGACTGTCATGTCATTGTTGTACAGTGCTGCTCACCCCCAGAAATGACCTCTGTGTTCCCGGCTGTTTCTCCGGCTGAACAATGCAGTCGGACGTGATGTTTGGTGGTGTGACGGTGTGGACATGTTTGACTCGTCATGGAGACGGAACATGGGGACATCGTAGCCTTGGTTACTGCTTCAAGACTTACCGTTCTTCTCCACCCGTGGTAGAGGGCGGGATGGAGGCGCGCGCGCGCGCACGCACACACACACACACACACACACACACACACACATAATCTTCAAGATCTTTCTTCATCCTGACCAAGGAGTAGAGGGGGGTTCAGATACAAGTGATCAAAGCTGTGTGTGTATCTCTACCTGTCTGTCTGTCTTGTCTATTCTCGGAGAGATGTTGTGTAACTGTGTTGTATCATCACAGATTCTTCAGCCCCCTCAAGGCGGAGGGGGTGGGCGGGTGGGGGGGGGGGCGGCAGTGCAAATCTACATTTACTGTCAATGAGTCATAAAATAGATATGATGAACATGTGTTGTCAGTCTTACAAAGTGTGTCTCCCACTCCATTTCACAAATGCAGCACATATCAAGCTCGCTCTCGGTTCCATCAGATTTCTGTATTTAACTTCAGTATCATACTGTGTGATGGGATAGGTGATATTTAGGTTGGGAAGGTGGGGTAGGCCAAATAAAGTCCTTTATCCACATGGCCAAGTAGCCAGTCAGACAGTCAACCAGACAGACAGTCAGCCAGTCAGCCAGACAGTCAGCCAGACAGCCAGCCAGCCAGACAGTCAGCCAGCCAGACAGTCAGCCAGGTTGATAGTCAGCCAGCCAGACAGTCAGCCAGCCAGACAGTCAGCCAGGTTGACAGTCAGCCAGGTAGACAGTCAGGGGAATACCCCCTATCCACATGCTGAGTGAGTCGGCTCCTGTAACAAAGCCTGACGTCTGCCCGGCGACAGGTGACACCTAGTTCCCTGCTAGACAGACACTGGATGTCTTGTCAGTCCTGCTAATTAAAGCAGAAAGTCTAGCACCTCTATTCGGCCCCTGATTACCAGCTACAGGAGCTAGTGGATCAATCAAGCACCACACCACACCCATAGCTCTCTTTCTAATGGAAATAAATGTATTTGTACCTCCCAAAACCCAGTGAACTGGCATGATCTTAGATATTTTCTTATTCCCCCTCTACCCTCCTCTATTAAATCATTTCTTCTCAATACAAGCCATTCTGGATGGAATGTTTAATTCAGAAACGGGCCTGGATGTGTGATGTGTGATCTGGGGAGGGTGGCTGGGGAGGATGCAGGTACTGGATCATGCTCATATTGAACTCTCCTGATGAAACTAGCTAAGCCTCAGAATTAGACGCAAGCTACACCGCACACACACACACACACACACACACACACACACACACACACACACACACACACACACACACACACACACACGGAGGACCGCAACCTGGAACACTAACAAAGTGGGAGCTCCAGATAAGGCTTGTTGGGTGTTAGTGTAGGAAAGGCTGATAGCCACCTAGTTGGCTACGCTAATCCGTCTGGAGACCCAGTATTTTTAGATGTGAAATGAACACATCGTTACCCTATTAAAAGCACATTTGATATGCCTTCTAAGTATGTGTATGGGCGTGGTTAATCTGTGCATGTGTCTGTGTAAGGGTCATTTGTATGCATCTTTGGTAACGTGTGTGCGTGTGTGTTTGTTAACGTGTGTGTGGTAATGTGTGTGTTTGTGCGTGTGTGTAAGGGTTATCTTGGTACATGCTAGGGAACCATTAGGGCTAAGCCTGCCTGCATATGAGTTTTAGATTCTGTGAGTCTGCAGACTTGACACGCTGCCAGACATGGAAAGAGGTTAAGGGCCTGATTCAACCCACAGTGTATTCTGCTGCCGGATTAGCAATGTTCACTTTAGAGAATCGTCCGTGTGTGAGTGAGTGCGAGAGTGTGTGTTTGTACTTGCCACTTTCACAAAACAGATTTAGGTTGCTCAGATTTGTATGTGTGTGTGTGTGCGGGCAGCCCACCCCATGCTGATTCCCAGTGCATTAGGCTAACATTATGCTGAAGTTACTTATCATAATGTCCTCCATATGCATGTCAGAGGCCTATCATTACAGGATATGTGACTCACTCATCACTCATCACTTGCCCAGCATGACCTGCTGGGGCAGACCCAGGACACAGAGAACAAGGTGCACACACACACACACACACACACACACACACACACACACACACACAGATACACAGCTGAATTTCAAATACCGTTGACAATACGGTAAGCCTCATTCAGACTTTGGAATTCTCGAGTTTTACGATCTCGGAATCCCATAATCTTAGAATGTGTTCTGTTCCACATTCCACGGGTTCTGTCTTGCAAAATGTGGACATGGAATGTGGAGCACAGTGTTTTGAAGCCCCTCAGATTACAGTATAGTCAGAAGGACACAATAATATCACGTTGCCATCATCTGTATTGTACAGCAGGGCAGGCTGTCAGTGTAACTAACATGGCCCCTCAACTGGTCTTGCTTGTCGTTGGTTGATATCAAAATCAGATCACTTGAACACTTAATTGCATTATCACAGTTTGTGTGTTCCATATGATGTTTGTAAGACCGGGTATTGATACTTTTATTACTGAGTGATGAAAGTGATGTTCTAACGTGAGGTGTTGGTTGTGTGTAAACTGGGATGTACAGTAGGCTGTCTATCTAAGATAATTATGGAAGTGTGTATTTATCTACAGGAGTCCCTGTGAAAGATAAGATGTTATTTATAAGTGATGTAAATAGCAGTGAAATTGTCAATTAACACACACATAAAAAGAAGAGTTTTCTTTCAACTTGTCTGCTCTTTCCCTCTTTCTCTTCTCCCCTTGCCACCTCTCCATCTCTCCCTCCTTTTCACTCCTTACATGTCTCCTCGCCCTCTTCACTTTCTCACTCTCTCCCTTTCTCTCTCTCCCTCTCTCGTTCCCTCCCTCCCCCTGCTCTCCATCTGTTATTAAGATGAAAGAGCGAGTGAGCCGGACTCTGCAGGGTTTTAAAAGCCCTGTGATCCCTCCTTCAGCAGACACGGAGCACATTTGATGTTATGTTATTGAGGGAAGGGTGATGGTGCTGCTTGTTAGGACCATGTCAGAATAATACAAGTATTTTTTCGACCACACACTTCCCAGCCACGGCCCATGGACGTTTCTTTAAAAAAACCCTAAATGGGTCACGACATCTCCGTAAATTCTTGTCCGGCTTTAATCTCAAGACAACCAAACAAAGCCTTAAATGTCCTCCTCCCGTTCCTCTTGTTTCTCCTGGTTGTACATAGTATAAATAAATCATGGTGCAGCATCACTAATGTATGTGGACACGTGCAGGCCCGACGCTCTGTGCCTGCCAGGGGCAGCTTGCTGAATGAAAACACATTGGTGGCTATTGTTCTTTCTTGTTTTAATTTCAATTTTTTCACAATGTTGACAAAACTATACCCTACAATGATATAAAAATGGTTATGTTCAGAGCTGGGCCAGCTGACACTGTTCCGCTCTCTGTCACTGTCGTTTTACCGCGGGTTTAAATGTGCTGTGGCTCACCGTTGCCGTGGTGTTTTCGTTTGAAATATGTCGCCCAGGCTTCTTTCTGTCACATTATTTTTGTATTCTGGTGTTCATATTAAAGTGTGATGGGTTTATAAATATGACTAGCCTCATTTAAGATATTCTGTGTCTCAAGGGAATATTTTCTATAATATTTTATAACTGCGATTCTAAGTGTTTCAAGATGTTTCTCTTTTAACTACACATTCATACATCTGAATATTTATTATAGTAAATATCTATTTTTGAATGAGTTAATAATCCATATATAGACCCACTGCAGTATCTTTATCTACCGTAGATGTCCTCCAGTCTGACATTTCCACTATATAGAAACCTTTTGGGTCCAGCTGGGTCTCAATTACTTAGTTTTACTGTATAAAATACACTGAACCCAGAGCATGGTTTCTCCCTGTACTGCCCAGTTGGCAGCACAGTGGATAGAGTCCATTGATTCAGATGTTGATTCCCATGGGTGCCCCGCAAACATCCCTGAAAAATATATCATATCCCTGCTCTAGTTTTTTGAGCATGTGCTGTTAGACTGTGTAGAGCTAAGTAGATAGATACAGTGCCGTGCCACACAAACATAGCTAGACTATCAGTATGTGAAACAGACAGAGCTGGAGAGAGAGTGTTTTACTGTGTCGAGTCCTCTCTCGTCCCACTCCTGTCGCCTTGACTACGCCTCAGTGCTGCACTTTGTCATCCTCGCTCTCATCTGTGGGTTTGATTGCTCATGACTGCGAGTCCCGGACGTATCGCCGGCGGGTTGAGTTTGGTGAGAAAGAACAGACAGTCTACCAGGTGGGGAGAAAGGGAGAGAGAGCAAGAATGAAAGAGTGATAGAACGAGAATGAGAGAATCAAGGAGAATGAGAGTGAGAGGAAGGGAAGACAAAGAGAAAGATGTAAAGATTGAAGAGCTCAAGACCAGGAATTCTGAAAGATTCCGTTGACCTAAAGGATAAATCAGGTGTTTGTAGATGAGGAGGGATAATCACATCCTGCTCTCGTTGTTCCCCAAGCACGAAACAGACCCCACACTTCAACAGAACAATGGACCTGAAAGACCAAATGCATTCGTTTTCCCTGTGTTTAGAGAGATGGGAGGATGAAAGAGGAAAGGGTGAGAGATAATACAGAAGGCAGTATGTGGGATTTGAACCACCCCACTAGGCATACGTGATTCAACCCCATCTGTATCTCACAAAGACAGGCAAGACACCAGACCACCCCTTCTACATGTATTTACAACACAGAACAATCAGCCTGGCAACTGAAACGTTCTGCTTCACCAGACTACCCACCACCTTCCGTACGCACGTGCCTCCCTGTGTGACAGGTAAAGCGTATCTAGGTCGAGCCATTGGAAGGTGAAGAATTGTGACAGGTTTAGACAATTTGTGTAGTCTTACCTCAGCCCATCACAGCAGAGCGATGGCAATTTGTTGCGTCTGCGCCGAGGCCTGGACCCATCTGGTGTCTAACGACTTCACCGCCTCTCACGGATGCTGTTTCCTGTGTTTTTGCGTCGCAGAAGAGTGACGGAAATTATTTGTTGTTATCTAGGCCTGTGCGTTTGTGTGTCTGTGTGTGCTCTTGACTGTCAGATAAAAGCTTTTTTGATTGTTTTTTACATTCAGAGGTCAGCTGGCTGAGTGGCATTTGACAAATCAGAAGACCAATTCAGTATGTAATTCTTGTGATTGAATATATACAGTTTCCGTGTTGAAGAAACCACACAACACACTCCCAAAGTCAAATGCAGAGTTTTAATCATTTTAACCAGAACTGCAGGCTTCCCATTTGAAATATTCTATTTAATATTTGTTCTATTCTTTGTGCAATGCCAGTGTTTTTAAAACCCATCTATAGCAAGCCATAATGTTTAGTTTTTTTGCTGACCTGTAAATGTTGTTTAAACATGGACTTAGTTTATATTGTATCTAGCTCACCTCCATAGAAGCCAAACCCTGAGGCTGTCTGCAGGACCTGATAGCCCTGTGTGTGTGTGTGTGTGTGTGTGTGTGTGCTTATCTACATTACTGCCCTCCCCACTATTGACAGGCCCCTAATGGCCATGTCTGTCTTGGTTTAATGGACAGGCAGTAGTGTGGATGCCCTCAGGGGTCCTCCAGTACGGATGTGTGTCAAGCCCTTGGGCCTCCTTTTCTCCTCTCCTCTTCACTCCCCTTCTCTCCTGTCCATCATCTCCTCTCCACTACTCCTTCTCGTCCTCTCCCCCTGCTCTCCTCTCCTGTCTACCACCCCCTCTCCTCCTTCTCTCTTTCAGCTCTCCTCAGTCTGAATGGATTGACACAGACGGATGGTCAAAGGCCTAGGGCAGCTTGGGCACTCTCCTGGTTGTCCTCAGACTGACTGGCAAGCTGGGGGTGATGGAGGTTAGGAGGGGAAGGGAGAGAACGGCTTCTCTCAGTGTCTGGATTGAGACAGAGACTGGGACAAGCAACATACCTTGCATCCTTTGTCTCTTTCCCTGCCTTTGCCTCTACCCATGCTTCTGCCTCTATACCTGCTTCTGCTGCCACACCTGGTTCAGCATCTATCCCTCCTTCTACCCCTCCTTCTATCCCTGCTTCTATCCCTGCCTCCGTTTCCGCCTCTGCTCAAGTCGCGCTTAATGCGTCGCAGAATCTTTTGAAACAGTTCAAGTCTTAAACTTTAATGAGGCAATTCTTTTTTTTCTTAATGAGCCTGTGATCCTGTCTCTCCTTTCTCACAAAGGTAAGGTGTGAAGGTGTGACCACAGGATGGAGATATTTACGGTGCAGATGTGTGGAGATGTATTTATTTTCCAGACAGCTTCTCTTGCCTACCTCGTTAGCTTCCTCCTGGGCTCAGAAACACATGACTCCACTGAGCAGCTCTGTTCCAGAGGATTTTCTCCTCCTCTGGATAATTATACAACCAGTTCTTATTTCTGCTGATGGTCCTCCCATGGCTTCAGCCTCAGCCTTGTGTTATGTGTCCTAGAGTGAAGGTTTCTGTCCCGAGGTTATATCATTCTTTCTTTTATATCGTTATTTCCCGGTGTAATGCAGGATCCCGTGTCTGTCTTTGAACAGCTATTAGCTCTCATCATTTATTCAGCGAGCTATTTCTGTTATCTCTCCACATGCACGTACACTCACACTCACGCACACTTAATGCATACGCCCAAACCTACTGGCTTGTGTGCATTTCGACACACAGTAAGTTGTCAAGGAGAGATGAGGAGAGTTAACATCATTCTCCGAGTGTGTATGTGTGAGGAAGGGGTAATTTGGGGTACTAAGAATAGATGTGCAAGATGTAATTGATTTTGATGCAATGTGGAGGGTGTGTGTGTGTGCGTTTATGTGTGCATGTCTGTGTGTGTTTGTGTGTGTGTGTATCTGTGTGTTCTTTGTGCGCCTGGCTCCAGGCGTCCAGGGCAACGCACAGTGTAGTAATCCATCAGTTCCCAACACACTGCTCCCACTCGGGGCGCTCTGCTTCTGGAAGTTACTGCCTGGCCAGGAGACAGAGAGATAGCAAGAAAAAAGAGACTGAACGGGACGCATGTCTGCGTGCTGGGATGGATTGAGAGAATTCTCTTTAGGCTGCTCATCATCTTTGCAGAGAGTATCAAAAAATGAACACGAATGGGATCTGTAGAAGAAGTTTGTGTGTGTGTGTGCTGTGTGTTTGTGTGTGAGAGAGGGAGAAAGAGAGATTGGACATCTTTGTGTGTGTGTGTGTGAACGTGGGTGTTTGTACTGTAATCTACAGTAGGTGGGTATGCAGCTGAACAGCCTTTGTACTGTACTGCATTGAAATCAATCATGATCTTCTGGGGAAGTCTAAGTCTTTCTCCTGCCCACAACCTCACCATGTCTACTTCTGCTTGAGAGAAGAGATGGGAAAGAAAGAAGAGAGGGAAACAGGAAGAGTGGAAAGGGAGCATGAGACGAGGTAAAAAGAGACTGAGAGAGATATAGATTTATCTCTCCATTTCACGACGGCGGATAGCCGGCCTTCTCTTCGACTCATCCCTCTCACACATCTATCTCATCTCGTTCTCCGGCGATCTCTTCACCTGCCGTCCTCCCCTCCTGCTCCACACGCCCACAGTCACCCCCTCTCGTCTGTCCTCGCCCTCCATCAGTTCCACCTACACACCCCCTCCATTCACTCTCTTGCTCTGGCCACAACTTGGCTTCCTTTTTTTATTCCATCTCCATCACTTCTGCCCCCGTCTTTCTCCTTTTGGAGAGTTGGTGACAGAGGCTTCTCCATGTCTCCATCCCTCACACCCTGGTCTGACCCGTTCTCCCTTAATCTCCTTCTGTCCTTCCACCTCTCTTCCTCCCCCCTTTCCCACACCTTTCATCTCCCTAACAGATTGACAGAGTGATAGATCACGTCTTTTGGCTAGGAAGGTATGCAGGGGAGCTCTTGGCCAGACCTATCACTTTCATTTCTCCTCTCATCCCAGCATATCAGACGTGTTCCTGCTATAACGGAGGGTTCGTATCCTGTTACACACCTCCACTAATCCCTCGCTCCATCTGTCTTTAGCACTCCGTCAAATACAGACACACACACACACACACACAGATGCTGAGCGCACACACATGCTGCACACACATTTTCTCCCTCTTTCAGAGTCTTAGTTGTCAGTGGGTTGATTTTGTTTCTGTTCATGCCTCCCTCGATGATACACACACACACACACACACACTCCTGTCCCTTTTAGCGTACATCAGTTAGCTAACAGAGCTTAGCTAATCCAATAGAGACTACACGGTTCAGCTTCCTACCCTTCTCAGGGGTCTTCTCCTTCTCAGCACACGTGGCCACATCATCCCTCTCTTCACCTCCCTACACATCATCCCTCTCTTCACCTCCCTACACATTATCCCTCTCTTCACCTCCCTCCACATCATCCTTCCGTCCACATCATCCCTCTCTTCACCTCCCTACACATCATCCCTCACCTCCGTCCACCACAATCACCACCTGAGGTGAGAGTGAGAGTGAGAGTGTGAGAGAGAGAGAGACTGAGAGAGAGAGACTGAGAGAGAGAGACAGAGAGAGAGAGACAGAGAGAGAGAGACTGAGAGAGAGAGACAGAGAGAGAGAGACAGAGAGAGAGAGACAGAGAGAGAGAGACAGAGAGAGAGAGACAGAGAGAGAGATACTGAGAGAGAGAGATACTGAGAGAGAGAGACTGAGAGAAAGAGAGTGAGAGAGTAAGAGTGAGAGAGTGAGAGAGAGAGAGAGAGAGAGAGAGAGAAAGAGGCACTTCTCTCCCGCTTGGCTGTGATTCCAGGTGAAAGCCTGAGTGGGCATGGAGCATTGCCTGCTGGGTAAAACATTTCCATGCAGGTGTAGAGGTGGGGGGTTGGGGGGGAGGAGGTGGCATGGGGGGAGAGGGAGGTGGAGAGAGTCCATTAGCAGACCTGAGGTTTCCTGTAGCTGGTTTCACTGTCTCTAGCCTGGGCATCTCTCTGACCTCATTTAAGAATGTGTTTGTGCGTGTGTTTGCGAGTGAGTTTGTGTCAGTTACACAGAGAAAAGAGAAAGAGAAATGCAGGGGTAAAAAAGGAGAAATTGAAAGTGAGAGATGCTCAAAGGGACATGTGCATTCTCTATTATATCTATAGGTAGTCTAAACTACTAAACAATGCATACACTGTATACTCGACATATCCAGATTTTCTGTTCCAGAACTGAGCGGAAATCTGTTCCTATGATGAACTGCTCTACGTTGACTTCAGAGGAACATGACTCTGCAGGCAGAGACACCCTAACCCTCCAGACAGAGGCTCCCTCTCCCCAGTAACAGGGTCGATTGTGTGATTAGTATCCTACGTCAGTGTCTGCAGTGATACCAGACACATGAACCCACAGGCACCTCTGTGACCTACCATGATGCCTAAAGGACCCCCACAAAACGGCCTTGTGTGTCCCCCGGGATTGTGTTTTCTAAACGGTGTGTGTTTTCCAAATAATGCATGGTCCTATACTGGAATGACACTATTGACCTTTCTGCGAAAGGCGCCCGCGCGCTTGTGGCAGGGTGTTTGTGTGTTTCTTGGAGTGTGCTTGTGGCAGGGTGTTTGTGTGTTTCTTGGAGTGTGCTTGTGGCAGGGTGTTTGTGTGTTTCTTGGAGTGTGCGTGTGGCAGGGTGTTTGTGTGTTTCTTGGAGTGTGCTTGTGGCAGGGTGTTTGTGTGTTTCTTGGAGTGTGCATGTGGCAGTACGTCTGTCTGTCCCCATCCTATCCCTTTCCAGATATGCCCTCAGGTCATTGGCCTTCTAACTGAGCACTGCACCCTCACTGTCACTGAGATTATCACAGTGCTGCCCTCGCCTATTCATGTCAGTGTGTGTGAGTGTGTGTGTGTGTGTGTGTGTGAGAGAGAGAGCCTGGTAGTGGTGTTTGTTGCAATGTGTGCGTGGTTGTGTGATTTCTTATGTGCATCTGAGTGTGTGTGTGTGAGTGTGCTTGGTTCCCAGCAGTGCACCATTGTCAGTCATTGTGTGTGTGTGTATGTATGTGTAAGTGTAGGTGTGTGTGTGTGTGTGTATGTGTATCCATTTGGACTCCCATTGTTCGCTGAGTGAGCATACTGCATTTTCGAAATGCCGTATATAATTATAGATTTCGGATTTGCCAAGATGGATTCCATCTCTCTCTCTTTTACTTGTTTTTCCTCTCTCTCCCCTTTGTCCCTGCTTTCTCTGTCTCCCCCTTCCTCGCGCTCTTCCTCTCTCCATCCCGCTCTCTTTCTCCCTTCCTTTCTCAGCATGAATAATACAGATACACCCACAGCTTGCTATGAAATAAGGAAAAGCCCTGAGCGTGTATCTTATCAGCCTGTTTTCTCTTGGGGTGAATTGAGAATCTGGTGTGGCAGTTGATTGCTGAAAAGTATGTGTGTGTCAGGTGCAAACCCCCTTTGCCTTGGTGCATGGGTGTGACGGTGCGTGTGTTGTGTCTTTTCCAGATGAGTGGTTAAACAAGTGAATTGACTATGTGTGTTACGCATGGTTTACAGTATGTTAAGAGGATGTGTGTGTGTGGACCTCTCATGCCTTGCATTGGAAAGCAAGTCTCGTGTGTGTGCTCAGTGAAGTGTGTTCTGTGGTGTGTGTTTGTGTGTCTAAGCATGATGAGTGTGTGTGTGTGTGTGAGAGAGAGAAAAAAGAGAGAGGGGGGGGCGTAGACAACGTCCCCAAGTGTGACTGAAGCAGTTGTCTCCACAAATGGTCCGTGTGAAGAGAAAGACCAAGTGCTTCTACTTGACACGCACGCACGCACACACACGTACTGTGCACACGAAGACACTCACATGCACTTGCATGCTTGTTCTCACATGCGTGCTTTCTTTCACATATACATCCTCACACATGTACAGAGACACACAAGCAGATGGTAAAGAGAGGCAGAGCAGAGCAGAAACCAAACGAGAGGGGGAGGAGAGGTGCAGGAATGTGTCTGAGGTGAAAACAGTCATCTAGTTAGGCAGAAGAGAGGACCAGATGGAGGAGAGGATGGAGGGACGGAGGAGAGGGTGAAAGATGGAGGGATGGATGCATGGGGGGAACGTATGGATAGATGGGAGGATGAAGAAATGAAGGGGTGGAGGGATGGAGAGAGAGAGAGAGAGAGAGAGAGAGAGAGAGAGAGAGAGAGAGAGAGAGAGAGAGAGAGAGAGAGAGAGAGAGAGAGAGAGAGAGAGAGAGAGAGAGAGAGAGAGAGAGAGAGAGAGAGAGAGAGAGAGAGAGAGAGAGAGAGAGAGAGAGAGAGAGAGAGAGAGAGAGAGAGGGGTCAGGGCAAGCACACTGTATCCGCGAGCGTCGCATGTGGGCCGGTGGGCAGCGATCACACTCCCAGTTGGTGTGTTCTCACCCCCTCCCCCGTTGTCCATCCTTCTCCCTCGCTCCCTCCCTCTGTTTAGAGCTGTGAAACAAGCTGCCTCCCAGGAGGCCGTCTACCCTCTGCCTAAGCTCTGTGGAGGAGGAGGGGGGGGGGTCGTGTGTGTGTGCGTGCATGTACCAACAATGCCATACATCTGTGACAAAGTGCCTCTAATCTACCCTTAGCAACACTGCATCTGTGTGTGTCTTCCATACACCTCCCCACACCCCCCCACCTCACAAAAACCCTATCCAGAGTAGCCACCTACACAGCTGAGGCCTTGAACCTTTAGCCGTCCCCACGCAGCGTCAGACAAAGGAGCAAGGGTGACAGCCCCCCCCCCCGCCCCCCCCCGCCCCCCCCCCCCCCACACACACACACACACACACAAACTCTGTTCCTCTGACCAGGCAGAACGCTACTGATGGCTTATTTGTCAGTGGCGCGACAGTATCCAGCAGTCTCTCGCTTCCCTCTTTCAGTTTCTCTCTTCCTCCCATGTCTCGTTTTGGAGCTTCAGTGAATTCTCAACCCTCCCCCTGGGACCTGATCATAAGTTCCAATCAAGCTGAGAGTTCCACTGTTCAGAGCTCAGCCTTGGTGGGCTTTGTCAACGAGGACCAGGTCACACGGTGCCGGCATCGACCGGCAGCGCGGGGGCAGAGGCTGTGTGTCTGGCCTTTCATCTATTTTCTTTACTCTTTCTCTGCTTACGCTGTGTTCCCATGCTTTCTGGCGGCGCGGCTTTGTGTGGTTGACATTAGGAGCGACGGGACCAATAACACCTTCCCATCCGACTGCTGCTTCCGCTCCTCCCGTGTGTTTCAGAGACGGAGCCGTCCTCCCCGGTCAGCGACCGAGCCGCAGCTGGGGCCGCTCACGCAGATTGTTGACAGGTCCCCCCCCCCCCCCCAACAAACAAGCACGCAGACGCTCGCCATCTGCCCCGCCAAAACACTGTGTCTCTGAGCCGTTTGATCACAAGGGTCACCTGCTCCAAGGGCATCACAAAGAGTGGAGGTGGTTGTGGTGTGTGTGTGTGTCGGGGGGTTGGTTACTGCTAGTCTGCTAATCAAACACCTGGGGTGCATTTGATTTGGTTTACCCAGCACCAGTAAGAACCGGGGGGATGTTTAGATGGCAGTAGATGTTGGGTGAAACGGAGCCAGTGCTGTATTGATTGAGTGTTGCAGTGCTCTCTGAGGGAGGGTAGCACAACACACCTTGTGCTACCTCGCTGCGTGCCCTACGGCTGTGTGTAGGTGTGTGTATGTGTGTGTCTCTTTGTGTTTGTGTGTGCGTGTGTGTGAGGGAGAGCTTGTCGCCTCCTGTTAGCTCACTGAGTGCTTCCTGGTACCCACAGGTAACTGGCTTTGACATGCCTCAAACACGGAGTGTGGAATGTAGCCCCCTTCCTCCCAAACACACACACACCTGCCAACGTGTTACATGGTTGTTGTTCCCTGAACATGTTCTGAAATGGTCTAATAACAGTGTACTCACAACCGTATAAGCAGCAGAGTATTGTAGTTCTGGTAAACAGGAACTGGCAAATTAAACAGGTTTCACCCCCAGGATATGACAGATAAACCAGCACCTACACACACCTGCTCAGTTTACACACAAACAAACAAACACACACACTCATTCTACACAGACACATACAGTACACAACCCAAATCATGCAAACAATAACAAACACAGACACTCACACAATTGTTTAAACTCAATTGTTTAACGCACTTAAACAATTGAGGACCACCCATTTTGAACTCCAATACTGATGTAGTGGACTGGTGTGTGTGTACTATCAGTATCTGAATCCATTGTTAACAGGTGGAGTTTGGTCGTTTTGTTGATTCAGGAGTGTGAAACAATGCACAGAAACAGAGATGGTTAAGCAGTCAACTTCATCATAGGAGCACATCTCTGTGTGTGTATGGGTGTCCATGCCTCTTCACGCAAGACTGACTTGTGTGTTGTAATTAGGTAGTATCATTAACAGCCATTGGCGTCAAGCAGCTCTCCTCTGCTTTCATCGGCTCTCTGATTAGTCTGATCTTGCCCCTTGACCCCTGACCCTCACACACACACACACACACACACACACATATGCCCCCATACACACACACACACACACACACACACCAAGAATGAAAGCTAGAGAGAGAGACATAGTTGGAAAACACAGTGTCTATATTCTCCTGCATATTTATGGTTGTTCTAGAACTTTCCATGAATACGGAATGTTGACAATAGTATCTAAGTGACTCAAATAGTCCTGCCCATGTCATCATCTTGCACTCTCAGACAGTGTGTGTGTGTGTGTATATGCGTGTTTGTGTGCGCATCACCCTTGGGTAGTATTAGTCAGGGGAACATACTGTTCCTCCTCCAGATTATAATATTCTTCTTAATGTGGCTTGATCAGGACTAATGGACCATAACTGTTGACTCTCAGGGGCTCTTAGCTTCAAATGTGTGTGTGTATTCTGCAGAACAACACCGTCTTCTCCAAACAATTATGCTTGATGTGTTCTCAGTATGTCTTATATTATGTGTGTGTGTGTGTGATTCGGATGCTGCAGAGTGTAGCATCCTGTTGTAATGTTGTCATCACAGTATGTGAATGGATCAGCACACTGTGTGCGCCAGAGTGCTGCTGACTCCTGGTGCCGACTGCCTCTGTGAGAGAGTGTGTTGATTAAGGTGTCGATTGGGGTGTGTTTGTGTGTGTGTGTGTTTGTGTGTGTGTGTGTGTTTGTGTGGGTGTGTGTTTGTGTGTCGGGGGGTGTGGGGGGGCGTTTCTGTCTCGAGGGAAGAGCCAAACAGCACAGTTGTCATCCATCTTTGTGAGAGTGGCTTTTCTACTTGCTGAGGGGTTTACAGTGAAGGTGACTCATGTTAGAATGGGCATGTTGGCAGTGCTCCCATCAGTTCACCCATCTGTACAACAAAGTTGTTGGTATCTTCTTCTTACAAGACTATGAATCCCCAAACTCAGGAATGTTAGCAGTATAGCAGTAGCTCCTTAGCCTGCTCCTAACCAGACTCTCGTACATTTCATTTGTACAGAGAGTCTGGGCTGGCTCCATTGACAAGCGTTGACTTCCTTGTAGGCAGCTACTCTGTTGAAGTTTAAAACTATTGGATCTGCCTAGAGCCACTCTGATCTGTCATAACCAATCGTTAGTGTTCGCCTTAGCCAATTCCTTCACCACCACTGTAAGAGAGCTAGCTGCCATAGCTGGAAAATCTAACTGTTCCCGAACCCCGCGGGGAGGAGGGCCACAACATCATGGCCACCAACAAAACTCAGCTAAACTTTTTCTTGCTCCGGCTTTAGCTTATGGATATTCGGCAGCGTTGCCACGATGGACCGAATGTGGCTTCGCTCGCATCTTTCTGAGATAATAATAGAGGTTAAAGATGTTGGTTGTTTTTGTCCAAAGCCTGTGCAAAAATCCCTTGTGGAAAACATCACCTTGTGTTGATGCAGTTCTCCTGGCTTTAGTGTAATTACAACAAGCAGACAATTAAAACCAGGTTAAATAGTCAGTACTGGTTTCAGCAGGACACAAGTAGTTTTTTCGAGATGTATTGTTTTGGCGTAAACAAAAGAAAATGCTTGGTTCTATCTAATTGTAACACTAGTTGTAGAAACATTACAAGAAACATTTTAGTCAGTTGCTTGCTTGAACCCTTTTAAGGAAATTCAGTTTTTCAAACACAGTTAAAATAGTATTATTAGAAACCCTGATTATATTTTTTGAGTATTTGCACTTAGAAACCATTTAGGCAGGATTATTTCCTCTGTGCACTCAGATATAAAAGTAGTCCCTGGCAATTCAACAATTTCTCCACAAAGACACCCAGCTGAGATCCAGCTGAATCATAGAGAGGCTTTAAGCTTTCAGCTCACTTTCTTCTTTTCGACTTATTTTTTCTTTCCATTGAGTTAACTTCAGTCAGGGCCTTGCGGGGTCTTTATAAAATGTTGTGTCCCCCCCTCCTACCCCCCCCGCCCCCCCCCCCCCCCCCCCCCCGGCACAGAACAGCCCCCCCCCCCCGCCCCCGGCCTTAGACTCAGCACATTCTTATCTGACCTCGAAGAGAAAATGACTGTGCTCTGAAAGAGGAGAGAAGGAAGGAAAGAGGAGGATGAGGAGGTGGGGGTGGCGGTATTTAACAGTGATGGGCAGAGGGATGAGGTGATGGATGAGTGTGTAGTGGTATGAAGGGGAGGATGGATGAGGGAGATGATGAAACACTTGCTTCCCGACAGGCAGGACGGCAGGCTAAGAAAAATCAGATGTTTGTCCTGCAGGCAGCGATTTGATGTGTGTGTGTGTGTGTTTACTGTATTGGTCCAAGGAAGCTGTTGAACACGAGGTCACACAGTTCAGTGTTTGCTAGCTCAAGCTGCAACCAATCACACACACAAACAAGCTGAAGTCAATGTTACTGGACCTCTTCCCCACAGTCTCTAGTCTCTCCTCTCTCAAATGCTCCCTATGGGTGATTTGTTTGATGTGAGGAAGACAGTGCCCATGTGTAATGCATATATTCTTCCTGTTAACTCTAAAAGGAAGAAAGAGAAGAAAGAAAGAAAGGAAAAGTACCACCTGAATATTTGGGATGTCTCGGCTCGCCGGAGCATGTCTGGAATGAAGCCAGGATGTGGAGTGCAGCATGTATTCTGCTGTTGAGGTGCTACGTAACCCGACACAGTTCAGGTAAAATTAAAGCATAGATCTTACAGCAGCTTGTCAGCAATTATCACTGTATCTTCCCAAGGTGAGAGCACAGTGTGTGTGTGTGTGTGTGTGTGTTAAGATGACAGAAGTCTCCACAAACAGTGTTAGCATTGTTTGCAAAAATACAAAACAACAGAGAAACAACAGTATCTCATCACAGGTAGGCTGCAGAGATAGAGAATGTGTGTGTGTGTGAGAAAGAGTGTTACTTTACTTTGTGTGAGATTACGAAGGTCAACCAGAGGGAGGACAGATGACCGATGGGAACCCAAGGACAACAGGGGGCCGAGAGTGTGTGTGTGTGTTAAATAGAGGATCTGTGTCCTGATTCACTGTGGCACTGGATGGCAGGAAGCATACTGTTCCCTAGGGAGCAGAGAGAGGAGATCAGCATCACTGTGAGAGTGTACACATTCTCACACACACACACACACACACACACACACACACACACACACACACACACACACACACACACACACACACTCACATACACACACACTCACATACACACACACTCACTCACATACAGACGGACGGCTTGTAGCACACACTATCATACTGCGACCAAAATAGCAGCAGAGACTAACACACACACATGCTGTCATGACATCAGCCTAATCCGCCGACAGTTTAAATGCATGGGGTCACCTGAGGGTGGTAGAAGGGATGTGTGTGTGTGTGTGTGTGTCAAGGATCAGTTTGCATTCCAGGACATTGCCTGCTCCTCATGACTGCTCATAAACGATATTTGAAAGGAGTATTTCAAAGTATCTCGAGCCCTCAGGCACCCTCACCCCATTGGTTGAGGGTGCCTGAAGCTCCAGGGGAACAGGAAGTGAAGCTTCCCCTGCAGACTTCCCCTGAAGTCTGCTCACTAGGCTCAACAACAGCACCCTAAGTACCTGACAGGACTGAAGGTGCTATTTTAACCAGGCAGCTTAGACACCTACAATATCCTTCCCCTCTTCTCTCTTTGTTTCTGCTCCTCTCCACCTCTCCTCTATAAAAGAAGAAGAGCTGGATTAAAGGAGGCTATTTAAACCACACAGCTCACAGCCCTTCTGTGGACTTAGGAGGCCAGCCACCTGATCTCTGCCCGCCCGAGCTGCCTCTGGTGTCACACACACACACACACCTCATTATGGTTGCCTGTTACCTGGTAACAGGTTCATCAAAGGTGTCAAGGCAGGACCCAGATGAGTGGCAGTCTGGAGGGCTCTACACACATGCACACATGCTGGAGAAGGTGACCTGCTTTCAAGTGGGAGTTTTAGAAGCAGAGAAGATTCTCTGATGCGATAGCCTCCTCCTCTCCTTGTCCCCCCCCTCCCTCCCTCTTGTCTAGGTGAATGTACTCTCTCTTGTCAGCTGGCTGTCTAATACTTATAAACCTGAAGTTGACGTCACACTGATTCAGTCGAGACACAAATCAAGGTCTCAGACGGTGGGTGTCTGTCTTTCTGTTTGTCCGGTTCACCACTTTCATAAACATTTAGGCTTGGAAAAACTCTCCTGGTTCAGGTTAGGATGTAATGGATACCAGTGCAGAAAAGGTGAGACATAGAAGGATAAAGAGGAGGGGAAACGATCTGTTCTGTTCTGTTCTTTCCTTTTCCTCCTCCCCTCTCCTCTGTCATGCTGCCCTAGGCAGAACAAAAACACTTTGACTTCTGACCAGGTATAACATCTGCTTTTAGCGGTTGCTTATTACATAAAAGGTTATAATCACGAGAATTGCCACTCTCAACATTATTAATAGATCACTGTGTTTTCTGCTGAATTTTCTCCTCACTCCAGAGCAGTATCTCCATTGGCCATATGGCCCTCAAAAACTGCATGTGCACTTATGTAGGGCTAGGTGTGTTGAGTACTAGAGACAGAAAGGTTAGCAACAGTAGGAGTGAGATTCTCTTGCTAGAGGCAAGAGGGGGAGGGGAGACAGGTAGAGAGGAGGAGAGGTAAGGAGGAGGAGTACAGCGGAGAAGAGACGTTCGGACGTTCGATTTTGTGGGCTCCATGGACATGTTCTCACTACCTGTTTTTCCTCTTCTCCGTGACAAATGAGCCTTCTCCTCACTTCTCCCCAATCCTCTCACTTCTTCCTTTCTGTCATCTCCTCTCCTCTGCTTGACTTCTCTTTTCCCCCTCTCTTCCAACCCTGTGGATGCACCCTAACTTTACCTTCCCTCCCGTTTGGCTAATCACATCTTGCCGCTGGCCTTTTCTCAGCTAAGCTCCCCTGCCCAGCCCCACACACACACACACACACACACACACACACACACACACACACACACACACACACACACACACACACACACACACACACACACACACACACACACACACACACACACACAAAACGCACACCTTGATTGTTGATGCTTGATGTCTGATTCTAAAACATGAGTCATTATTTATTGAAAAGACAATTTGTTATTATCAGATAACATCTATGGTTGGAATGTAAACTTTGATATCTGGCACACATCAAATAAACATCATGATATCAACATTGCAACAAGGGGAAAAGGTCTATCTAAATTCAGTGTGTGTGTTTGTGTGTGTGTCTCTTTAGCCGTGTCCATTTGCCATTGAATCGCACTGAAAAACAGCAATTTAGGATGGAGATAGTCTGTCACCCCCCCTCCTCCCTTCCTCCACCACCCCTTTCCCCGCCTTCTCCTACTTCTGCAACCAACTCATGGTAATAAATTATTGACTGTCATTTTCCCAGTTGTGAGGGTGTGTCTGCAAATCCCCTGCCCTAGATTATTTACACTCTCCTGTACTGTGGGGCTAGGACTAGGGCTGGGATATGGGGGCTAGAGCTGGGACTAAGGATAGAACTAGGGGGCTCTGGCTAGGAGAATGAGGCTAGGGGAATGGGGGTCAAGAGGACTGGGATTGGGGGGCTTGGGGATAGAGGGACTAGGGGATAAGTGTTGATCCTGGGGCTATGATCTGGGTCTGAGGCCCAGAGGCTGTATCTGGAAGCACGTTAGTCCTCCATGGACTCCTTCAGACAGGAAGCAGCCCTTATCAGGATGCAAGCCTGGTAGTCAGACAATGCAGAATCCCCCAGTCATCCATCCTCCCACTCCTTCTCCAGTCACCTGTAAGGCTGGCTATACTGCCAACCTAGCCCTCCTGCTCCACCCTGTGGCATGGAAGCGCAACACCGTTTCAATATCTACGTCGCCCCAAGTGGTCTTCTCTGGGTACTTGTTAGTGCACCCCGCTGACAAGAAACAGTGACAGTAATCAGAGTCCATCAGACTCCTCGTTGGCCACTCAAGATCGTAAACACACTCAAACAACCAGAAGAAGGAAAAGATTCACAGCTCCGGTTTATTCAAAGCCTGTTACATTTCTGGTGTGATCTCCTTTGCTGCTACTGTGTTAAAGGCTGTCAAAGCATTTGGGGGTGGGATGTGTGTGTGTGTGGGGGGGGTGGGGGGGTGGAGGGTGTCTACAACCTCCCCCGATTACATCATCTGTCTATCTGTCTAACTAAGAGTGGTGAATGAAGTTGAAGCAATTCTGTCAGTTCATTCCCCTTCTCTGTCTGCTGTGTTCAATCGTCTCCCCTCCTCTCCTGTCCTGTCCTCTCAGACAAAGAGAAGCAGGTCTCCGAGGTGCCGACTGGCACGATCATCGGTGGTATCATCGGTGTGTTGATCGTCTTGCTCCTCGTGGCTGGTGCCGTCTTTCTGTTCCTCCGCAAGCGAAAGACGGATGGAGAGAACGGAGAGTAAGACAGCGTTTTTTCTTCTTCCAGTATACACTTAAGGAGCACTTTATAGATCGCTCTACTGAGGGACAACTGTGAGTGAAATCCGGTTGACCCCATTATTTGTAATTCTCTCTCTCTTATCATACAGGGGTCCCCCAAAGCACAAGCCCCCTCCCCCAGCAAACAAGAAGCATGAAAGTTCAGCTAAGATGGTGAGTGGCTGGCTGGCCCTGTCAATCGCCGATGCCCTTGTTCTATGTGAAAAGAATATTCTTTCAGAAAAACATTCATGTTTTAATTGGTCGGGTACTGAGAAACAAAGTGAAAGGGATCAATAGACTGTGTGTGTCTGTGTGTCTGTGTGTGGTGGGGAGTTTCTGTGTGTCTGAGTCTGTCTGTGTGTGTGTGTGAGTGAGAGAGGGCATATAGTATGTTGACTCCAGACTAACGCAGTCATAATGGGGCTAATGGGTATCGATCTGTGTGTGCGTCTGACCCTGACCTCTGTGTGACCTCCAGCTAGACAAACCAGCAGAGCCTCCTGTTGAGACTGAGCCTCTCAGTCAGACCTATTATGTGACCAGCGTGGAGCCTGTCACTGTAAGGTTACAGTACACACACACACACACACTCACACACACACTGTATCTTACAACTTACATATTTTACAACTCAGTTCAAAAGGTATTCTGTACTTCTGCACATAGATGCATTGCTATATTGTCTGAATACATTACAAATGATAAAGCATCAATAAACGGCGTGACTCCTCCCCCAGGACCTAGATGTGTGTGATGACAACGTTCCTCCTACTGGTGCCTCCAACGGTGGCACCCCCTCTGCCCTGGAGGACACACTGCAGTACAATGATGAGGCCAACGAGTCGGCGAATGATTACCTGCCTCCCTACTCTTCTCTGGCCCCACCCCCTGATAACGTTCACCAGGAAGGGGGAGAGATGACCCCTGACCCACCCTCCACCACCGTCTCACGTGGCGAGAGCTTCATGTCAGCTGCCATGTACGTGTAGTGAGGGGGGGCTGGAGTCTGCCTGACCGGCAGCCTATCAGACCGCTCCTCTTCAGCTGGCTAGGCCTTCTAGGGAGTGGAGTGACAACACAAACCCTCACCAGCCTCTCTGTGGTCCACACACCCTCACAGACAGCCTAGCACACTCTTCTCACTTTCATTTAACACTTTTTTTTCTGGCTTTTTTCTGGCTCAATTGCCATGAAGCTTCTTTGAAATGTATCAAAATATCCTGCTTTTGTTTTTTTTGCCTTCATGCAGATGCCAGTCAGAGCTAAACAGGAGTAGAAGACTAAGTAGCTAACTAGTTTGTTCTGGCACTGAAACAACATTACATGATTTAGGAGTCATTCTGATTCATTTTTTAAGTTCTAAGTGGAAAGAGTTGATGAGGCTGTGTGTCAGGGTAACAAAATGTGATGTACTGGTTTACAGCAAAGCACATGCAAGCAGACAGCCCTTTGTTTTAGAAATTATGGCACCAACACATTTGTCAAATAAATGTCAAAGTATATGGAAAGTATGTATTTTCAGTGTGTCAAAACTACCCAGCTGACATTGGAATCTACTGCCAGTGCAACCATTTTATGAACTCTCTCATTGAAATGGATATACACACCAATGTGGCTAAA
Source organism: Hypomesus transpacificus (assembly GCF_021917145.1). Taxonomy (NCBI): domain Eukaryota; kingdom Metazoa; phylum Chordata; class Actinopteri; order Osmeriformes; family Osmeridae; genus Hypomesus; species Hypomesus transpacificus. Next base: position 5,563,606 of record NC_061063.1, read on the forward strand.
TATTTGGCACACCAAAAATATGTATTCTTTTCATATTTTGTATTTTAATCCTATTTTAAAGTGTTTTCTGTACTGTTATGAACAACAAACTGTGGTTAGATGTCAGTTCTGAATAACAATGTATATCCTGTCTTTTCAGTAGATGTCAAACATTGCCAAATAATCTACAGACACTGTAAAAATCCTGATGATTCATATAATGTTGGTGGAATATGATGTGCACATAAAAAAAAGCGATGTCGTGTTTTCAGTGCCTCTGTGTAGGGCTGGTCGTTTCAATGTGGGATCAATGAAAACGTGTATTTTATATTTTAACTGCGGGTTTATTGAGGTTGTCGCAATGCTAGTGTTTTTGGATCACAATTGGCAACGGTATAGTTGGTTTACTTGCTTAAAAACTCTGCATGGCATGCTTAGTGGGGTGTGTTAACACTTGTCAGGTCACCTTCCCAGCATAGTTATTATTGAACTCTCCAGTTTTTTAAATCTGAGTTTTAAATGTACAACCAAGTCCCGATATGTTCATTGATTGTTTAAACACAATAGTGTAACAATAGCAGACCTAGTAAAGATGGGGTGATGGTCTTGACATAGAGAGCAGGGGAGAAAAAGGGTGAGGTGGAGGCAATTAAAGTTATGCAAATGGAGAAGAGGAGTTGTGGGGTTGCCAAACGACCAACATGGTTGAGCTTTGAGGATGGTATGCTGGCAGACCTATAGGGGCTGCAGGGTGCTAGGGGTCACACCCTGCAGCTGGTTGACCTTTGAAAGATAGAGAGCACCAAACCTTGAACAAGCACGCACACCTTTGTTAAATACAGCACCATATGTACTGTATGTAAATAGAACAACAGGATAGCTAGATGAATAGATAGATGAATAGATAAATGGCTTCAGTTGCTTGGCTAGAGACCTGCTCTCCCACTGGTGTTTCTTCAAAGGGAACTTCTGCATGCTGCATGGAATTCTGGGTAGGTCCACTTCCTCTTTCCTGTGCTAAAAGGGTGCCATGGCAACGAGATGTGACTTTGAGGCTTGCAACAAGTTATGCAGTACAGACAATCAGTATATATTATTAACTATGGCTGTTCATGGAGCTGGAAAGGGACATTGAGTTATGAATTGTGAATGTATGTTTTTTATTGTAACTTTTTTATCATTTTATTCCATCTTCAAACTGCTTTCAAAAACATTTTTGTTGCGGTAGATTAATTTAAGGTAATGCATTTTCGTATGCTTTGTTGCTTCTTTCTCTATTACTCTTTGGTGTACTGCCAAAACCATAAAGATATCTTAATATATTCCATGAGATTAAGACAATCATAAAGATTAATCAAGCAGTCAACTATTTACAAATACCTGAGGTAGGCTACACTTGATTGAGATCATACAACTCAACAAACTCTAAAGAACAGTCCCAAAGGTGGTAAAGGTAGATCAAATCAGAAACATCCCAAACACAGTGCTTACAAGTGTTTGATATGTGGATCTGACCAGGTAGTGCAGTTTCAAACTCCAGGCGGGTTACGTTCATGCTCCCTCCAAGAGTTGGTGTTAGATTTTTATCCAACCCCTCCTTTCTCTCTCCTCCTTCAAAATGCCAAAAATACAAACCGTAAAGCTTGTGGGCGATAAAATGCCTGTCAGGATCCGGCCTTCTCCTTCCCTCCCTTCGTTGCTGCTCCTGCTCTCTGCTTCTCTCCCTCTGTCATCTCACTTCTTCTGTGCTTTTTAAAAAATCACAGAGCCAGATGTGCCTTCATTTTGTTTTTTTTAGCTTGTTCATTTTCACATTTAGTTTCTGCCAGAGTAAAGGTGGTGGTGGGGGGAAAACAAGAACAAAAAAACGGTTTGTCACCACTGATGACGTATGTTAATGCTTAAAACACTGGAGACATGGAATTCTCTTTTTTTAACAGATCTTTTATTTGAATGCTTTTTTGGGAAACTTTACAGATAATTGTCTTGTCCAATAAAATGTCATCCAAAGACCTCCAATGACTCCATTCATACTCTAAACCTCTCTTCTCTGCTTATCTGTAGTCAACATACACTCAAACGCGATTCATAATGACTTAAGCCCAGATATTTTGAAATAAGAAACCAACTAGTAACCTACAGTCGTTGCTTTAGATACAATACCATGTGGGTAAGTTGAAATATCCTTCTTTTGGGAGAAGCCCACTTATGGACCCTCACCCCTCAACGTGAGCACTGAACAAGATGTGGCCCTTACCATCATGTCTCGCTCGATACAGCTTATTCTCTGGTCTTCATGCAGAAGCACAAGTCTATCTTTGGCTAACCTGTTAGCGATTGTGTGTAATTAAAACCTATCACACCCCCATCCACCCACCCCTCTTTTATCAGCCACTGGAGTGTGATAGCCCAAGTCCCCAAGATGTCACGCAGCATTAACGTTCAGAATTAGCCGCGTGGCACAGCAGCGGGGCTGCCGTTGACAAGACGCGTCCTGAGAGCAGAGATTGTCCCATGCCAGGCGAACTTACATTAAACTGTGGTGACGGCCAGTAACTTACAGAAAATTATGAAACGCTGGCACTAATCAGCACAGAACGATTAAAGAGGCTATTTACAAACTTACAGACATAAGCCCTGCGTCTGAACTCCAGCTCGGTTACATGAGTGACAGATACACACATAGAGGAGAAATATGAGGAGATGGGGGGTGGAGAAAGATTGATTACTGACATTGATTCAATATCCAAGTTCACATCATGCACATAAGACAGATGCTTGAAATTCAATAACAAGAGTCACATTTTATTATATGATATACAGTTTACATTGGATTGGATGTTTTTGGATGAAAAGAGTAGGAGAGTAAGACTGCCCTCTGTTGGTTCTACTAGTCACATTAGGCCAGGCAACTGTCCTGTTCTAACATTTGTTGAAATTCACCCCTACCCAAGGCTGACTTAGCCAGATGTTTTTTTACAGATCATTGTCAGTAGTTCCTCATAGGACACTGATTCTTCCAAACCACAAATGACAAATATCTTAAAACTCTGGATATCTTCAAACAGATATAAGCATATGTATATACTGTATACGTAAATATGTATTTTTTTTTACCAGTTATCGACATGCATAAAAGTAATCCTTGAAGCCACACATTAGTTATACAGCTAGTCGTTGGCAATAAACACAAATCATGGCCAGGGATGAATTTCCAGACTACATTTTAAGCCCACAGATTCCATGCACATATCTTGACAGATAGTTAAACTGAGTATATTTGTCTGTCTGTGAGTCAGGCTGGTGTCAAGCTGACAGGAGTTCTGCTGTAATCACAGTTTCTGAGACTCTCGGTCTCACAAATCTAGGTGGATTAGTTTTCCTGGGAGAAAGAACGTAGCGTGAGGCTTTGAAGATGATTGTCACATTTTCACACACACGCACACACACACACGCCACGTGATATGCTAATCAAAGTATTTGATACATGGTGCGGTTGTGTCAACATCCAGTACACTGGCCTTTGTAGATTTGAGAACATTGGTAGCAACTCTACTAGGAAAGCAAAAAAGAATGGCAACATCCCCACTGGTGCCCTTTGCCAGGACCTGACCTTCCTTGCTTTCTAGCACATTTACTGCTAAAACATGGACCACTCCCAGGTGGGTACGGAGGTAAATGATTTCACTTATACAATCATGCTGGATCAGAGAACCTCAACATGGGGGAACGAAGCACAGTAGGGAGCTCAGGATCTAGTCTTTGTGGTGAAGCTAAGTGCATATTAAAATGGACGCCACAGTCCCAATTACGTACTTAGTTCTGAGCAGGACTGCAGTTAGACACTTCTGAGCAGTGGGAGGCTGATTGACTAAGGCGATGCCTGAAGATCCTCATTCTCTGGTCACAGCAGGTGACTTCATTCAAGTAGGACTGGAGTTAGCTCTGTCGGCTCCCAGTCTGGCCAATCAGTGGAGCTGGAACCAGCATCTCAACTGGATCAGTCTATTAGGTCAGGTCCACCCAATCTGCCATTGACTTTGAGAAAAATGCATATTCTCTGTAATTGCTGTCAATGGGAAACAAAACTGTAATTTTGTAAGTTTCTAAACAAGCATTAGGGAGTTGGGCTATGAATCAGAAGGTTGTTGGTTCGATTCCCGGCCGTGCGAAATGACTTGCCTCGGGGAGAATGTCCCTGTATTAACTGTAAGTCGCTCTGGATAAGAGCGTCTGCTAAATGCCTAAATGTAAATGTAAGCGTGTTATTCCCGGATTTCAGAGCAGTGCGTTAAAAGGTTAGGAATTCCACAGATGCCTTCAGGGTTATGTGGCTGCATACCAGGGCTGCCCATCCTTGTTCACAGAGAGCTACCTTCCTTGTCACTAATTACAGGTACATTGGTAGAAGTACAGGTACATTGGAATTCTTGGTCATGCTCCGCTTGTTTGTTTCCTGGCAGTTTAACTAAAATCCTACATGGTTCTAAATCAAAATGTCTACATAAATGACAGAATACAGAATCATGTGAGCTGAACTACCCAACTTCTGAGGAAAGCATTACCTTACAGAACCCCTACAATCACATTCATTACATTTAATGTACAATAGGTAAGAGCCACTGAGAAAAAGAGAAGACAGTGCCCGCCCATTATCCATGCCGTCCACCAGAGGGTGCAGTCAAGGCTGAACTGGATGTAATTCCCTAGACTATCCAGCAGAGGGTGTGGCAAACTAGAGTGGTGAGGGGGGAGTGCTGCAGGGAGGGGGAGTGAGATGGAGCACCCTACCTCGTCCTGCAAATGAAAATGTCGGTTGGAGGAAGTGCCTGAAGGTCAAACTCAGCATCTAGGCCATGGGTGGATTTCTACACACAACACTGACTCTGCTACACAGCAGTGGCGTTGCCACACAACACTGCCTCTGCAACACTATCTCAGTCCTGCAGCACTGACATACTTCCACCGCTCTCCTCGACTATGTGTCCAGTTTCCACTAGTTCAGGATCTCTGTGAGTTCCTCCCTTTGTTCCTCTGTCTGTCTGTCTGTCTGTCTGTCTGTCTGTCTGTCTGTCTGTCTGTCTGTCTGTCTGTCTGTCTGTCTGTCTGTCTGTCTGTCTGTCTCTCTGTCTCTCTGTCTCTCTCTCTCTCTCTCCATTTTCCTGCTGTCCAATGCAGCGAGGAAACGGTGATAACAATCTCCATGGAAACAGCCCAGCAACAGGCTGGTCCCTCAGAGCCAATCAGGAAGCTCGGAGTGCTCTGCCTCTCCGCCAATAGGAGAACTGGCCCTGTCAAGGTGAACGCTCATGGAGGCGTGAACCTTCTCTTACTCGTTGGTGAGTCTCGCTGTGCGTCTGGGAGCCCACCAGACAAGGGCGCCAGTTTGTGTTCCACGTCCATCAATATAATCTACAACCTTAGAAGTTTTCCCAACAGTTAACATAGCTTATGGAGCTCCACACTAGAACTGTGCTTATCTTATCGTCAGTGATGATGCCAGGAAAAAGGAGAAACAGTACGAACAGTCTTTGAGAATGAGAGACTTAGATAGACTGCTGTAGGTGGTATGACTACTGAAGCTATGCCCCCAGACCTGGTTACCACAACCTACCAACAGAAGACACACAGACACATCTAACAAGCACTTATCAAGGAGTCTCTCCCCCCCCCGTTATCATGCAGACACACACAGCAGGAGAGAAAAGGTCAGTGGTTGGCTGTACACACCGTACCCACTCTCAATCGCTCTCTCCATTCCGCCTTCTCACCTCCCTCCCTCCCTCCCTCCCCTCCCCTCCACCCTACTCTCTCACCTTCCCTTACTCCCTCTTTTCCTTCATCTTTCCATCCCTCCATTTCATTAATGTACGACCAGGTCCATTACCCAACAAAAAGGCTTTCGTCAGGCTGAGGGTTATGTAATGTTTCAGACAGCATGAAGCTAACAACCATGCTGAAGGAATTTTTTTTTTTTAAAGTGTGTGTGTGTATGGGCATGTGCATGCATGTGTGTACACTGGCCCAGCCCTGATGTAGGCTCATTGGTACCAGTCTGTTACTACAGCATTCAGAACCAATCATCTCCAATCACGTGAACGTCCATGACAGGATGTTGTTGCCAAGCAACCACCCCTCTTGTCCCTCTTCCCCCTCTCCTCTCGACGCCTACGTCCTCCTCTCCTCTCGATCCCGTCTTCCCTCCCTCCTCCTCTCCTTCATGCTATCTCCATCCCTGTGCGAGTGGGTGTGGGGGTGACAAAGCTGTTTAATTATAGACACCATGGCATAAGAGGGGGAATTACGTGTCGGTGCTCAAATTAAACTTGTCCATCTTGCTCTCTCTCTCTCTCTCTCTCTTCCTCCTGTTTTTCATTCACTTTTTCTAGAAGTTTCATTCATAGATGTGAAGGGTGCGTAGGAGGACAGACTCGCGAGAGAGGGCAAAGGAGGAAGGCTGCGTGAGGAGAAAGAGAGGAGAAAGGGAGTCGTCAGAAGATGTACTTAACAACCAAAGCTTGATGTGGGGAAAAGAGGGCAAAGCATGACCCAACTAACTGTAGGGAAGTGGAAACACCATAACCGCTGTCACTACGTGGCACACCTATGTTCCCCAGACCCAATCCACACAACCTAAATCTCTATGCGTTTAATCAGTGAGATGCCGAGAAGCCAACATAGCAGGCAGATCCACCATCTCTACAACAAACACTTCCTGTCATGAAGCTCCCTGATCCACTGATTTGTATCTGCCTCGAATGCACGCTAGCACGGGTGTCTGCAGGGTAAACGTGTCTCGGCACCAGAAAGGTTAGAGTTAGGGTCATTGGTGAGAATCAGGGAATTCCAGTCTGATTTACCTTCCAAATAACAGCACTGACACATTTTATTGTTGTGTGCACAGTACCATTCCTGCGCCGTTTAAAAAGGCTTCCACTTCACAGCAGTCTGACACATCCCCCATGTAGAGGTGGACCCAGACATCCCAGACACACTGGGCCATGTTTCTGTACACGTGTCTGTTTCCCTCAGGAGTCCTAGACGGATTCTACTTTATTGTGAGGATGTGGCTGACAAGCTGCCTCTTGCTTCACTGGAGCTCAGTCTTGAAAGATAGGAGGGTTCCTCTCTCTGTGCAAGGTCATCACGACATCACGGTATCTATTAACTCGTCGCCCCAACCAGGCCAATCAGAAGCCTGCCCTTGTCCTTGGTCTGCTAGCTGGATGCTCTCCCTCTCTCCCTCAATCACCTTCTCCCTCTTTTTTTGTATCCCACTACTATAGTCACCTACTCTCTGTCACTCCCTCTCTTCCTCTCCATAGTCACTGTTCTGTGTAAGGTGTAGAGTACAGTTTGTTATGTAGGTACTGAATATGTTATCTAATACATCCAAGCTGGAACCCAATCAAAGTGCTGTTTTATTTCCCTGTCAGACGCCACATGCTCCCTGATTAAATACTGCATGAGTATCAAAGAAAAGTGTTCTGTTCCTTCCCTTTCTAATAATGAAAAGAAAGAAAAAAGGTTGTTGTGTCGTGAGTCATTCTCCTCCCCCCGCTGTTCCACCCTACCCTCCATCCCTCCATCCCTCCCTCCATCCCTTCTTCCTTCCTTCCCCCATAGTAAGCATTATGCAACATTATGATAGAGGCTTGCTGGGCCGTCAAAGAGATGAGTGGAGGACGGGGGTGGGGAGGAGTTGCGAGGGGGGCGTGATGAAGGAAGAAGGGGGGGGGGGTGTCGTACTAGAGAGTGAGAGAAGCAGGGAGAGACCACTGTGTTTCCCTCACTCTGCTCAGCCTCCTCCACGTGCCTTCGCGTATCTTTCCCTCTCTCGTCTATCTCACCCCTCCATTCATCACCGCCCCTTCTCTCTCTCATTCTCACACATTTTTTACTTTCTCCACTCCACTCAAGGTCGTTGGCAAGGACTGCCTCATCCTGCTTGCCTCGCTACTGTCGGCTGCTGAGCCTGAGCCTTAAAGAGACAGCAACACTCGTTTAGAGCCACAGCAGCCATCTTGAAGCTCCACAACACTGCACTGCCATAAACAGGGGGCTTTCATGGAGGATCTGAGGCTTTCATCTCGGTGCTGCCATCTCCACTGATGAACATGAGAGGTTGTGATGTGTTTTGGAGGCAGTGTGAATATGGTGGAGTGGTTGTGTGTGTCTGGCCAGGAGAGAATATACCTATACTCACACATACACACATAGACACACACGCATGCGCACACACACACACACAAAACAATTCTATTCTTCTCACACATTTATAGTTGATATAAATTATTTCCTTATTCACCTTTTAAAACGTCTTATTCCAGTACTGTACCCAAGAGTTGACCACCTGAGGTACTGTGCAAAGGTTTTAGGCAGCAGCAAGGCTTTGGTTTGAAGTTGTCCTCCTCCCAGATCCTCTCATGATCCCTGGCCACCCTGCAATCAGGTTGACTTGTTCTGAGTGGAGAAGAGGACTCGGGGAGTGGGGGTGGGGGGAGTTAAACATCATATCAAAGATGTGCCTGTAACTTGTATTCTTGGAAATGTTTTGGGGATTTAACAAGTAAAGACGGGATGAGATCAGACCATGGTCAGGCTCAGGGTCAGGGAGATACTCCATCTCTCTCTTTCTTTCTCTCTCACACACACACACACACTCAAAAACACACACTCACAGAAACGTCTTTGTGAATTATTTACTGAAGGAGCACTTCCAAAAAGGGTTTTCTTGCTCCATCAGAGAGAGAGCAAAAGAGAGAGAGAGAGAAAGATAGTACACATATATAACCAGTGAAGGTCTGGCCATTCAATCAGTATGGCATGTTCCCATTGGCCCAGAGGGACGACTCCTCTATAGATTGATTTACCTCTAAAGAGTCTACCACACACACACAGACACAAACACTCCCAACATAGATTTTGTGCTTTTGCAAAATGACTTCCATGTACTGAGGTGACAGCAAAAGGATAAGAGAGATGGATGGATGGATGAAGAGAAGGGTTTGGAGAAGGGGATTGGACTGGGAGAGAGAAAACAGCTGGGAGGCAGATTAAAGCAGACAAGACTGGAAAGAGAGAGAAAGAGACAGAAAGATAGGAAGACAGAGAGAGAGAGAGAGAGAGAGAGAGAGAGAGAGAGAGAGAGAGAGAGATTGTGTTTGTAGTAGCTATAAAAGAAATACTGAGGATTTTAGAAGTGAGATCAGGTTCACGGGAAGCCATGGCAGATATGGTTTAGCTATAAATTCAGTGACGTCAATCATATGAAACGGCACACAACTTAGCGCCATGTGAAGCAACACAACCAATGCGTGGGACCCACAGCTTGGTGTACAGTAACCCGTTCAGGAACAGTAATGCGTTGATAATCTTGCCGTGATGATCAGTGAGGATGGTGATGCTGTGGTCTAATGAGGATGTGTAGTGTCTCTCTCTCTCTCTCTAGAGTGAATATCTCCTTCCTCTCTTCACCCTCCTCTTTCTCAGTCCCTCACCCCCCCCCCCCCCCCCCCCCCCCCCCATCCCGGGTAATTTTCTCACTCTCATCCGCCTCTTCACTTTGTAGAGACTTAAGGGCCCCCTCATTCGCACCAACACAAGGAGCTTATGCAACAGCACAGGGTCTGTGTTTGTGTGTGGTGCATTTGGGTCCATGTGGTGCAGATGGGGAGAGAGACAGACAGACAGACAGACAGACAGACAGACAGACAGACAGACAGACAGAGAGGAAGAGCGGAAGAGAGCCTTGGTTGTCCTAACATTGAGCTCTGTGTTCACCTGTGTGTGTCAGTAGACATACCTGCTGTGACAATTTGAGGGGTAGTGATGTTACAAAGAAACACTGAGAAGAGGTTGGTGTTACCATGTGCTTGTGTCTGTCTCTCTACCAACGTGGTATGTGTATTCCTTTTTTGTGAATGGGTGATTTTAGTGTGTGAGTCAGGATGTGTTTTCCCCTAAGAAAGTGTATGCATGCATTCGTGTGTGCAAGTATGTGGTGGTGTGTGAGTGTGTGTGTGTGAGTGTGTCCCCAGAGGATATGTCTGTGCTCTGTGGTGCAGTGATAACCATAATCAGAGCATGCATGGCCTCTCCCAGATTCATCTCATTTACTTAACTAATGGCTCGCATCTGCACACACACACACACACATACACACAGACACACACACACACACAGACCCCCCCGCCCAATGACACACACAAACCATTGACTGACAACTCTGTAGGCCAAAAAAAGGCATTTCCTCTGGTCTCATCTCGTCACCGTCTCTCTTTTCTCTCTCCTCCCTGACTCTCCTGTCACCTTCTGTCGTAGTTCTCACCCTTCCCCCTTTCTCCCTGTCGCTTCCTTCCTCATCTCCGGTGCCTCTTTTCATTTTTACCATGTTATCTCTCTCGCTTTCTCTGGGTCATTTCTCAGTGTTCCCTCTGCTTTCAAGCTCCATTTCCTTCACTCACCCCTCCCTCCCTCCCTCCCTCCCTCCCTCCCTCCCTCCCTCCCTCCCTCCCTCCCTCCCTCCCTCCCTCCCTCCCTCCCTCCCTCCCTCCCTCCCTCCCTCCCTCCCTCCCTCCCTCCCTCCCTCCCTCAGGGTAAGCGTCATGTTATTTCAAAACATGAAGTAGTCTTTCTTGGCCTCTTCCAACCCTTCTCTCTTCCCCGTTTGCACCATTCTCCATCCTTTAACCTAGTCTTAATTAAACCTGGTCTTAGTTCATCTGTCCAACTCTCTCCCTCCCCAAACCCCTCCCCTGGTGTGAAGATCTCAGATTAGGTCAGACGAGCCACCAAACCCAGATTACAGGGCCCTATAGGATTAAGCCCTAAAGCCGACCACAGTCCTCACTGTCACATACATTAAACACCAGTGGGTTTACATGAACGGCAAACACTCCAGACACACACACTTCATACACACACACTCCACAAACACACACACTTCATACACACACACTCTGGACACTGCAGGCTGGACACACCCAGATTCTGGATGTTGACTAGAGTGAGCTATAGATTAAGTGGTCTGTCTGATGTTTGACATACATGAAGTACCACACTGGTTAACTTATCACAAAAACATACATTTCCCTGTTTTGGGCCAGGCACAAAATGACCCGCTAACATGATGGAGAGACCATGACACTTCTTAATCTCACTGTCACCCTTTATCTTTAGGTCTCAATCTTCTGTCTCTCTCTCACACTCACCGCTCCTTCTCTTCTCCCTCTCAGGCTCCAGTCCTCTTTTCCTCTTCCCATCTCATCCTTCCATCCCTCTTTCTTAAATTGTCTTTGTTCCTGTCCCTCAGCAGGACGATTGGTAGGCAAGCCTACCTGACTGTCGTTGCCACGGTGACCAGGTTTGTCTGTTGTTGTTGTTTTCTCCATCAAACGTTCTTTTCACTCCACCTTTCATCCCTCCTTCACTGATTAACAGTCTAATGGACAGGACAGTTGTGTCTGTCAGAGTTTAAAGAGGAATTCCTTGTCTCTGCTGCTAGACATTGAGAGAAACTATTTACATTTAGTCATTTAGCAGACGCTCTCATCCAGAGCGATTTACAGCAAGTACAGGGACATTCCCAGAGGAAAGTAGGGTGAAGTGCCGATTCCCTAACCGCTCAGCCATCTGACCCCTTACGGGTATTTATATAGTTTATATACTGTATAACCCAATTTACAGAGATGACCAGGCCGTAGTGGAACTAGGAGGAAAAAATTAGAGATGAACACATATGCAACAAGCACATGCCTAAAGTCAGAGGGAGAATAGCACACACACACACACACACACAAATACACAACCCATGAGTACCCATAAATACCTCTGTTGTTCTTTCCAGGGACACATTAGCTGGTCCTCCCAGAGTAAAGGTTCTGTAAACACAGCTGGTGATATGGCAAGCTTCCTGGCAGGTGTCTGATACAAAAATAAATCAGCAGAGCTGCAGCCTGGCTTTAGAACCTTCTGGATTATAACTGAATTAGGACGGTCACAACCTAGAACCTTCATTTTCTGGAGAAGTCTCACATGACAACACATGCCTGTCTGCTGAAGATCAAACCAACAGTCAATTAGTCATGACGTTTTGTGGAAGTCTTCCTGTGAGAGGGAATTGCTGTGAAATAAGCATCCACAGGCTACTTCTGATTAATGGAGAATGATGGGACATTCCATGTCAGTGCATGTGTGCAACGATTGCGACAGAGTCTGGCTGAATTTCAGCCCTCTGTAACAATTAAACTAGAGACCAATAATATTCGTGTCCAGAGAGACGTATTTTTAGCGCGGAGTTGGGCAAGGCTGGGCTCGTTAAATAGTCCCAACTGATAATTGCGACTGGACAGACGGTGCAGCACTCTCACTCACCGGCGCTTTATTCACTTGCGGAGTAGTGTGGAGCTGAGAAAGGGAGTGACGCGGCAGCTGGCATAGTGGCGGAAGGAGACCGTATCCAAATCACTGAGCGGTTCGGCTCTCCGTTTCGCCGGCATCATTTGCGCCTAACACAGAGCAACGCTCGGGACGCCCACATTAGGTATCGCTAGGCTGCTTGTCATTTTTTCATCTTACACAAAACGGCCCCTCTGATATTAGTTAAGCGAATGCAGCTTTGCAGAGCTGCTCAATGAAACTTTTCCTTTTCAAGTACCCCTCTGTCCGTTCCTCTTATAAATGATTTGATTTGATTGACTTATTCGTTAATTGACTAGTTATTTTATAGGCTATAGTTTAACTTGAGAACAACAGACATTTACTGCGGATAGAGAAACACGGATCTTCTGACTAGACGAGGAACGAAAATTCTCTAATTTTCCATCCTCAAAACCAGCTATTCTGGTTGAATCAGACTTGAAACCGTTACATCTACAGAGACCGGACTGACTGCGCCAAAATGGGGGTAAGAGCCATTTCCCTAATTTAAACGTTAACCTTGGGCTTCAACGTGGGCTAAGATACTCAACAGCTCAACAGCTTAGTTGAATAGGCAATATATATTTTTGTTGCGTAAAGGGTTAACATTTATGGAGGAAATACCTTGACAAAATTACATTGACCACTATACTTCCATGGCTCGTTAAGCTATAGCAAATTGATGTGGCATGCATGCCTTCTATCTCTTTTGATACACTGCAAGTGAATTGCCCCATTGTCTGTTTGTCCACTTCTCATTATTTGAATACATGTGTGTAAGAGAACATTGTAGAATCTATGATTATACTGCGTTTTCCAAATGTGTTTGTCAACTGATTCTCCTCATCCACACTCCCCTCGGTGCGCATAATGCAGTTACCGGGAGAAGAGAATCTGGCATTTCATTCCCCTTCCCAAACTGAAATTAATACTGACAAACAGCTGCACCAAGGGCTATCCTGTTCTGACGATTAGATTATCTAGGTGCTGAAACGGCAAAGGCGCACAATCGGCTGCTCGTGCCAAACGGAGATCAAGTGGTTTCCCACCCAAATCCGCTGCACTGCTATTCTCCGATTTTCTCCAATCACGATCTGAAAAGTATATCCAAATACAAATGATATGAAGACAATAACGAAATAAGGCAGGGATGTTTATGGATATTTCAGCTTCTAAATGCTCGGGATAACAGGGAATTGATGGAGTGCTGACAACCGTCTCTTTCCTCTCAATCAGCACATATCAGCTTCTGTTTAATCGTCTCAATTATAATTGGCCTACTGGTCTGGCTGAGACAGCCTATTGTTTCAGATTTTTACCATAATTCATTAGGTTCATTATGAAGTATAATATCCGTGTTGGTCTTTTGAGTTGATGAGGATGCGATGGGAACAAACCCAGAAGGGTGGGGTGGGGAATTAAATATCAGTGTAGGATAATGGAATCTATCAGTCAACCAGTTGTTTTTCTCATTTTGTAAAGTCATCCCTTTATTTGACCCTACAGACGTACATTGTTGGGCTATGCTAATGTGGATGTGTGTGAGGGAGGGATGAGGGGAGACTGAGTTTAGGTACCAATCTGAACAGACAACTGCGTCAAAATGGTTGCCCGGCTCCTTGTCGGTCTGGAAGGTTGTCATCATTTACCGTGCAAAACTGAATTGAATAAAAAACTGTTCAAAGCTACTGTTGGTTTTCACTATAGTTTGATTAGATCCTGCCAAAACGGTCGATTCTACTACTCACAAAAGGACAAAACATTTCCAATCGCTAACCCTTAGTCGAGCCGCTGATGTAATGTGCCAATGAACCGCGGCCCTTGACAGTCTACACTGACCTCATCTGGGCCGACAGTTGATTTCACGCGATCAAAATTAGAGGAGTACTCGAAAGGATCTTGCGCAGTCCTCGTAAAGCGATGACCGTTATTCGGACCGCCGGAGGGAACTTGCGCAAGGTTCCACAGAGCCTACTGTGTCAAAGCACTCACTGTCCAGCGCGAGTGGAAACTCCCGTATTCAGGCTGTGATTCGTTGACATTTGTGGGGCGGAAAGGAGGGAGCGGGGGTGGTTAAATGGCAAGACATTAAGGCCAAACGAACCTCAATGTCAATCAGTAAAGTCTGACCTGGGAGGAACCACTTGATGGCAACAAAGATAAATCGAAGGTCAGCCGGTAGGTGGGACATGTTGACTGCACATCACAGTGCAGACAAGGTGATACACACAGAGTAGAGTGAAAGAATGAAGAAAAAATGGAGGAAGAAAGGGAGAGAAGTATGGATATACAGTGGGTGGGGGAAGCCCGTGGAGGAGGTCTCTATGGGGAGTCACCTTGAGAAGCATGAGAGGCTGAAGGATGGAAAGGACTCGCAGGTGCCATGATAGGGGTAATGGCTGGGATGGATGACTGACAGGGAAGGAGGGACGTAGAGAGAGAAACTAGCAATGGTTAAATGAAGGCATTTCCTGTTTCCTCTGTGGATAATGCCCTTGGTGTAGAAGGAGAACCTACCAATCACAGTCAGTCACTCAGAGGAACAATATCACAAAATGAGGGCTGTTAGTATATGTTCAGAAAGAGAGTGTTAAAGACCCACATGTCCTAAAGGTGTGCAAATCCACTGTTGAGGTTTCTGATCATGTTTAGGAGCTGGTCATTGGCTGGTGCTGTGAAGGTGAGGATTGTGATTGGGTAGCTCCATGAGTGAGTCAACCTTGGCCATAGAGCAGTTGCGAAATTAGCTCCTGTCGATAAGTCATCCAGTCGATAGGGCTGCCTGCGCAGCCACTGTCTAGTTTCCATGAGGCTGTGAGTGTGAGATCCATACTAGTGCGTGTGTGTGACACATCTATACTACAGATTGTGTGTGTGCAATGTTTTAGTGTGTGTTTGTGCACAATCTATATTACTGTATGTGCGACCTATATACTACAGTGTGTATGTGCTGTCTCATTGTGTGTTAGTGTGCACGATCCGTTTCCTGGGTGTGCGCGTAAATGTGTGTTTGATCCATATTCAGGGTCTAACCTCAGTAATGAGGGTCATATAATATGCTCCAGTAGTGTTCGGGCACAGACACAGTTCATTTCCTGGTAAGTATTCTATGACATCATTTCCTCTAAGGGGTACCAAGGCCAATCAAGTGTGAAGTTTAATAGGGCTGTGGTCAGAGATGCATGCACAGGGCTTGTAGTGTGAAAGATATATATTCTGTATCATGTTATGGAAAAGGAAGGAAATTAAAAGTGTATTTTTGTCTGTGTTCCAATAAAGACAGAATACAATTCACCCACAGAGGGTTCAGGATAAAATATGTGGATTGCTCATTCTATACATGCAATCATTCTAATGGTTACAGCATTCAAAGTCTATCAGTCCAGACCACCCACACTTCAGCATCACAGTGATATGACTGATGTTAGGATACCATTGATGAACAGATGAGACAAGTGAATAAGAAAACAGATAGGTGGGCTTGAGGGTGGGAGGGGGTGTAAACAAAGGGAGGAGGGATGGGGGACTATAGGTGGAGGAGTGGATGATGTGGGGGAGGGATGGGGGACTGTAGGTGGAGGAGTGGATGATGTGGGGGGAGGGATGGAGATGGAGAGTGGAGTGGTGGGACTGGCCAGCGTGCGTCAGTGTTTTCTCGGTCGATCAGCTGAACTTGGTGTGCTTGTGTGTGTATGGTGACACAGAGTGTGGTAAGAACCATTGGACTGTTGGTCTGTGACATCCATGTAGGCTGAATATCCTATGAAGCCAGTTGAAATTATTCTACTACTCTACTCTACGATGTGTGTGTGTGTGTAGGATTAGGATCCTAGCACAGATCCAGGGCATAGCAGAACAAAAACACTATGGACATGGTCTTTAACTATGTTTGAATCAAAGGCATCTGTGCTCTGTCCTGTTGCTGGCTATGCCCACTGGTGGACTGAACATCTGGAACCGTCTTGGAAGTCTGGTCTGTGTGTATGTGTGTGTGTGTTTGAGGCACACAATAATCCACGGAACAGATGGATACATTATTGATTGCATGAATGAGTGCATGAATAATTGAATTCATCTTTTGGTTTAGTTGAGTATAACATGTGACTCATAATTTGAGGTGTGTTGTTTTGTACATCAAGATGGTTGACATGTTCAAGAGTGCTTGAGTCATCCCTCCGTTTGCAGTACTGCGATTTAATATGAAAGTGAAGGAGAGAGAGGAGTCCCAGGATTATGGATGTAGGACATGTATGAGAAAGAGTGAGAGATTAGGAGTGGGATGAGAAAAAGGGAGACGAGATCGAGGATAAGTAACAGAAAGAGACAGGACGATGGAGCGGGGGAGACTAGACGAGATGACGAGAGAGAAAAGGAAGAAAAAAGAGAGGGATTAGTATTGTTCAATGGGTTAATCCCACATAGTAGTAAATACTGGTTATCCCTTCCTCTGTTCAGGGCTTTCCCTCTGCCCTGCCCAAGGCACCCCACAACAGATGGCACACACACATAAACATACTCACTGGATTCTAGCGTGATATTGACATGCTGTAACATCAGCATCAGTATATCATCAACATCCAGGAAACTATAGCGTTTTCTCATAGTGTGTGAAATTCCCTTTCCACCTCAGAAATCATTCTGCCAAACGACATCCTGTTTACCAATTCCTTTGACCCATATGCTGTCTGACAGTCTAAGAACCATGAGTTCCCCACAGTTTCCTCCTCCCTGAGGACGCCAGCAAGGGGGCTAGGAAACTGGAGGCTGATGACATTTTGGTTCTTATGTGTAGGCCCTGGGGGGGGATCTTCCTGGTTGGTTGTGATGCATGCTGGGAAACAGAAGGGGGCTCCGTAGAAAGATGAGGCCTCTCCACAGACTCATATGTAGGGCAAAGGATATCCCAGGCTGCACATCACATTTAGCATCAGACGACATCGTTTACTTGGCAGTCTGTAATATGAACTGCTGTTGAGATTTAACCCTAACCCTGTCTCAAAAGCTCTAAAACTACACGTCCTTACTGCAACCAGTATCAAGAATACCGTATGTAAGCCATCTCCATGTGTGCATGTAGATGTTATACAGCCTTGTCTGAAGGTGCCATGGTGCTGGTATGTGTGGACCAGGAGCCTCTCTGTCTGGAGTTTGGCCCACAGGGGATCTTTTAATACAGAAGTCAATGTGAGACCTACTGTCTCTGCTACTAAAAAGGTCTCGTTTCAGAACAAGGCCTGTATAGTTCACGAGAGAAATAAAGAGAGGGAAAGAGAGGGAGAGGGTAAGATGTTATAAAAATGAGGTTGATATGAAATCAAAGGAGCAATGAAGTGGGATCTTTCTTTTCTCCCATGCTCTGTGAACACACTACAGCAGAAGACATGTTCTACTGGCACTGCTTTATCAAACAATGATTCATTTTATTAAACAAATGAAAATACACCAGGGAAATTGAAGGATTTTCTTTTGAAAGGGCATGATGGTGAACATTTAAATCAAAAGGAACTTTATTTGCTCATTTTACATTACTGTAGCTACTGAACAGTAAGTTTCTGTCCTGAGGGAAACTGTAAGCTTTTTGTGTGTTGACTTGTATTTCTCTAATGAAGGATAGTTTGTTTTTGCATTGTATCAGGGAAAAATAAATGTATGGTCAGTTTTGATCCATTTGCAATCAGCTTTTCTGACAACATAAAGTTGCTTTCATGATTAACTAGCTCCTGAAATGATTGCCTAACAAAATGGCTGCTGACTCATTGTGGCCTTTCCTCCATACATTTAATGAAAAGAAATAGCCAAATCTGTGCAAAGGTAGACCCGATCAAGCACCAGTGTTCACTAGTTCCTGTGTGTGTGTTGCAGTACGGACGGTCGGACAGCTACCGCGTGGCAACCACGCAGGATAAGGATGAAAAGGAGTCCCCCAAGAAGAAGGCAGCCAAGGATATGGATGACCTGAAGAAGGAAGTCCCCTTGGTATGTACCGCATCCACATCACTTCCTACTTCCCGTTATCTCACTTCCCACATCCTGTGACCTCACTTCCAAATGTGTAAAGAGTGTACATTGGAGCAGTTGAACATAGACTGAACGTTGTTTGGGACAAACAATAAAAGGCTGCAGTGAGTTATGTAATATTGGGGACATACACATTGTATTACGGCCCATAATTGATTTAGGTCAGAGGAGAGGCTTTTGGTGCACTCTTTTCCTAGAGATCTCTTGCATTGGGGTGCAACTTAATCTCCTTGTTATTGTTTTGAGAAGGAGGACCATGTGGTTTGGATACTAAACCAGTAGTCGGAGGTTAGGGTAATGACTTGACCCAATAATCCAATCTGGTTTCAGTTGGGATTAGACGGGCAGAGGGCCAGGTTTGTGGAACTTGGATACAGCCCATTGATCATGTTTACAGTGGCCCAGGCACGGTTCAAGTAGTATTTGCAAATACTATCAAACACCAGGGGTGCACTTTATTTAGTCCAGCCAGTTCAATGAGTGCAGCACCCTCAGGTACATCAAAGAGTTTGATGCAGCTTTTCCACAAAACAAATGAAGTAAGAAAGATGTACTGTTTTCAACCTTTTCATTTTTCTCTTTCAGACGGAACACAAGATGTCAGTTGAGGAAGTGTGCAGGAAGTTTGCAACTGACATCGTCCAAGTGAGTGGTTCTTCTTCAGTCCTGTTGGCCACTTGTGAACCCTTGAGAGCAGAAACCTCGAGAGACAATCTCCTCACAACCCCCACCACCCCAACCAACACACCCTTTCTCCCCCTCTGTCTCTCTCTCCCCCAGGGCTTGACCAATGCTAAGGCTGCAGAGTATCTGGCTCGCGACGGGCCCAACGCCCTGACCCCGCCCCCCACCACCCCGGAATGGGTGAAGTTTTGCCGCCAGCTCTTCGGAGGGTTCTCCATCCTGCTGTGGACCGGCGCTATCCTCTGCTTCCTGGCCTACGCCATCCAGGCTGCCACGGAGGACGAGCCTGCAGGAGACAATGTGAGTGTGACGGGCAGGGACCAAGACAGCCTGGTGGTGGGGGTGGAGGTTGACTGAAGAGGATCCTGCGGAAATGCAGAATTACTGACTCTATTTCTTGCTCTCTCTCCAGTTGTACCTGGGTATCGTGCTGTCCGCTGTGGTCATCATCACTGGCTGCTTCTCCTACTTCCAGGAAGCTAAGAGCTCCAAGATCATGGAGTCCTTCAAGAATATGGTGCCTCAGGTAAACACACGCAATTGGTAAATCATGGTTGTGTCAGGTTGTCCATGAGTCATACATGAGTGACTGTGTGGTCGTGAGTGGTCCATGGTTGACCATGTCGGTCTTCCCACAGCAAGCCCTGGTGATCCGCGAGGGAGAGAAGATGCAGATCAACGCTGAGGAGGTGGTGGCTGGAGACCTGGTGGAGGTAAAGGGCGGAGACCGGATCCCTGCTGACCTCAGGATCACCTCCTCCCATGGCTGCAAGGTATGTACACATGCTACATGTTCACCCCCTCACATGCACGCAGGCCCAAGATGAGGAGTCCATGACCAGACACACACACATTCACACACACTGGATATTTTTTCTTCTCATGAAGAATTTACCCTTCTCCTCAGGTCGACAACTCCTCTCTGACTGGTGAATCAGAGCCCCAGACCCGGTCACCTGACTGTACCCATGACAACCCCCTGGAGACCCGCAACATCGCTTTCTTCTCCACCAATTGTGTTGAAGGTGGGGCTGCCTTGGAAACGTCATCCTGTTCTCTTTTTTCCATTATCTAATGGCTTTCCAACGTCACAAGTGTTTTCTTTTCTTCCTCTCTGCGGTCTGTGCACTTGTTTTTGCTCTCTCTCTCTCTCTCTCTCTCTCTCTCTCTCTCTCTCTCTCTCTCTCCTCTCTCTCTCCTCCCTCTCCTTTTCCCTCTCTCTCTCTCTCCCGCTCTCTCTCTCCCTCTCTTACTTTGTCTTTATGCTCCCCTAACATATTGAAAGTGCTTCCATGGCAACAAATCACTTGCCATTTTGAAAGCACTTAAACCCACCACATAGATCTTCCGCTTCTGTTCTTGTTTTCCCCCTCTGTCTCATTCTCTCTCTCTCTCTCTCTCTTTCTCTCTCTCTCTCTCTCTCTCTCTCTCTCTCTCTCTCTCTCTCTCTCTCTCTCTCTCTCTCTCTCTCCTCTCTCTCTCTCTCTCTCTCTCTCTCTCTCTCTCTCTCTCTCCCTCTCTCTTTCTCTCTCCGCTGGACCACCTTTATTATTCAGTGTATATTAGCCTCTGGTCAACAATAGTCTAGTCCTTGTCTCTGCCCATAGTTCATCAGCATCCCACGGACACTCTGAGCCTCCAACCTCTCGCCTGACCCCCAGGCTTCTCTCCGTCCCTCAGAGGGGTGCATGTCACCCTCTTGTGGCCAGATACATGAACTGCGTCCACCCACTGCAGTAAGGCAGCAGAGAGATGCGATGTCAAAGCATGCGTTGTGGAAGCAATACAGCTAACAATGTCATCATAAACCCAAACAAAACAATATCGTCATGATCATCAAAGATCACACACCACGACTACTATCTACCCCCTGGGGTTGAGTTCAGAAGGGAATTGATGCTGTGGTTAAACAGAAGAGAGGAGTCTGCTGTCTCTAGTATACTAAGCACACGGTCTCTGTCTGCCTCCTCTCCCTCTCTCTGCCTCCATCCCAGGCACGGCACGTGGCATCGTGGTGTGCACCGGCGATCGCACCGTCATGGGCCGCATCGCCACCCTGACCTCCGGCCTGGAGTCGGGCAAGACGCCCATCGCCAAGGAGATCGAGCACTTCATCCACCTGATCACGGGCGTGGCCGTGTTCCTGGGCTTGTCGTTCTTCGTCCTGTCCATCGTCCTCGGATACTCCTGGCTGGAGGCCGTCATCTTCCTCATCGGCATCATCGTCGCCAACGTGCCCGAGGGGCTGCTGGCTACCGTCACTGTGAGTTTCGGTGTGTGTGTATTCACATGGGGTGTGTGTGAGTGTGTGTACATGTACATGGGGTGTGTGTGTGTGACTGTTTGAGGAGGAGTTGTATAGAGGTGAGGGGGTGACTGGGAATACAATGATGGGGATGGTGTTTGTTTTGTGTGTGTCTGTGGTGTGTTTGTGCGTTTGTGTGTGAATGAGCGTGCATCTGTGTGTGAGTGTATGAGGGATAGAGAGAGAGAGCGGGCGATGTAGCCAGGGAACAATCTGTGTGCTAAATGGATGTCAGCGTGGCTGTTTTCCCTTCTGACCTGATCTGTATCTCTAATCACCTCTGTATCTTGTCGTGTTAGTGTCTGTTGCTGTACCATTGTGTTAGTGTGTATCATTGCCTATGTGTGTTTGTGTGACTTTGTGTCTCTGTGACTCTGTGTTTGTGTCCTTGTGTTGGTGTATATTGATATATTATCTCATGGTATCGTTCTGTTTTGTGTCTAGTGATCCCTGTGTCAATTTCTCTCTCACTCTTTGTCTATGGTGATGGTGTTGTACTATGTCTCCATCTCCTTTCCCTCCCTCCATCCTTCTCACCTACGATAGCCTGTTTGTGTGTACCTATATCTCTCTTCTTCTTTCCTTTCTGTGTCCTCTTTTTTTCCAGGCTTTCTACTCGCCTGGCTCATTCAGTGATACCATTGGTCAGTTGTCTCCCATGACAACTGCTAGCTAACCTATAGAATGCTAGGCTCTGCCTCTCTGTCTTGCTTGGCTCATGGTTCTTGCCATGGTGGAGCATGATGTTTCTGTACACTGCGTCTGGGCTTCAAATGCTTCACCCTTTCCTTCAGCTTCTTTCTGTCTTCCTCTCTCTGTCTCATGATTTCTCTCTCTCTCTTTTTTCTCTTTCTCTCTGTCTTATTCTTTTGGTCTTTCTCTCTTTTTCTCTCTCTCTGTCTCTGTGTCTCTTTCTTGCTCTCTCTCTGCATCTGGGCTGTGATAACTAACTCTTACAGTAATACCGGTTCATAGTGCATTTTGCTGTATTGAGTAGTAGGAGGTGGGTGTGTTTGTTTGATGATGAAGGTGTGCACAACTCCAGGCTACCAGGTGCCAGGTTTATTCTAGAGCTTATGATACGTTGAATGATAAATTAAAGAAGTCTATTAGTCGGAGGGTGCTGGGGTTTATAGCTGTACTACCTGGATTTGTGCACACATTATTGATTGCAACGTGCTAGCTTGAAATTAATATTCTCTCTCTCTCTCTCTCTCTCTCTCTCTCTCTCTCTCTCTCTCTCTCTCTCTCTCTCTCTCTCTCTCTCTCTCTCTCTCTCTCTCTCCTCTCTCTCTCTCTCTTACTCTCTCTCTCTCTCTCTCTCTCTCTCTCTCTCTCTCTCTCTCTCTCTCTCTCTCTCTCACACACACACACACACTCTCCTCTCACCTACCTCTTTATTTCTAAATACCACACTTGCCTTCCTTCTTTCTACTCTCTCCACTGGTTGTCTGTCTTTATTTCTCTCCCCCTTCCTGTCTCTACCCCCTCTCCCCCATACCCTCTCCCCCTCCCCCAGGTGTGTCTGACCCTGACCGCCAAACGCATGGCTCGTAAGAACTGCCTGGTGAAGAACCTGGAAGCAGTGGAGACCCTGGGCTCCACCTCCACCATCTGCTCCGACAAGACGGGCACCCTGACCCAGAACAGGATGACCGTGGCCCACATGTGGTTCGACAACCAGATCCACGAGGCCGACACTACAGAGGACCAGTCAGGTCGGCACCGGAACACATCCTTTCACGGTCGGTTTTCTCCCCCGACTTCCCATCTTACCCTCTCTCCTTCTCTCTCTCTCCTTCTCTCTTTCTCTCTCTCTCTCTCTCTCTCTCTCTCTCTCTCTCTCTCTCTCTCTCTCTCTCTCTCTCTCTCTCTCTCGCCGTCCAGGGGCCTCCTTCGACAAGAGCTCCGTGACGTGGGCGTCGCTGGCGCGCGTGGCGTCCCTGTGCAACCGCGCCGTGTTCAAGGCGGCTCAGGACCAGCTGCCCATCCTCAAGCGGGACGTGGCGGGCGACGCCTCCGAGTCGGCCCTGCTCAAGTGCATCGAGCTGTCCTGCGGCTCCGTCAAGGCCATGAGGGAGAAGAACAAGAAGGTGGCCGAGATCCCCTTCAACTCCACCAACAAGTACCAGGTCAGTGTGCACGACACGCACACATCAAATGTCCGACCACACACACACACACACACACACACACCGTAAGTACATTTAACACACACACAGACAATTAAACGCCTGCCCCCCCCCCTCCCTCCCTTCCCCCCAAAGCTGTCTGTGCACGAGACGGAGGACGAGAACGACAACCGCTACCTGCTGGTGATGAAGGGCGCCCCAGAGAGGATCCTGGACCGCTGCTCCACCATCATGATCCAGGGCAAGGAGCAGCCCATGGACGAGGAGCTGAAGGAGGCCTTCCAGAACGCCTACATGGAGCTGGGGGGACTGGGAGAGCGAGTGCTGGGTAAGAGACGGGAGGGATGGGGGGGGGGTGGATGGGTGGAAAGATGGAGAGAGAGGGTGGCATCGCTGTTTCTTTTGTCACGACCCGTGACTCACAACTCCTCCCTCTCCCCCCTCCCACCAGGTTTCTGCCACCTGCTCATGCCAGAGGAACAGTTCCCCAAGGGCTTTGCCTTCGACTGCGACGACGTCAACTTCCAGACGGACAACCTGTGCTTCGTGGGCCTCATGTCCATGATCGACCCGCCCCGTGCTGCCGTGCCCGACGCTGTCGGCAAATGCCGCTCCGCTGGCATCAAGGTACCAGCAGCCGTCCCTGGGCCAGGGGCTATGTCAGCCTTAGTGCAAATAACCAGCGTGTAAAGGTAGCACTGGGAGGGTGATTGGATGTAGGCTTTGGGTACGCTTGACTTGGCTTAGCCAGTGCAACCCAGGTAAAAGACCAGCCCCAATACATCCTCAATGTAAGGCAAATCAAAAACTGTTATTTCAAATGATATGAAGTGAATTCAAATGCTGCGTTCATTGTCCAGGTCATCATGGTTACCGGGGATCACCCAATCACAGCCAAGGCCATCGCCAAGGGTGTGGGCATCATCTCCGAGGGCAACGAGACAGTGGAGGACATCGCTGCCCGCCTCAACATCCCCGTCAGCCAGGTCAACCCCAGGTCAGTTATCAAGACAACCGCCACCATGATGATTAAGAGGATGACTGGGAAGATGATGATAAAAAAATGATGATGATGATGATGATTTGGCTCGATATTTTGCCGAAATAGTAAGCGCTCACTTACCCCCTGTCTAACATTGTCCTGTGTGTGTGTGTGTGTGCTCCAGGGATGCCAAGGCGTGTGTGATCCATGGTACAGACCTGAAGGAACTGAGCCAGGACCAGATGGACGACATCCTGAGGAACCACACTGAGATCGTGTTCGCCAGGACCTCCCCCCAGCAGAAACTCATCATCGTGGAGGGCTGTCAGAGACAGGTGACACACACGCACCCACACACACACACAGACACATAGCGAAACCCATCGCAAAGGGGCTGCTTTCTATTGACAAGCAAATGAGGAAGCACGTATTTGACCTTAACGTCCCTCCTCCCCTCCCTCGTCCCACCTGACCTTCCTCAGGGTGCCATTGTAGCCGTGACAGGCGACGGCGTGAACGATTCTCCCGCCTTAAAGAAGGCCGACATTGGCGTCGCCATGGGGATATCCGGCTCAGACGTGTCCAAGCAGGCAGCTGACATGATCCTGCTGGATGACAACTTTGCCTCCATTGTGACTGGAGTAGAGGAGGGTAAGAGAGGGAGACATGAAGGGAAGGAGGGATGGGGTGGGAAGGAGGTGAAGAACTTAGTGGTGAAAAGAGGAGAACTAGGCGTTTCCGGTTCAAGGCTGCAATTGGATTTTTCCTCAGGACGTCTGATCTTTGACAACCTAAAGAAGTCCATCGCCTACACCCTGACCAGCAACATCCCAGAGATCACCCCCTTCCTCTTCTTCATCCTGGTCAACATCCCCCTGCCCCTGGGCACCATCACCATCCTGTGCATCGACCTGGGAACAGACATGGTAAGACGCGTGCACACGCACCCACACAAACAAACAAACACACAAACGCACCCCCACTCGTCCATCCCCTCATGTCCTGGTCTGCCCCCCAGGTGCCAGCCATCTCCCTGGCGTACGAGGCAGCAGAGAGTGACATCATGAAGCGCCAGCCCAGGAACCCTGCCAGGGACAAGCTGGTGAACGAGAGGCTCATCAGCATCGCCTACGGACAGATCGGTACGTTGCACACACACACACACACACATCGGGTAGAGACAAAGTTATGTATGGAGCTTTTATAGGGAAAAGAAGCACCACCATAGAAACAAGAAGAGCTATAGATGTTCCTACCATGGCTCCCTTCCACCCCTCCCCCAGGTATGATTCAGGCACTGGGAGGCTTCTTTTCATACTTTGTGATCCTGGCTGAGAATGGCTTCCTGCCCTCTATATTGGTGGGCATCAGGCTCAACTGGGACGACCGCTCCAACAATGACCTGGAGGACAGCTACGGACAGCAATGGGTAGGCTTCCTCTCTCTCTCTCTCTCTCTCTCTCTCTCTCTCTCTCTCTCTCTCTCTCTCTCTCTCTCTCTCTTTCTCTCTGTCTCTCTCTCTCTCTTTCTCTCTCTCTCTCTGTCTGTCTCTCTCTGTCTGTCTCTCTCTCTGTCTCTCTCTCTCTCGCTCTGGCTGTCCCGCCATCTCTATCTCTGGAGAGTTAGAGATCGATCTCTTCTTGTGAATCTGCCTCCCTCTAACCACCCCTGCTCCCGTCCTCCTGACAGACCTATGAGCAGAGGAAGATTGTGGAGTTCACCTGTCACACAGCCTTCTTCGTCAGCATCGTGGTGGTGCAGTGGGCGGATGTCATCATCTGCAAGACAAGGAGGAACTCTGTGTTCCAGCAGGGCATGAAGTACGAACCTGGATCATGAACCATCTCTCTCTTTCTCTCTCTCTTCCCGTCTCACACTCTCTCTCTGTCTCTCTCTCTGGCTATTATCTGTCTTTCTCTTTGTCTCCCTCTCATCTCCCTCTCCTCTTTCTCTCTTCCTCTATCATCCCCTCTTGTTCTTGCTGTTCCTTGATCTCTCTCCCTTTATCTCTCTCTTTCTCTCTGTCCATCTCTTTATGTGTCGTTCTTGTTGTGTTTCCTCAGGAATAAGATCTTGATCTTTGGCCTGTTTGAGGAGACAGCCCTGGCTGCCTTCTTGTCCTATACCCCTGGCATGGATGTGGCACTCAGGATGTACCCCCTCAAGTGAGTACAAACACACACAGAGACTCACACACAAACACAATGTGACCTCTAAAGGATGTATAGCGGCTATTTGTTTTCCCCAACATTCATATACACAGCAACATCTACCTCTGCTGGTTGGAGGGCTGTATTACAAGTGATGGTACTAAACTATCAAGGAAAATAATTAAATCCTATGGATGACATGGTAGCTCAATCATCTTGTTTCTTTCTTTCTTTTTCTTACTCTCTCTCTCTCTCTCTCTTCTCTCTCTCTCTCTCTCTCTCTCTCTCTCTCTCTCTCTTCTCTCTCTCTCTCTCTCTCTCTCTCTCTCTCTCTCGCTCTTTCTCTCAGGCCAAGTTGGTGGTTCTGTGCGTTCCCATACAGTTTCCTCATCTTTGTTTATGATGAGATTCGAAAACTCCTCCTACGCCGGAACCCCGGAGGTACACACACACACACACACACACACAAACACGCACGCACACACACACGTCCATGGTTAAACACAAATGGTTTCCTTTTGTAAAAATGTCCACTTCTTCAATTGAAATACTTTTCTCTTTCTGCCTCTTCTTTTTACTTCTTTCTCTTTAGGATGGGTGGAAAAGGAGACATACTATTAAATGATCAAACCATTCTTTACTTCACCCCCCTCCCCCCCCCCTCTCCTCCCCATCCTCCCCCTCCTCCCCTTTTCTCTCAATCCTACACCAGTCATCCATTCCGTAATCACATCCGAGAAAACACTTTTGCATACTCTTCCTCCTTACCCCCCCATTCTTCCCTGCCAAACTGCCACGAGGACGAGAGGACCAATGACAGAGGAGAGGACGGACTGTCAGCCAGACTTCCGCCAAGCTCCTCCCATTCCCTGTCATCTTTTTTTACCCAAAGACTACAGCTTAATCTGCCAATACTGTGGTGACAATGTCCACGATACTGTTATACTCACTTCATGCCTGTGCTGTTACACTGCTGTGTAACTGATCAAAATGCCGGAATCTACTAACAAGAAGTACCAACTCCTCCTCCTCCTCAACCAACCAACAGGCAGCTGAGGCTTCAATCTGTTGGCGAACAACATGGCGTCGGTTATGCTCGTCCCCCTTGCTATCCCCTGCTTCTCTCTCTCTTTCAGTTTCTCTCTCTCTCTCTCTCTCTCTCTCTCTTTCTCTCTCTCTCTCTCTCTCTCTCTCTCTCTCTCTCTCTCTCTCTCTGCTTCTCTCTATCCCTGACTTCTAGAGCCCAGAGCCCACACTTTCACCATCCAGCTACAATGCTTACTCACTCCCCCAACTGTGGGAGATGAAAGGTCACCTCCCTAACCCCCTGCTTGTGCCCCTCTCCCCTCAGATTAAACTGCCAGTGTTGTTGATGTTTTATAATAGAGGACTGAGTGTTTTTTTAAACAATTGTTTGTTAAAAAAATACGTTTTTTTGTTTTGTTTTAGGTAAGGAGTGGGTCTGCAAGCGGCTTGTTTTAATTTGGACATGACTTAAGCCCACCACGCGTCCCTCTCTCACTCTCTCTCACTCCTTTCCCCTGATCTTCGCACCACCCCTGCCCTCCAACCTCTTTTCTCCCCTGTCGGTCTGTCCCTGTCTGTCCTTGTCTGTCTGTCTGTTCGTGAGCTCCGTGCAACCCACCTTGTAGAACCCCCACCTTCCCTTTCTGCCTTCCTTGCCATTCTCCCCCACCCCCCCTCCTTCCATTCCTCCCACGCAACCGCTCCCCTGTTGGAAAAAAAATACAATCTTTCTGTGTCCTAGGAAAAAGAGAATTCTCTCCAATTTCAAAATTTAAATAAGTGGAATGCAAAAATAGGTATGAAGGCACTGTATGTCTGACTGTACCCTAACATTCGACAGCAAATTTCACAAATGAAATAAAAAAGAAGGATTTCTCTTTTTTCAGTCTGGCCTCTGGATTTTGTCTTTGTTTGTGTGTGTCGCATCAATGTCGAACAGAATGAATGAACCGGGAGTAGCTTTCTGGAACAACATGAGCTGTTCTCCTTTAAGTGAAAGGAGGAGGGGTAAGAGGAAAGATGGAAGGACTAACGAGGGAGTGCAGAGGGGTGGGAGGAGGGACTAGGGAGAAGAGAAGACAGGGTGAGGGTGACTACTGTCAAGTGTGTGCAGGAAACACACAGGATAGAATGACTTGGGCACCCCAGCCTATCACATCATGGACTGGATTGAACTGGACTGGACTAGACTGGTTTAGACTACACTGGACTGGACTGGACTAGTGATTCACAGCTTATTCAAACAATGATTGATAATAGAGGAACCATTGATCATAAAAGCTCCAATATCAGAGAGAGTCCTAATATTAATGTTAACTTGAAACTGTTCTGTTCTGTACACTGTCCTGCTTCAGGCTAGTGGATGAGATGGATGTCTACATTTGTAAGTGGGGCTTTGAGTCTGTGTGGGGGGGGGGGGGGGGGGGGGGTCGGGGGGGGGGTCGGGGGGTGTGAACTGGTGGCCACATTTTTCATGAATACTATTACAAGGCTCAGGGAGCCAACGAATGCTTGCCCATTTGGTGCATGAACACACACACACACACACACACATGCACACACACACACACACACACACACACACACACATGCACACACCCTGTCCTCGGGATATAGGTCACCCTGTTTGTAGTCCAGGCAGTGTTGTTCCAGAGGCTTCTTATCGTCCGTCCACTAGCAGAGGCCCTTCCTGTCATGAAGCACCACAACCCTGCCTAGCTCCAGCAGTCACTGGACACTAGCCTTCTAGACACGAGCCTTCTATATACTAGCCTGCTAGACACTAGCCTTCTAGACACTAGCCTGCTAGACACTAGCCTTCTAGACACGAGCCTTCTATATACTAGCCTGCTAGACACTAGCCTTCTAGACACTAGCCTTCTAGACACTAGCCTTCTGGACACGAGCCTTCTAGACACTAGCCTTCTAGACATGAGCCTTCTAGACACGAGCCTTCTAGACATGAGCCTTCTAGACACTAGCCTTCTAGACACTAGCCTTCTAGACATGAGCCTTCTAGACACGAGCCTTCTAGACATGAGCCTTCTAGACACTAGCCTTCTAGACACTAGCCTTCTAGACACTAGCCTTCTAGACATGAGCCTTCTAGACACGAGCCTTCTAGACACTAGCCTAACACATCTGGGCTTCTGCTGGGCCTCTCAAAAGCTGCACACACGTTTGATTGGTGTTTTCTTCTCTAAAGCAAGGCCCACCTTGAAAGTGAAATGGGACTGAGAAACACACACCAAGCCACATGCCTTAGAGCAGCTCCTGTCTGTTGCAGCACAAATGTGGTCTTATTATCATGCGAGCACACACACACACACACACACACACACACCAAAAAAACAAACATAAAGCACTCACACCCAATCCAACCTTCACACACACACACACACACGCACACATGCACACACAGCTTCTCTTTGTCAGTTTCCCCCTCCTCCCCTCTCCCCCTCTCTCCACCCAGTAATCTCCCAGCAGTGTGGCCCCCCTCTCTTGCGCTCCACTGTTCTGTGTGATAGAATATCGATCGCTTGCTTCCACACCCCATTCAGGGGGGAGAGGGGAGGCTATGGTCAGACATGCTCCAAGGTCGTTTCCCTGGCAACGGAAGGATGGGTCAGAGGGTTGCCATGGCGCCTAGGTTGCAGGGGTCAGGTGGTGGGGGAGGGGTCAGTGGGTTTGACGAGTGTGTTTGGGTGTCGCTTAATGGATAAGGGGGGCAGGGGGGGTGGGGGGCGTGATAGGACAAGCAATATTGGGAGTGTAAATAATGAATGTGTTGAGTGTGTCTGTGTGGCAATATGTATGTGCTTGTGTGTATGTATGTGTCTTTGTGCGTGTACATGAGAAAGAGAGAGAGAAACCGGCAGACAGATCGGTACAGCATGATAAGATAATGCATTCAAATGCACTGTTTTCATACCCTACTCTAATATCTGCCCAAAATACTTCTTCACACAATCTCTTGCTTCTATCCCTCAACAAAACGTTTAATACTGTATGCATTAATGCAGGTCTATGTGTAATAATTTTTTGACATGCCCTGTTAGTGATGCATATACTGGTGCAGCTAAGACTGAACCACTGACAATGATTTTCACACTCAAGGTTGGGAAAACTCATGTGTGCTATTTTTATAGAATTTTTCGCAAACCCAATATCTTACCACTAGATGGCGCACGTCCCCGTGGCCCGCCACAGCTTGCATACACTCGACTCCCGGCAAAGCAGAGAGAAGACAGACCAATGTTTTGGAGAAGCAGAACTGTGCAGAAATGTTCAATTAACATCGCGGGTTTGCCACGTTAGATTGGTTATACATATGTCGTATTTTTTATTTGTGTTTGTTGAGGATATTGATATTTGAAGGAGAATGGGGAAAACAGCTACAGAATAGCACACATTAGCTGATGTCCATCATGATGCACCTGCTGTCCCAAAAACCTTTGATCTCACTTGGTCCGCATTCACAAACGCACACACAAACATAGGCACACACACGTTTCCCCTTTTCTGCTGCAGCTTCACCTCAGTCGTCATGGAAACACCGAAGATGCCGAGTAGCAAAGAAGGAGGGCTAGGAGATGGAGAAGAAGGGTGAGATGGAGGAGAGGTATAGAAAATGTATCTGAAGGTCATGTATAGATTTAAAGGTGAATGTTTTTTTAGGCCTCTTGGATACATGACTGTTCCCTTTTTAACCCAAAATGCACAGGCTCACTGTGGCTACTGCAAAATTAAACGACACACACACACACATGCACACACACACCTGCACTTTATCCATAGTTGCTCTCTCTCTCTTTGTCCCTCTGTCTATCTGTTGCTCCCTCTCTCTCTCTCTCTCTCTCTCTCTCTCTCTCTCTCTCTCTCTGTCTCCCCCACCTGTCCCCTCTCTTGTTCCATATTGCTTCCCTCTCTCTCACCTGCCCTATTCCTGTCTCCCTATCTGCTGCCTGGACTCTTCTCATTGCTCGGCCTCTCTTTCTTTGCCTCTGTGTATAATCCAGATGGAGCTTTCATTCAGGGGGCCTCCTGCACGTGCTTCAGACAGAGAGCCTTGGAGCTCTTAATTCACGAGACAGCCATACCCTCCTTTCAAAAGAGGCCCTGACAATTCTCGCTCTTTCTTTCCATCTCTCTCTCCAGTGCATGCACACTCTTTTCCTTCTCATTCTCATTCACTTCACCCTCTTTATTCCCCCCCCCCCCGTCCCTTTCTTTACGCCCTCTACTTATCACTAATTCTTCATCCTGACTTTGCAGAGGAAGTCAGCGAGCCATATCCTCCCTCAACAGCTAAATTGAGGCGTACTCGTCCAAACTTTAAGTTACAGTTTAATCATTTCTGCTGCTACATTGTTTCAGCGATCTTCCACCAGTGAGTCAGCACACCAAACTGTCTTTACAGTCAGCATGCCATTCAATTCTCTTCTGGCAGGATTTCATATTTTTTAAGTCTTAAAAATACAGGACCAAGAATGTACCCAATTAAACGTTTGGGTTGAGTGTTGAACTAGTCTAAATTCAGCCTAAATTGATAGCGACTAAATATATTTTTTAATGGTAGGGCTTAATAACAGCATAGCCTAACCAAAACCGATCTAAAGGCCGATCAAATGATGACTAAATGTGTCAGATTAAATTTGGACTAGGCCACAGGTTCTGAGGTTCTGGCTGTCGAGAAAGCAAGTGCCATCCCATTCTCTTCGGTCTGTAATAGCCTATAAACATAATATTTAAATTCGAAAAGATTTATTTTCGAGTAGGCGTCATCGACTATAGGTCTAAACCTTAAATCCCACTGCTGGCCGACGTTATTCTGCCCTCGGAAATATGATTATTTAGAGCGATTGAGACGTAATTGTTATTGAACGTTGTCAATGTTTATCCCGCGGACACCCCGACGACTTGGGTTGACGTGAAAATAATAAGCCTCCACGAGCGGCCGGTGATTCAACGGATAGCGAGGCTGATATGCTGTCGTGGGCAAATCGATGAACACACTGAGTTAATTATGAAAAATCAATTAAGAGGTGGGAATTGTCCTTTTAAATTCTTCACCGACATTTAGAAATAGACAGGGAGGAGGGAGAGACGGTGACGACCATTGGAATGTCCTGAACTGCTGGTTTTGTGTCTTCTCCTTCACCTTCATACCTTTGCATTCTGGAGGTCTAGATGTTGTTTAGGGGCCTTTCTTTTAACATATGCTACTTACTGTACATTCGCTGTTGAGCAACTTAGTGTTGTTTGCTTTTCTGCCTGTCTGACACACACACACACACACACACACACAAAACCTGAAGGTTTAACCCAGTGTCAACTAGATGTACCTAGCTTTACAGATGTATACAGCCGATCTGACTACACATTATTCATGTCAGTGCAACCTTATTTTTGTAATGGATGGCATGCTATTGGTCAGGGTCGGTGAACTTTCACCCAAGTTTAGATTTTGGGTAGCCTAGCTCACATTGTTTGGGTAAACACACACACTGCACTTTGTTACCTCTGTGCATATTTTTGGTTAAGATACATTTTGGATTTGACCTCGACGTTTGTTTTTATAATTTTAATTGTAGCAACTCCATCACAACTTCTTCTATTGCGGGTAAATTGATGGAAAAATTACCGCCGTGAAGAAAGCTTTCGTTTTAACAGGGGGTTAAGGAACTGAATAATACACAATTGTTTAGCATTAATTGGCTTTGACTAGCTTTTGCAAGTTAGAAAACCTGGAAGCATTCAGCAAACAAACATAGGTTAATGCATGCAAACGAGTCTATGCTATAGGCTACATTAATACAATGTATTTAAAATCATGCACGTTTTTACTACAAAATAGTAATACAAAAATGTGTCGTTTAGCCTATTTGTCTCAAATAGGCAGGTTGTATATTTTGTTAGTCATTCAGATTTTAGGCCAACAAGGAAAAGCTAGCAAAACACAGGCTACATTAAAGAATAGGCTACTGGATTTATTATGGTTATTCGGCATTATTTAAGTAAGCTATATCGATCCTTCTCTTAACATGTGCTGTCAACACAACTCTGAAACATAACTCAATTGAACCATTTGAAAACAGGTTACAGTTAAGATGAAAATAAAGGTTTCATTTTTTCTCAATTTACATCCAAAGTCCAATGCATATTTAGACTACATTTAGCTTAGATCAGTGTTTTGATCAATCCATGACCTTCGTTTGGCTGTGAATGAACTTGACTTGCACTTGACACAAGTGGCTCACAGCGCGTCAAAGTTCACCCTAAAACAGATTCAAACGGCAAGAATTATATTCACCAAAGCTGGCCTATATTTCAATTTGTGAAATATAGAATGTAAAAGAGTAACGTTTATGATCGAAATAAATATTTAGGGAAACATGTGTTTGAGATAGGCTACCTACTCGTATGGAGGGGCATTGGCTACCTTTCACAGCTGAGATATTTGCATTAATTGAAATTATTGCATTTCGAAATGTATTATTATTTTCACTTAATTATTCATAGTTTCGATAGATTGTTGTCAAAGTACTGAGAATTTTAGACGGTAATAAAATAAAAATCATAGACTATCTAATGCAAATAGATTTAAATTCGTATGTTAAATAAAACACGGTTTCAAAACCTAACAAATGAACAATGAACTACAGCAATCTCAATAGTAGTGTAAAACGAAATTGGAATAACATTGACAGTAACATCACAGAATATAAAATTGATGAAGTTCATTGAATGGATTACATGCAGCAATAATGGTAGTTGAATGCCTTGAAGTCAGTTGAACATGGAATGATTTTCCAAAAAATAAGAAAAAGCTGCCAATTTGATGTATACATATCATATCAATGTCGACTTCGGCTCCCTTGAAAATGTTAGCTATTGTCTAAATTGTTTCAAGCCATCAGGCGTTTTTCCTGTGGCCAACAGTAACCAATATCGTCTTCCTGAAATAACTAAATACAACAACGGCAAATTAATCTACAATAATGAACTCGCACCATTATATTCAAACTTCTAAATCAGAACAACAAACAAACAAAAACAACGTTGACCAAACATCATAGTTGACAAAATAATCCTATTGTCTATGGATAGGCTATTGTGTCAAACGCTGTCATAGTTATTGTTACGGAAAGGGCCTGATTTTATGAGTTTTGCCTGTTTTATCAATGTGTAGGAGAGCGTCTGTCACACGCAGCCTCCGGACCTAAAGCCCATTAAGGAGAGCACGTGTCAAAGGGCAGGTGGTCACTCGCGACTGACAGACCGCAACTGCGCATTGCATCCGCTCCTCTTTGTGCTCCAACAGTGAAGAATTGGGGAAGCATTTTAGGTCCGTAACCTTTGTTGAGAAAATGGGTCATCTGCTTTTTCTGTGAATTACAAACAAGAATTTATTTTCCAAAATGGTTGTGAAAATAGCTGATTCGAAACATATAATAATTAAAAAGCCAACACAAGAATAGTATTTTGTTGTGCTTTCTGCATAAAGGTTTTACTGGAAGCTGACATCAGACTTTGATACTTTTTAAGACGTTTGTCTGCCTTCAATATTTCAAATAATCACTTGCAAAAGGGTGTACATTTAGTCTTCTGTTATTTATTTCCCTGCCAGTAAAAGGTTTATATTTATTTTGTTAGTTGTGAGATGTAATGAGTGCATGTGTATTTTAACCACAGTAACCATGTTGCTTGAGTTAACCTGTCTTTTCTTTCTATGGACTTTATATAGGCTAATCAATAGTCCTATAGATTTCCTAATGATCATCATTGAATTGTCGTAACCTGATGAAGAAGAAGGTCAGAGAAACGTTAACCTGATCGATTGATTTTTCAATTTTTTAGCAGCAAGTGTTGTCAGACTTGACACACCGCTATGCCAATATTAGAACGTAATCATTGATATTAATTTATTGTATCAGAGTAACAGACATAGAGGGTGCCATGGCAACAATAATGATTCTGTATGTCATAGCGTCAAGGAAACGTCTGTAACATGATTATGTGTTGCTAGGGGAAATTAGATTTTGCTGGGGTTTTTCTCTGCATTGATTACCAGATTTGCAAATCTGAGAATAAGTCATGCCAACACATTCACACAAACACACACACAAACACACACATGCACACACACACTGGCTGTTCATTGTCCAGGTGGTTAGGATGCAAGGCGAGCTGGCGATCAAACCCAGGGGTCAGAGTTCAACTTCATCCCAGACGGATGACCTCTCATCTGACTGATGCTGACCCCTGTGGTCAAGCTGCTGTTGGGGGTTGGAGGAGAAATCGGGGGGTGGGAAAGGGGGGGGGGGGGGCGGTCCATCTATATCTCCTCGAACTGCCCTTCTTCACCGATATTGCAGTCCTCCTTCAGTTGCCTGCCTCCTCTCTCCCTCTGTCTGTCTCTCTCTCTCTCTTTCTCTTTTTCGGACTATTTATCTGTCTCCATCACCCTTTTTTCTTTGTTTGGTGAATTAACATCTGACCTTAACTAGTGACCCCTGACCTGTAAACCCTTGACCCCCCGCCATGACACATACAAACACACACACACACATGCATGCACACTCACTGCAACTGACAAACCCATGCTACCTTATCTCTTAAAAATTTAATATTTGTGACACATAAACATAACTTTAAAAACATTATTCGCACACACACACACACACACTGCACAGTCTCTGTGTTCTGCTACAGCTGGTGGCGGGAGATGTAAGGTGATGATGAGTGACCATCATCAATGGGGGGCGACAGAGAGCAGCCGCCTCCTCCTCTCCACTCTCACACCAATCTCCTCAGTGCACAGAGGTTCAAAGAGAAACGTGTGGATGTGTGTGTTCAGGTTTGTTCAGGAAAGGGTGGGAAATACGCCTCGCCAAGCACTTGTGTCTTGACCCCTCCTTCATGCCTCCTCCCAACCCCCATCCCCAAACCCCCCATCTCCTCTGGCCCCCCCTCTAATCCCTGGATACTCTGCTGCATATGTTCCCTAATCCCAGGCTGGGGGGCTCCTGCTCCCCTCTTTGTGGCTGTAATGCTGTAACCTCCCCTGATTCCTCCCTGACTCTCTCCCGGCTCGCTCTCTTATCACCGGACAACACTCCCTGCATGCACTCTGCTGTCTCTACACACACACACACACACACACACACACACACACACACACACACACACACCTATACAGGTCCTTATGTATTAGAGGGACAATTTTTTCAAACCAGTTTTTTGCAACACTAAACGGACACCTCTTTCCACTTATGCTAGAAAGATGTAGTGAATCTTCAAAAATTTTATTTGAGCCATACAGCACAAATCTCACTTCAAAAGTTAGATACACACATCAGAACTCAAGATACAAGAACCTGACGGAATGCTGTATTAAGAGGACACAAGATAATGAGGTACTTAGCTCCGCCCATGACACAAACAGTAATTGCCAGGACCAACTTTTTTATCAGGACCATAGCCATACACATACACAAACGTGAAGTTTATGTGTATTAAAAAGGCCAAACATGGATAAATGGAATATGACTAAACAGAAAGAAGTAGACTGGATTTTACAGCGCCTTGACCACATATCAGAGCAACAGAAATGTATTTGTGAACAGAAAGGAAAACATTTATAAATGTCAAAATGAAATTATGCATGTCTACTAGACCAATGCATGTCTAACAGTGTTCCAGTTACAACAGGCCTGGTGTTGGATGTGGTGTTAGATGTGATGTTGGATGTGATGTACTGTAGCTGTATGGTGTTAGATGTGATGTTGGATGTGATGTACTGTAGCTGTGTGGTGTTAGATGTGATGTTGGATGGGATGTACTGTAGCAGTGTGGTGTTAGATGTGGTGTTGGATGGGATGTACTGTAGCTGTGTGGTGTTAGATGTGATGTTGGATGGGATGTACTGTAGCTGTATGGTGTTAGATGTGATGTTGGATGTGAAGTACTGTAGCTGTATGGTGTTAGATGTGATGTTGGATGTGATGTACTGTAGCTGTATGGTGTTAGATGTAATGGATGGGATGTTGGATGTGATGTTGGGTGTGATGTAGGATGTGATGTTGGATATGTTTCAGCTCTGCTGCAGGGTGTTGTATCTATCCAGGATTTTCTTTTCTTTTCAAAGTTACGCCCCGATTCCTTACAAAATCTCTTATGTTTTGGATAGAGCGACCAGCCAGAGCAAGATTTTCAGCCTTCTTGCATTGCTGGCATTCAATCATAGTGGCCAGTTTCCCTTTTTTGATGTGTTGGCCAAAATGTCTCATGACTGCGGCAACCTCCATGGGAGACCAAAGATGCTTTTTTGCTCTCCTGGCACTTTCCAGAGATACTAGAAAAAAAGACAAATAAATCAATGAAAACCAACTCCACTTTAAACATGTTTTAAATAAGGAATAGTAGTAGTAGTATAAACAGTATCCCGCAGAAAGAAGAGAATGGTCATCATATTGCCTTTGGGTGGTATGGATAATTTATTTTTATCATTCTTCAGTTATACTTAAGTAACTTGGTGTTTAGTGACTGAGTATGTGTTTTCGCATTTACCAGAATGTTTCTTCGTGTTCTTTTTTCTGCTGGGCCCTTTGTCCTTCTTTTTTAGTCTTCTGTTGGGTTCTTCCCCCTTAGCATCTGTGTGTTGACTTTGTGCTGAAATGAAGAAATAAAGACAAATAACAATGGATGAGCATTTATTTGTTGTAGGGTAGGGTCCTTAAATACGGTGAAGTCCAAGATGCTCAAGCAACTGATGGATGAATAATAAATAACAAATACATTCACTGTAAAGCGCTTAGGCTGGAACATTATTTGCTTCCAAGTTGATTTGTCATTATGAATGATATGATTAGAAGTGCTTTTATTTTGAAGGCAGTGTCGTTGCTGTCGTGCGTACTGAAGAGCAGCAGCCAGGCCTATATGTTCCTTGTTGCACTGTAATGTATTCAAAAAGTTCATTGTTAGATTGAAAATAATTTCCTGGTCATCGGTTAAAGCTACTACTTCTGTAATCTACATTCACATCACTTGAAATTTAGCTTACATGCCTCCCATTTACCTGAACTGTTGCCGTGACAACAACATTGAAACGAGTGAAGAAGGTCTGAATCCACAATGCATTATTTCATAGCCTAAAAGCAATCAAAGAAGGTGACATGTAGACTGAGGATAAGAGTTAACCTTGTGATAATGGCGCAGGTTCCTCGACAGGTTGCCCGACCATCAACAGTTCTTGCACAACCTGTAATAAAATATAATATACTTCATTACATACATAGAAATAAAGATGAGTATTACAGAGAAAGTTTGGTTAACTTAAGTTACCTTTGCCATGTCATGTCACTGCATGTGTCATTTGGCACATGCAGTTAAGTTTGGACAAAAGCAGACTTTCACAGAATAAACCAGGAAACGTTGAAAAATCTAATTGGCATACGGCACCCTTTGCCATCTTTGTATGTGACTTCATAGAGGCCCACGAGTAGAACGCAAACCAACTGTGGATGTCTGTTTGCATGAGCACTCAATTGCTATCTCAAAAAAAAAAAAAAACCTGTGAATCTATACACAGCTGAATGCAATTCTTATGAATTCAGATTTAAATAAAGTTAATGTATAACTGCTGAATATCATTCTCATGACTTTATTTTGGACAATAAATATGCCTTAAAAGATGAAACTTACCTCTAGTGTGTTGCCTGAAAAGGATCCGCATGCGTCCACATCCTCAGCCTGGCATGGCATCTCTTTGGAGATCTGAGATGTAAAGAACAATCACTGAATGAGAGTTTGTTTCTCATGTACAGTACTCAGTCCTCCTTATTCCTGCACCTTACATGTTGAGTATTACACAGGACCTGTGTGTCTGCGCACTTCTTAATGTACTTTCATTCCTTTGTACATGTAATTTCAAATCTCAGTCCTCCAAATTCCTGCACCTTACATATTAAGGTTACATCGTACCTGTGTGTCTGAATACTGTTGAATATCATTCTCCTGACTTTATTTTAGACAATAAATATGCCTTAAAATATGAAACTTACCTCTAGTGTGTTGCCTGAAAAGGATCCGCATGCGTCCACATCCTCAGCCTGGCATGGCATCTCTTTGGAGATCTGAGATGTAAAGAACAATCACTGAATGAGAGTTTGTTTCTCATGTACAGTACTCAGTCCTCCTTATTCCTGCACCTTACATGTTGAGTATTACACAGGACCTGTGTGTCTGCGCACTTCTTAATGTACTTTCATTCCTCTGTACATGTAATTTCAAAACTCAGTCCTCCTTATTCCTGCACCTTACATGTTGAGTATTACACAGGACCTGTGTGTCTGCGCACTTCTTAATGTACTTTCATTCCTTTGTACATGTAATTTCAAAACTCAATCCTTTAAATTCCTGCACCTTACATATAAAGGTTACATCGTACTTGTGTGTCTGAATACTTCTGAATATCATTCTCATGACTTTATTTTAGACAATAAATATGCCTTAAAAGATGAAACTTACCTCTAGTGTGTTGCCTGAAAAGGATCCGCATGCGTCCACATCCTCAGCCTGGCATGGCATCTCTTTGGAGATCTGAGATGTAAAGAACAATCACTGAATGAGAGTTTGTTTCTCATGTACAGTACTCAGTCCTCCTTATTCCTGCACCTTACATGTTGAGTATTACACAGGACCTATGTGTCTGCGCACTTCTTAATGTACTTTCATTCCTCTGTACATGTAATTTCAAAATTCAGTCCTCCAAATTCCAGCATCTTACATATTAAGGTTATATCGTACCTGTGTGTCTGAATACTGCTGAATATCATTCTCATGACTTTATTTTAGACAATGAATAAGCCTTAGAAAGATTAAACTTACCTCTAGTGTGTTGCCTGAAAAGGATCCGCATGCGTCCACATCCTCAGCCTGGCATGGCATCTCTTTGGAGATCTGAGATGTAAAGAACAATCACTGAATGAGAGTTTGTTTCTCATGTACAGTACTCAGTCCTCCTTATTCCTGCACCTTACATGTTGAGTATTACACAGGACCTGTGTGTCTGCGCACTTCTTAATGTACTTTCATTCCTTTGTACATGTAATTTCAAAACTCAATCCTCCAAATTCCTGCACCTTACATATAAAGGTTACATCGTACTTGTGTGTCTGAATACTTCTGAATATCATTCTCATGACTTTATTTTAGACAATAAATATGCCTTAAAAGATGAAACTTACCTCTAGTGTGTTGCCTGAAAAGGATCCGCATGCGTCCACATCCTCAGCCTGGCATGGCATCTCTTTGGAGATCTGAGATGTAAAGAACAATCACTGAATGAGAGTTTGTTTCTCATGTACAGTACTCAGTCCTCCTTATTCCTGCACCTTACATGTTGAGTATTACACAGGACCTGTGTGTCTGCGCACTTCTTAATGTACTTTCATTCCTCTGTACATGTAATTTCAAAACTCAGTCCTCATTATTCCTGCACCTTACATGTTGAGTATTACACAGGACCTGTGTGTCTGCGCACTTCTTAATGTACTTTCATTCCTTTGTACATGTAATTTCAAAACTCAATCCTTTAAATTCCTGCACCTTACATATAAAGGTTACATCGTACTTGTGTGTCTGAATACTTCTGAATATCATTCTCATGACTTTATTTTAGACAATAAATATGCCTTAAAAGATGAAACTTACCTCTAGTGTGTTGCCTGAAAAGGATCCGCATGCGTCCACATCCTCAGCCTGGCATGGCATCTCTTTGGAGATCTGAGATGTAAAGAACAATCACTGAATGAGAGTTTGTTTCTCATGTACAGTACTCAGTCCTCCTTATTCCTGCACCTTACATGTTGAGTATTACACAGGACCTATGTGTCTGCGCACTTCTTAATGTACTTTCATTCCTCTGTACATGTAATTTCAAAATTCAGTCCTCCAAATTCCAGCATCTTACATATTAAGGTTATATCGTACCTGTGTGTCTGAATACTGCTGAATATCATTCTCATGACTTTATTTTAGACAATGAATAAGCCTTAGAAAGATTAAACTTACCTCTAGTGTGTTGCCTGAAAAGGATCCGCATGCGTCCACATCCTCAGCCTGGCATGGCATCTCTTTGGAGATCTGAGATGTAAAGAACAATCACTGAATGAGAGTTTGTTTCTCATGTACAGTACTCAGTCCTCCTTATTCCTGCACCTTACATGTTGAGTATTACACAGGACCTGTGTGTCTGCGCACTTCTTAATGTACTTTCATTCCTTTGTACATGTAATTTCAAAACTCAATCCTCCAAATTCCTGCACCTTACATATAAAGGTTACATCGTACTTGTGTGTCTGAATACTTCTGAATATCATTCTCATGACTTTATTTTAGACAATAAATATGCCTTAAAAGATGAAACTTACCTCTAGTGTGTTGCCTGAAAAGGATCCGCATGCGTCCACATCCTCAGCCTGGCATGGCATCTCTTTGGAGATCTGAGATGTAAAGAACAATCACTGAATGAGAGTTTGTTTCTCATGTACAGTACTCAGTCCTCCTTATTCCTGCACCTTACATGTTGAGTATTACACAGGACCTGTGTGTCTGCGCACTTCTTAATGTACTTTCATTCCTCTGTACATGTAATTTCAAAACTCAGTCCTCCTTATTCCTGCACCTTACATGTTGAGTATTACACAGGACCTGTGTGTCTGCGCACTTCTTAATGTACTTTCATTCCTTTGTACATGTAATTTCAAAACTCAATCCTTTAAATTCCTGCACCTTACATATAAAGGTTACATCGTACTTGTGTGTCTGAATACTTCTGAATATCATTCTCATGACTTTATTTTAGACAATAAATATGCCTTAAAAGATGAAACTTACCTCTAGTGTGTTGCCTGAAAAGGATCCGCATGCGTCCACATCCTCAGCCTGGCATGGCATCTCTTTGGAGATCTGAGATGTAAAGAACAATCACTGAATGAGAGTTTGTTTCTCATGTACAGTACTCAGTCCTCCTTATTCCTGCACCTTACATGTTGAGTATTACACAGGACCTGTGTGTCTGCGCACTTCTTAATGTACTTTCATTCCTTTGTACATGTAATTTCAAATCTCAGTCCTCCAAATTCCTGCACCTTACATATTAAGGTTACATCGTACCTGTGTGTCTGAATACTGTTGAATATCATTCTCCTGACTTTATTTTAGACAATAAATATGCCTTAAAATATGAAACTTACCTCTAGTGTGTTGCCTGAAAAGGATCCGCATGCGTCCACATCCTCAGCCTGGCATGGCATCTCTTTGGAGATCTGAGATGTAAAGAACAATCACTGAATGAGAGTTTGTTTCTCATGTACAGTACTCAGTCCTCCTTATTCCTGCACCTTACATGTTGAGTATTACACAGGACCTATGTGTCTGCGCACTTCTTAATGTACTTTCATTCCTCTGTACATGTAATTTCAAAATTCAGTCCTCCAAATTCCAGCATCTTACATATTAAGGTTATATCGTACCTGTGTGTCTGAATACTGCTGAATATCATTCTCATGACTTTATTTTAGACAATAAATAAGCCTTAGAAAGATTAAACTTACCTCTAGTGTGTTGCCTGAAAAGGATCCGCATGCGTCCACATCCTCAGCCTGGCATGGCATCTCTTTGGAGATCTGAGATGTAAAGAACAATCACTGAATGAGAGTTTGTTTCTCATGTACAGTACTCAGTCCTCCTTATTCCTGCACCTTACATGTTGAGTATTACACAGGACCTGTGTGTCTGCGCACTTCTTAATGTACTTTCATTCCTTTGTACATGTAATTTCAAAACTCAATCCTCCAAATTCCTGCACCTTACATATAAAGGTTACATCGTACTTGTGTGTCTGAATACTTCTGAATATCATTCTCATGACTTTATTTTAGACAATAAATATGCCTTAAAAGATGAAACTTACCTCTAGTGTGTTGCCTGAAAAGGATCCGCATGCGTCCACATCCTCAGCCTGGCATGGCATCTCTTTGGAGATCTGAGATGTAAAGAACAATCACTGAATGAGAGTTTGTTTCTCATGTACAGTACTCAGTCCTCCTTATTCCTGCACCTTACATGTTGAGTATTACACAGGACCTGTGTGTCTGCGCACTTCTTAATGTACTTTCATTCCTCTGTACATGTAATTTCAAAACTCAGTCCTCCTTATTCCTGCACCTTACATGTTGAGTATTACACAGGACCTGTGTGTCTGCGCACTTCTTAATGTACTTTCATTCCTTTGTACATGTAATTTCAAAACTCAATCCTCTAAATTCCTGCACCTTACATATAAAGGTTACATCGTACTTGTGTGTCTGAATACTTCTGAATATCATTCTCATGACTTTATTTTAGACAATAAATATGCCTTAAAAGATGAAACTTACCTCTAGTGTGTTGCCTGAAAAGGATCCGCATGCGTCCACATCCTCAGCCTGGCATGGCATCTCTTTGGAGATCTGAGATGTAAAGAACAATCACTGAATGAGAGTTTGTTTCTCATGTACAGTACTCAGTCCTCCTTATTCCTGCACCTTACATGTTGAGTATTACACAGGACCTGTGTGTCTGCGCACTTCTTAATGTACTTTCATTCCTCTGTACATGTAATTTCAAAATTCAGTCCTCCAAATTCCAGCATCTTACATATTAAGGTTATATCGTACCTGTGTGTCTGAATACTGCTGAATATCATTCTCATGACTTTATTTTAGACAATAAATAAGCCTTAGAAAGATTAAACTTACCTTTAGTGTGTTGCCTGAAAAGGATCCGCATGCGTCCACATCCTCAGCCTGGCATGGCATCTCTTTGGAGATCTGAGATGTAAAGAACAATCACTGAATGAGAGTTTGTTTCTCATGTACAGTACTCAGTCCTCCTTATTCCTGCACCTTACATGTTGAGTATTACACAGGACCTGTGTGTCTGCGCACTTCTTAATGTACTTTCATTCCTTTG
The DNA here is from genome assembly GCF_021917145.1 of Hypomesus transpacificus. NCBI lineage: Eukaryota > Metazoa > Chordata > Actinopteri > Osmeriformes > Osmeridae > Hypomesus > Hypomesus transpacificus. The sequence continues at coordinate 5,608,321 of NC_061063.1, forward strand.
TACATGTAATTTCAAAACTCAATCCTCCAAATTCCTGCACCTTACATATAAAGGTTACATCGTACTTGTGTGTCTGAATCCTTCTGAATATCATTCTCATGACTTTATTTTAGACAATAAATATGCCTTAAAAGATGAAACTTACCTCTAGTGTGTTGCCTGAAAAGGATCCGCATGCGTCCACATCCTCAGCCTGGCATGGCATCTCTTTGGAGATCTGAGATGTAAAGAACAATCACTGAATGAGAGTTTGTTTCTCATGTACAGTACTCAGTCCTCCTTATTCCTGCACCTTACATGTTGAGTATTACACAGGACCTGTGTGTCTGCGCACTTCTTAATGTACTTTCATTCCTCTGTACATGTAATTTCAAAACTCAGTCTTCCTTATTCCTGCACCTTACATGTTGAGTATTACACAGGACCTGTGTGTCTGCGCACTTCTTAATGTACTTTCATTCCTTTGTACATGTAATTTCAGTATACAATATGATTTAATGATATTAGATGTTATTTTTCCAAAACGGAAGCTAGCTAGCTCTAGTTAGCTTCGGTTACCTAGCAACCTAGCATAATACTCGTAGCAATGCTACTACCTGCTAGTGTTACTTGTTAGGGATATGAAACATAACCATTAGTCAATGTGCAAGCAGCTGCTCTGTTGAATAAATATATTTGTAAATCTGATTTTGAAAGAGTCAGTATGCCTACGTGCCTCCCCAGCCAAGAACCTCACCGCACGTCACTGGCCACTTGCTAATAACTAGCTAAACTGTCATAGATCAGATGTTTTGGTGCATACAAACATCAAGTAACCTAATCCATTCTGCATAATTTACCTTTAGTCATTGTTTTAGCAGATTACATAACAATATGTACCTAAATGTGTAAAGAATATTAAATGGGTCTTACCTCGTCCTCCACGCATGCAGGGATGAGAGGTGTTCAATTAGAAAGTACTAATGTTTCGCGGCAAAACTTGACGGATTGTACCACGTTGATAGAAGAGGAGGGGTATGACAAAATAAGAATTCCTTTTTCGTTTCTAAAGAGCATAGTTTGATTTATTCAGGAAGAAGAAAACAACTTACTTACGTAATATTTTGTTAATTTCATTCAATATTTCAAGATACATGGTTTATAATACATTTTGCTTTTATCGTATTGCTAACTCATCCCCTGTGTAAATAGCGACTTGAATTGGAAGGACAGTGTAGTAATTATCAGGACCTTCCGGCAGACAACCAATCAGCATAAGACGCTGTGTGCATATTCATGAAGTCCTGCTAGTACACAACCTGCCGTAGGGGGCGCTGTGGTGATACACAGATTTTACACACAAATCATGTTTATATGTATTAAACGGACATCTTGGTTTTTTTGCATTTTTAGGGTTAATGGACCAATAGAAACCATTCTACACTTTTAGAATTTTGTCGAAATTAGCAGGACACTGCTCCTGTCCTGTTAATTCAAAATGTCCTTCTAGTGTGGTGTGTATTCTGACCAATTGTCCTGTTAAAACACATGGACAAACACACACACACACACACACACACACACACACACATAAACACACTGCTGTTTCTCTGTCTCTCTTTCACTTCTACTCAGAATCTGATTTTCAGATTCTGTTCTTATTATTTCTCTTGTTCTCAGAATACCTGTCTTTTTCACATTCACTAGCACCTCTTACTCTTATCCTTTCTCTCTCTCTCTCTCTCTCTCTCTCTCTCTCTCTCCCTCTCTCTCTCTCTCTCTCTCTCTCTCTCTCTCTCTCTCTCTCTCTCTCTCTCTCTCTCTCTCTCTCTCTCTCTCTTTCTTTCTTTCTTTCTTTCTCTCTCTCTCTCTCTCTCTCTCTCTCTCTCTCTCTCTCTCTCTCTCTCTCTCTCTCTCTCTCTCTCTCTCTCTCTCTCTCTCTCCACACTCTCTTGCACACCTTTCCCCCGTTTGGTCACACTCTCTCACTCTTTTTACACTCGATTTTACACTCGTTCTGTCTGGCAGTGTCTTTCTCCTTGTGTTTTTTTTCCTGTTCTCAGTCCCACTGGCTCATACATGCACACAAACTCATCGACAAACACAGACAGATACAAAAACACATACACATACACACACTTTCTTCAGGTTCTTCTGTCCTTTGTCCAACAGAAGTACTTCAAGGTGTTTCAAACTCCCAACTTCACGCGTTAATTTGAAATTCCCATTATTACCGTACTCCTTTCATGTCTCCTGGTCCAGAACATGTTAGATGCCGTAGTTTTTCTCATCTAATTAATCATACTTGTCATTTGAAGTAGCGGTGCACAACTGTGTGTTGTGGGGGTCTGTGTGTGTTCTTTGTGTGTTCTGCAGCCAGACGCACACTGTAATCAACTGCTGATTGAAGGAGGCACGCTTACGGATCACCTCATTTTGAGTCCACTAGGTACTTCCAGCATTTAACTGAGATATCTAGGAAATGTGTTGTACACAATATAAACAAACTATGCATTTAACTGATTTTAAATGGACATTTAGTAAAGTAAAATTTGGAATTTTTATTTAAACTGAAATCTCATCAAAAAGCCAATGTTACAATTATTTAACATACAGACAAATATTCCATGTGAATATAAAAAATATGTAAATATATTACATGGATTGTAAACTGCACATTTGATATATGTAAATGTAGATATATGTAGATTATACTGTCTATAGAAATCTAGAATTCCTGGGGCAGGATGTTGATGGTATAATTGCTCTCTGTTTGTTTACTGTAAGGTTGGTTTTTATGGTTTTGATTGGGTTGGTTTGACTATACGCAGAAAACATGAGGGAGCTATGTGTGTGTGTGTGTATGTGTGGGTATGAAAGTATGTGTTTGGTAGAGTAAGTGTGTGTGTGTGCATGTGTCTTGGTGTTTGGGCATGTGTATGTGGGTGCAAGTGTCATATCGATAGGTTAATAGCCCCAGTGCCAGATTCACTAACTCCCTGATTAGTTGTCAGTCCACTAATCCACACACAAGTGCCCAGTTATAGGCCTCCTCTATTGATTTTTCGTACCGCAAGCCATGCCAGGAGAAACTAGGGGTCGGTAAGAGGGAGGGGGTGGGGTTGGGGGGGGCAGGTATTGATCGACCCCAAATCAACCCTGCGTGTTCCCTGCACTCGTGTCCAGCACCTGTCTTGTGCTCTGTGATTGGAGGGCCTCCCTGTGAATCAGCGCTGCATTGGTCGTAGGCATGCTTTGATTATGTCATCATTTAGGTATCTGAGTCAAAGCCTGATATAGAGGTCTGGGAAGGGCCAGTTTGACTGACAGGTAGAAGACCTTGAATGAGAGACTTTGCGAGTGACTGTCGGATGTTGCCTCCTGACTATTGGCCGCCTGACCCCAGAGTCCCTGATTGGTCAGAGGGGCAGTGATCTCACCTCGGAGCATCCACCATTTCATCCTCTATGTCAGTAGTTCTCAATCTTGGACCTCAGGACACCCTGCCCTGCATGTTTTAGACGTTTCCCTCCTCAAACACACCTGATTCAAATTAATGGGTCGTTATCAGGCCCATTTATTTGAATCAGGTGTGTTGGAGCAGGGAAATATCTAAAACATGCAGGGCAGGGTGTCCTGAGGTCCAGGATTGAGGACCACTGCTCTATGTTACCCTGTTACTCAGGAAATAAGGACGTGTTCATTTGGTCAGGAATCATTTATGTGGTGAAATGTATTGACAAATCCTGTCTATATGCTGTCCCTCATGGATGGCTCTTTATCGCTTTCTCTTCATTCTGCTTTCTCTTCATTCGGCTCTCTCTTTTTTTGTTTCCTTCACTCTTTAATCAGTACGTCCTTCCTCTTCCTTTCTATTCTCTTCCTCTGATCACCATTCCACACAGATCAGGCCCCTCTTCTTTCTTCTCCTTGCTCCCTGTCTCTCTCGCCTCTGTGTAAGCAAGAAAAAAAGAGAGAGAGGTTGTTAAACATTATTCTTCCCCTCTTAATTGTTTTGACTTGTGCCATTGGCATCCCGATTAGGGGCCATTGATTTCCCAGTGCTAAGTGCATTGATTTCTACATTTCCTATTGATCGCTGGTCTAAATCTACCCACACAGAGTCTCTGTGCATCGGGCCACTGAATGAGAAAAGAGAGAGAGAGAGAGAGAGAGAGAGAGAGAGAGAGAGAGAGAGAGAGAGAGAGAGAGAGAGAGAGAGAGAGAGAGAGAGAGAGAAGGAGGGAGAGAGGGAGAAGAAGGAAGACCAAGAGTGGAACAGGTGTACAAGAGACAAACAAAATACACTGAAGCTATTAATTAAACAAAATAAATGTTGAAGTATGTGTTTATACAAGGTAAAGGCTTCATATGAGAGACATTTTGCAGTGTGGGTCTGTGTGTGTGCCTGTGTGTTGGGGTGGGTGGTTGTGTGTGTTTGAGTGAAGAAAAGCCCTTGAAAGACTTGATTGCCTCTCAGTGGAGCTTTGTGTGATTTGAAGAATGTTTTTTTCAGATTTCTGTGTCATTTAGTCATTTAGCAGACGTATGTATGTGTTTCATTACAGATAGTCTTCTATGACTTTCAGCCATTTGGAATTATCATTTCATACACACACACACTCATGTTAGCTCATGCTCCGCATTTACAATTACAGATTGGAAAGGATGTGTGGATATGTGTGTTTGACACAGGACCAGCCAGCTTGAAAGGAAACAAATAGCTCCACTCTATGTCACAGCATTACAGTAAAGGGAGTCGGGATGCTCTGTTTGGGCTAAGCTAAGCTGCCCCCCCCCCTAAACCATCTAGGACCAGGGTCCAGGTCCAGCCTCCAGCATGCCCCCACCCCTCTCAACTCACAAAACCCCTTCATCAGGTTCCCAAGCCTTTAAGGGTAAAAAGGATGGAGAACATGTATGAAATGTTTGTCTGTGTTTGATTTGATTCATGTCAAAGCTCAGTTCAAATACAGATATGGTGTGTATGTGTGTGTGTGTGTGTGTGTGTGTGTGTGCATGTGTGCGTGTGTGTGTGTGTGTTGATATAGGCTACTGAAGTCTGTTGGTGAGAATATGTATCAAATAAAGCCTGGTTGGGGATAAGAATATGTGTGAAATGAACAGAGCAACACAGCCCGTATTTGTATTCTCCCCCTGCAATGGATAAGCTGGTAACTGGTAAGTAATAGGCACAACATGCTTACGGTCGTGATCACGTTAGTGTACGGTATTGGCAGATTATGTTTTACGGCTTCTCCGTCGGGCCTCTGTAGCGGTGCGAGGGTAACGGTAGAAACGTGGGGGGTTTATTGGCAGGCTGATGCGGGGATATTGACAACATGTCATCATTGATCACTTAGTCAAGCTGCAAAAGAGAGTAGAGACAGAGAGAAGAGCACGAGATGAAATGTTCAAAGGACTGATGATAATAAAATGACAGGAACGCAAGATTGATTATTTGTTCTATATAAAGTGAAATGTCGGCGTGTCTGCAGGTGCGTGTGAGACAAAGAGATACACGTGTGAAAGAAATACAGATGAAAAGGAAAACGTTACTGGAGTCTTACGTTGTGTGTCTGATAGAGAGATCGCGCGTGTGTCTCTGAATTGGTAGTAGTAAACAGTGTTGAGGCAGGCAGCAGAGAGAGAATGAGGTGGCGATATAATTGTAAGCTGGTATTGATTGGGGCGCCTTGTTATTGATGAGGGAGAATTTAATTTAACCAACTCGTTTGTCAACATGACATTGCCATTTAACAATGAACTCTCTGTCTCTTTCACTCACACATATACACACACGGGAACACACAGGCATGTACGCACACACATAAACAGAGAGGCACAAAAAGCGCACAATTGCTTACTGCAAACGTGTGTCTCAATTTGTGTGAAACACTTCATTCTCTGAAATAAAATCCTTCAGCCTGTTGTTTCAAACTCTTGTCGTAATGAGCCCTGAGCCTGAAAAAATAGATATATAGCTACATTAATTGAATTCTCTTGAAGGCTAATTACAAGATAAACACACAGGTATTGCTAAAAACAAGCATTTTTCTCTCCTCTTGATGATAGGCTACATAAGATCAAGGGAATTTCAGTGAGTTATAACCGCCGCGGCTCTACTACTCTAAACGAAAGAGAGGGAGAGAGAGAGCGATCGAGAGAGCTGCGGGCGCTATAGCCTACGTAGCCTCTCCACGAGGGTTTCACCTCGACTTTTGTTCCTCTGATGTTGACCGACTGTCTGTGAACCTGATGCGCACGCGTGCCAAAAACGTGTGAGTGTATGTGTGGGGCCTCTTGGGGCCTCATTGATGTATATTTTCCGTGTGTGTGTGTTACGTGGCTATAATGTGTCCTTTTTCGCACACACCTTTTATGGAGCTTGTAGATTATGATCATGGGTAAGAAGACCGTTATAATGTCAGTGACGAACCCGTTCTTTAAAAAAAGAATACTAAGCCAGTACTGATGGGCCCTTACGCCATCTTCCTTTCTCCTACTGCACCTTCCTTCTACCCTTCTCTTCCATAGACGCGCAAAACACACTATATTCTACAAGAAATAATTGCTTTTGTCTGGAAGGAGTTTGAAATCAGGGGGTGCTCAGCGCGTGGCCTATCTGGCGAGGGGGGTTCGTGAAGGACAACGTCGCTTCATTTCTCTCTCTCTCTCTCTTTCTCTCTCTCTCTCTCCCTCCTCTCTCTCTCTCTCTCTCTCATACTCTCCTGTCCTCTCTCGCTCGTTGGACATGCGGATGTCATCTGTCAAACGGAGAGAAGGGGAGAGAGTGGTAAAGGGGACAATAAAGACACAGCTCTGTTGTGGTGCCTATTCAAAGAGAAAACACCATCCACAGAAATAGAACAAAAATGCTCGATTGTTAGAGAACAAGGTTAATAACGATATGTTTAACAATACTGGTGATGTTTTATCCATATGAGATGATTTATATTTTATGCCTCCTTCTCTCAGCGTCTTGGATATTAGCATCGGCAATACCCGGGGCTTTGTATATAGGCCCATAATTGATCGATAACTCATTAACGGCCGTCCCAACTCGGAGTGTAAGGAACCAGGGCCATAAAAAGAGTGTGAGAGAGATAGAGAAAGAGAGAGGGAGGGAGAGAAAGAGAGGGAGAGAGAGAGATCAGGCTCGGCGCTTTCGATTTTCCCGTATTGACTGCGATGTTTAGCGTATAGATTTTTCTATTTAAAAAATCTATGTCGGCAATAATCTTGAGTGTAAATGCGTGGCACAGATTGTGGCTTTCTAACTGACAGAAAAGCAGGGAAGGATGAGCGGGATATAGACGGGGAGGGGGGGGGGGGGTAGGATATGTGGGATTGGAAGGTCTGAGAATGCGCACAATGTAGGCAAACGAAAGATACTAAGGCGCTGCCCCTCTGACCAAAACAAACACTTTGATTACGATCAGCCTAATTCGTTTTTACGCACACGACCCCGCGACTCACCCGTGCCAAGGGGTTGACTCCAATTTAGTAGCACCCCTACCTCTACTCTATACACGTGATTCACAACCAAAAACAGATAACCTACTATGTCAGTTATTGCTGATTGTGACCTTGCACTGTGTTGATGTGTATACGTATGTATGAGGCAGAAAGGTGCAAAAACATTTACCTGCTGAAAACACACAACAATGCGTCTGTGAACACACTAGCCTGCGTGTCTACTGCGTAAACCTATCGATTTGGAGGACACCACGATTATTGGTGTCATTATATTGAAGCATAATCAGAAGATCAATAGGGAAGATAGTTCATCTTATGTGGGATTAGAAATGGAAAAGGGAGAGAGCCGAACCTAGCAGGGGAGAAGGAAGCGGGGGGTGGAAAAGAGAGAGGGGGAGAGAGAAAGGGGGTGGGGGAGTGGAGCGACGGGCGCTCTCGCCTCAATGTTGCGAGCAAAGCTGTCAGAGCGTTTTCAGGCTGGAGGGAGTCGGACCGAACGAGCTACCGGGGTTCCCAAATAACGGGAACATAAAGACAGACACACAGGCGGATGGCGGGACAGAGCCAAAGAAAAGATACCGCATAACGGGTACCGTGTTCCTTCTTTTCGTTCAGCTGTTTGTTTTGAATGAAGCAGGCTTTATTTATTTATTTATTTGTCTATCGATTGATTGCGTTTTAATTACCGGCCTGTGACATATAACTGGGGGAGGAGCAACAGCCAGACAGGGGACCTTTCATAGTCTTACATATTATTTGATTATTTAAATGTATCAAATAATTGAGTTGATTTCATCATACACAAATGCTGCTTTGTGTGCGTTAGTTCATCGTCTGACCAATAATAAGACAGCTGATAACCAAATACAAGAACCAAAAAGAGAAATTCAGAACAGTTGTTCAGTTTTTCTGTGTTAACAATAAACATAAAAACAGCAGACAACAAAGAAAAAAAATACTTTTTTGAGCAAGAGACAAAAAGAGCAAGATATTTATGTTTAAGACAAACCAAAGTCGTAAGAGGCAGAGGAGGCCACTGTGAAGCCTGTCTGCACACCTGTGTTCAATCAACATACAAAAACATAAAACTATTAACAATAACGATCATAAGATACCACATGTTCAGTTATTGCTAGATACCTATGCCAAACTTTGACAAATAGTAGAAACCAGCGTTAGAGTCAGGGTGCTAACGACCGATGAGCAGGAGTTAGGCTGTTCTGATAGGAGCTGCCGACGAAGTAGCCTACCCGTCTATCCGTCTGTGTGCTGTCTAGAAAACATTCTTATCTTTGAGAAACACGACCAAGGGACGTCCACAACGGTATGAAACTGAGGCAAAAACCAAAAATGTGAATGTAACGACAAGCTAGAACTACCAACCATTACTTAAAGTTCCAAACCAAATATTATTCTATACCAAACGTTTCACACCGTCTACCTGGAAAGCATACGAAGAAAAACAACGACGAAGGAGAGGACGAGCTTTTAGAGAAGAAGCTGAAAGATAAACTCCCAGCCGACTGCGGATCATGTTTGTTCCCTTGCCGGTGCCGTTCGTCTTTCAGAGAACTGCTTCCGAATTCAACGCCTGGCGTCTCAAGTCCCCGCTGGCTCTACGCTCCAGCTCCGGTAAGATCTCGTGCCTCTCCCTGTTGTTCTGTATGATTCCACATACTCCTTTAAATTTCACACGAATGGCAAAATCAACAGGAAGAGCTAAACACCATGGCACAGCATGTCCATGGTGTGATTGGCTATTTGGTATGAAATGTTACGGAAACTGAAAAGAATCTCCCTGTAAATAAGTTCGGTAGAACCCAACAAACATAAATGCAGCATAACTGCATTAAATAGAAATATGTTAAATTAATCAACATTAAGAAATGTACTTAATTTGCATCCTTAAAAAATAAGTCAGTAGCGGCCCCCCTTTCTCCCGTCCTCCCCATCTGTCTCCTGGTCCCTGCTCCGTCTGCCTCTGTCTGCCCACCCGGCTCCGCCGCACCGGTCCCACGGACGGTCAGTGGAATATTCATGGTAATTTATTGATCCTACCTAGATCGATCCCGAGTCGGCGGGAAAAGAATGATAAACTTTTGGGACAGACATAGCTCCAACCAAGAATGACTGGACAATATTTTTAAGTAGGCACAGGCCATTTCCATTTTAGTTTTAATCGGTGAGGCTGCACCACAAAGCCAGTAGCCTAGTAAAAAGTGATAAAGCAGCAAACTTTACATTTCATGTCAATTTGTTATTATTTTAACAACTTGTGGAGCACAAGATTTGAAGTCAGGGCTTACGATCCTTTGTCACTTTTTTGGTGGCTGTTAACCACACAGAGAGGGGGGGCGGGAAGGTGATGCTTCTCCCCTCTCGCCTCCACCGAAGCGGAAACTTGAGATGACAGATGGGATGAATATATGCAGTTCTCCTGGCCCCCGATAATGCAGCCTATCTCCTTAACTACATGTCACCAGGAGAAAAACGGTTGCAATTTTTAATGAGTGTTGCTGGTAGGGCTTGACAGACCACGTATGTCTAAGAAGTTGGCTGTGGGCCACAGCAAGTAGACTAGAGGGAAGAAAGGGGACAGAGGACCACCTTCCAACCAGGCAAACAATTGTTTAAGAGGGTTAAATTGTGTGAATAAAAGTATAGAGTAGAGTAAGTCTACCATTTGATATTTATGTGACCTAATGATCTCTGTCGCTGAATGAACTAGTGGGCTATTTTGATGTATTAGAGTTCTCAAACTGAAATGATGGATAGACCAGTGAGGTGCTTTCATCCTGACTGTACTCGACATTCATGATCCATAGTCAACACACATCTGAAATATAAACAGCCAATTGAAAAGGCTGAAATCCCCTCCCCCCCCTCTCCTCTATTCCTTCTCTCCCCTTTCATCCCTTCATCTCCCTGGAGAAAACGGGTAAAAAAACAACAACATAAGAGATAGCCGGTCAGTAAAAAGGAATGTGAGCCCCCCCATCTCTCCCCTCTCCCCCATCCTGCCCCATGATCTTCATGGGTTTCTATTGGATTTGCCTGCTGGTTTGTTTTGGCCTGTAAGCCAGTTTGGCTAAGTCTGTTACCCATCATGCCTCTCTCCTCTCTGGGGACCAGGTGATGAAGAAGCAAGGGATTCTGGGGGTTCAATCTCACAACGTTCAGGGAGAGAGAGAGAGTAGGGTAGAAAGTCAGCAAGAGCTACAGAGAGGGGGAGGGGCAGAGGGGGTGAGGGTGGGAAGGAGTGAGAGAGGAAGTGAGTGAGGGGGAAAAAAGGTACAAACCGCATACGTTTGCAAAGACACGCTGACAAGTGGATCTGAGCTGGAAGAGATTACGGTGTTTGTTACTGACCCTCCCAGCACAGCACAGAGATTTACACACACACACACACGCACACACACACACACACACACACGCACGCACGCACGCACGCACGCACACACACACACACACCATCCCCAAAACAAACATGCACACACACACAGTCGACATGTCTTTTAGTTGGTCCAAAAATTGAATTCAGTGTGCGTGTTCTGTCTGTAGAGGAGCAGTACTGATTGACAGTAGTACAGTAGCACTAATTGCAGGATCAGTTTATCTTCCATTGTATATTCTATGTCAGTACAAGGCTCCTGTAGAGTATCAAGCTGAGTGTTTCCTCCTTTGGTTCTGTACTAATCACAGTGGTTCAATGCTTTTCAGCCAGTCCTTGCAGTTTGTCTACCCGACTACCACATGTCTATACTTCCTCCATGCTGCTTGTGAGCTACCTCCAGCACCTCCAGCTCTCCTCTGTTTTCTGTCCGAGTGGAGGCTGCCGTCCTGGGCTTAGACCTGGATTGGGAAGGGGCTGGCATTGACATCGTTTAATTGGGTTGTGTGTGTTTGTGTGACAGAGCTGGTGAGAGGGCGGACAGGTGGTTGACTCAATAATTGCGCGTTGAGGTCAGCTATAGATCGGGGTGTGTGTGTTTTATCTCCAACGGTGTGAATTCACAGGTATATATTGTGTGAGTGGTTTTAACCTTGCGCTGTTATTGATTAGGCAGCATTGACTACTCTCCGCCCGTGTGTGCACACTGTGTGTGTGTGTGTGTATGGATGTAAGGGAGAGCGGCCAGTCTCTGTGCTAACCTGATTGCGAATGACAAAATGTCCAACAGGGTTTGTTAGGGACATAATGTGGAATCAATAGACACAACAGAGATGTCAATACAACATGCTTTATTGCATTAAGCTACCTCTCTCCATCCCAGCCCCTACCACCAACACACTCTGTCTATCTGTCTCCATCTCCCTCTCTCTCCTTTTCACACACACACAGACACACACACACACACACACACACACACACACACACACACACATTGGTAATAGAACCATTGCTGACCGCTGATGCTGCCTACTGTGATGATGTGAAACATAAATGGACCCCATGTTAAAATAAAAATATGGACACACACACACACATGTACACGCACACACAAACACACATATTGGCCTTTCAGCCTGCCCCCCTTGGCTCACACTAGGTATGTTACCATGGAGACATTCATAGGCCATTAAACACATATAGTAATAAAGGCAACAAGGTAAACACCCCCTCTACCTTTCCTTCTGTCTCTTTCTCCCTGACCTCTCTCTCTCTTCACCCCTCTTACTCACTGTCTCTCACTCATTGTCCCATTCTCTATTCTCTCTCTCTCCCTTGTACCCCCGTCTCTTTAGACAAACTTTGCCATTGTAGCTTTGATGATCACAAAGGCCATTAGAATCTAAATGGACCATATTCAGCCCCTAGTGCTTATTGGACGGGCCTGACTGCGTCTATCTCTGTGGAATCTTGGATCTATTACCGTTGTTTGTGTGTTGGAGTGTGTGTGTGTGTGAGAGAACTTTTGCAATTACACTTCATGTGTATGTGTGTGCCAGCGTCCAATATACCCAGGCCACAGCTGATGGCTTTAGACACAGCAGGTCTCCCCCATCTCTCAGTGCTGCATGAACAGTGTTTGTTTGGTCTTGGCGAGAGCCGGTCAGGGCTCTGCTCCAGCTTCTCCCTGCACACCCCTCACTCTGGCCTGGGTCCCCGCAGCCCGACACAAGCCCCCGGCACCAGGCCTGGCTCTACCCCATCACACCACGGGCTCCTCAACCCTGCGGATGAGCATCTTGTTTGGGGTCAGGGTTGCCCACCTCTTGATTAAACCAAATAATTGTAGGTCACACTGTACAGAAACATGGTTTCACACAGCACCAGTGTCTACACAGTATGTGTGTGTGCTTTCTCTAGACTGTTAACCTTTTGTGCAACCAGTAAGCATTTTGCAATAAGTAAATGTGAGTGTCTATGTTTTTGAGTAGGTCTTTGTATGTGTGGGACAGCGTGTGTGTGTTTGTCCCTGTTAATATAATCCTGCATTTGCCACAACACAACAACAAGCGTTCCACATAGTACTTAGTTTCCCTGGGTGTGTGTACTTGGCAGGTGTAGTTGGGCATCCACTAAAAAAAAACACTGTACATTTGGATAATAAAACGGAGTGATATAAAAGCCTGTTTGATTGAATTCCTTCCCTCCTGCTCCACACAGCCCCAGTTTGGGCCCAGATTTGCCCCCCCTCTCCCCCCCAATTTAATTTAGCAGACAGGAGTTATGATAATGAACGGTCCGCAGTGTGGGGTTGCGATGGGGGTGGGGTGGGGGGGGGTCCTTATTTTGCCCAGGGGACACTCCGTCCTTCGTCCCAGCATCTTTTGTGGGAAAGCACAGGGGTGAAAGCCATGGGTTTAATATCATGCACACACAAAATGTATGTATGCGTAGACGGACTTGAACGTGACAACAATGGTGCAGGGAGGTGGTGGTGGTGGTGGGGGGGGGGGGGGGTCCATGGGGTTCGGGGGGGCTTTTAATAAAAGTGAGTGCTCCGGCGCTTCAATCTCTTCTCCCCTTGCTTTCAAGTCCCCCCCCCTCCCCACCCAGCACTCACTCCTCCACCCTCACCCCCAACTCACCCTCTACTCACCCCCACAATAGCCCCCCCGTATCCCCCTGCTTCCTGAAACACATGCATGCACTTACACACAATCACACATTTGCACTCAGATGGGCTGTATAAACACATATGCACACACCAACGCACACACACACACACACACACACACACACAGGAGGGCGGTCAAATCTGTTTGTTCTGCTAAAATGACTAAATGTTTGTGCCCCTGCTGCCTCTGTTGTGACTGGAGCAAGAGACTGAGAAGCAGTGAGGCTCCACACTGCTGTCCATGCTTGGTTTAAACACATGACCAGCCACACACACACACACTCTCACACTCTCTCACACATACACCGCCTCAATAGCAAAGTTAGCAGTCCCAATCTTTCCAACACATAAACACACATTTACCCTAACAGATACCAGAGCAGAAAAAAACTCCCCTTCTTATCCCTCGCTCTGTCTATCCTCCTTTCATCCTCCCTTCTCTTGCTTCGGGAGAGTAGTGCTCCATCCTGAAATGAAATTAATCGGTTGTACTACACCCCTCCCTCCTCACCCACTCCTTACCCTTCTCTCTCCCCCCCCACTCCTCCTTCCCTCCCTCCTTTCCTCAGCTCAATCTCATTCTCTCCTAGCACTATAGGGAGGATTGAATTCGTCACTTTAACCTCTCAGTAAGGGATATGAATCTGTTAGGCTACCTCCTCCTCTCTCTCTGTAGCACTGCCCGCCTTAATCCTTAAACACACAAACACACACACACACACACATTTACTCACACACACATAGAAATACTCTCTAAAGAAACACACAAAAACACATACACACATACAAATCCTGTCTCTCATGTACACACATACACACTCACATACCCACACTAACTCACACACGCACACATGATTGATATCCTGACGAACCGTCCTCTACCGCTTTCTCCATGGGGCTTCAATCAAACACATTGATATGATCTGGTCTTCTTTGACTGTGCAGCTCTCCTTTAAAACCTTCATCTCTCAGTAATCCTCTGGTGAGAACACAAGCATTTAGTCTCTCTCTCTTCTTCTCTATTTTGCTCTCTCTATCTCTCTCTCTCTCTCTCTCTGTCTCTCTCTGTCTCTCTCTCTCTGTCTCCCTCTCTCTCTCTCTCTCTCTCTCTCTCTCTCTCTCTGTCTCTCTCTCTCTCTCTCTCTCTCTCTCTCTCTCTCTCTGTCTCCCTCTCTCGGTGCCTCTATTCCATTCTCTTCTCATCTTCACATGCTGCATACTGTATTTTAGGGGAGGATTTTAATAGGGACTCTGCTGAATGAAGAACCTCCATCCTATAATAGAGGGAGAGTGTCTCCTAGGCAGTGGCTAATGGCGCCCCTCAGGGACTAGCTGAGTCGTACACCAAGTTGCTATGGAGAGTCGAAGTAGGACAGGTGAAACATGGCCTTCCATCCTTCCCTTCTTCCCCTCCTCTCCCCCTTCCTCCCATGTATGAATATGGTAAATGTGGAGGCTGCCCTGTAGAATTATTCTCTGTTGGAAGAAAGGGTCTCCTAAAGCTCGAGGGGATCTCTGAGATTCAACATTCAGGAGAGAAGAGGAGCTCCTCTCCTCCTCTCCTACCCTCGCTCCTCCTTTCCCCCCTCTCCTCTCCTACCCTCGCTCCTCCTCTCCTCTCCTACCCTCGCTCCTCCTTTCCCCCCTCTCCTCTCCTACCCTCGCTCCTCCTCTCCTCTCCTCTCCTACCCTCACTCCTCCTTTCCCTCCTCTCCTACCCTCGCTCCTCCTCTCCTACCCTCACTCCTCCTTTCCCTCCTCTCCTACCCTCACTCCTCCTCTCCTACCCTCACTCCTCCTTTCCCTCCTCTCCTACCCTCACTCCTCCTCTCCTACCCTCGCTCCTCCTTTCCCCCCTCTCCTCTCCTACCCTCGCTCCTCCTTTCCCTCCTCTCCTACCCTCGCTCCTCCTCTCCTCTCCTCTCCTACCCTCGCTCCTCCTTTCCCTCCTCTCCTCTCGTTCAGCCCCAGGCTGTAAGTGATCTGTGATAAACCTGACCCGGTTTACGATCTCACCTTGTAATGGCCCACAACTGTGGCCAGTTCTTATAGCTTCCTTACACTGCTTTTCTAATTAGACCTGATATCGGTTCATTTACACACAAAGTCTACAAATGTTTTATTCATTGGTTTGGGTGAAGTGTTATACAAAATGTTGCAGGCCGAAAAAAGCAGATGTTATTTATTTGGAGTGTCCACTGGATTTACAATGTAAAGTGGTGGCCATTTCAGAGTGTTAAAAATGCACTAATGTTAGCATATGAATTTAGCTGTGTTGAAATATTAATTCAAATGTGCTCACTGATGTGAACTGAGGTGTGTGTATTTAAACGGAATGGGCTAAGTGTGTTTGTGTGTGTCTATGTGCTCTTAGTATGTGTGTTTACAGTGTACACTCATGTTTAGAAAACAAAGCTACGTCCAAATGTGTGTGTATGTACGTGTGTGTTCATTCTCCCTACCCCCCTCCCACTTTGCCTTTGTCCCTCCACCAGGCGGTGTGTGTGTGTAGAGGGGAGAGGGGTGACCTACGACCTCACCCCCTCCGCTGTCTCCCCCCTCATGCCCCACCCTATTCATATGCAAGCGACCCGTCAACCCCTATTCTTCTGACTGATCTGGCCACGGCTGGCCACTGCCTCCTTCAGTCTCAAGTTCAAGGCCGGTCTGGCGTTGGGCAAACAGGCTGGTTTCTGTCCTGGGTCCTAGCTTATATGGGAGAAATCAAGGATTTCTGACGTGTTTCTGTTAATCACAATCTGTACAGCAATAATTTGCTTATTATGTCTCAATGTATCTACATGTATTATTCATTGCTATACATGTGTTCCTGCTGTAACTTATTTTGCACTCTGATGACAGGTCATGCATTCATTATAATTTCTTCCACACTTACCAGCACGTTACTAGTTACTGATCGGAAGGACTGAATTAAAACATTTTAGAAGCAACAGACATTACCAGAACACAGATATATACAGTACATCTTGCATTTCCAGGATAAAAACAGGAAGTATACTACAGGTTTTCTTAAAGAGCGTATGCATTTCTCTGGTCAGCTGCTGATTGGGATTGATGATAGCAGGCCTGGTAGCTTAGTAGTTTACACCTGGTGCAGTATATTCAACAGGATATGAAGTGAGGTGTTACCTAAGCCAGGTTCCCTTACAACATGACATGTTTCAAAGAACAATAGTCTAATGGTCGTATTGTGAATTTGCTTGTTTTGCAAATGGCCTGTAATCAACAGACTAAAATAATTATTTTTAGAAATGTGTTTTTCGTTATCAATGTTGTGTTCTTTTAGAGAAGCAATGTCAAGGCAACTCCAAATGCAGTATGTATTTGCAGTCGTACAGAATATGAATACATGATGGATGGGCTATAGTATAAACCTTCCCCCACCTACCTCCATGTAAATAATGGATTAGTGTGTGTGTGTCCTTTGAGATTTGACATACTGAAGGATGCTCTCATTGCTTTCTAAATATTACACACGCTTCCATGTATGTGCATACACAAATCCTTCTTTACCATTTAACACAGTCTCATACACACACGTACACTTACTCTCTCTCTTAGAATTTCTGCATTCCTTTGAGCCTACAACAACAACCTAACAAACAAACAAGCAAAAAGAAAATGGAATAAAAGACATAGTCATTTATAAAATCCCAAGGATAACGTCTGAATGCATCACTGCAGGGAACGTTCCGGCCTCGGGACTCCTCAGTAGATGAGAGAGGGTTCTCAGGATTCCACAGCACAATGGCACATCTTGGGCTGCCAGGTTTGTAAAAAGCGGCACCAACTGTAGAATAATTGTGCTAACCTCTGGATAAGGGTTGTGTCTATAGATACTATAGATACAGTAAACCAAACACTGCTGTGCGTGTGTGTGCAGGTTTAAGTGGAGGAATACCCCCCCCTCGGCGCTCTCTCAGGAAGGGTGCAGAGGTGTTGATTTGTGTGTGAGGCAGGAAAGGCACACAGAAACAGTGGAAAGCGTACAAGGTTATATTTCAGCAAGAGATTGAGAGGTGACACTCCTCTCCGCAGCGCTGAATAGAAGCTAGGCGAAAAGCGTCACCTTTCAGAGCGCTGACAACTTCCTCTACCAGATGACAGGTCCGGGTAAACTAGCCAGCCCTCTCACAGAGAGAACACTTAAGCCTGCGCAATTGGCTCCCATTCGTCCAATGAAGGCAATCACCTTTTCACTTGAATTCACTGGTATTTGCTTTTGCGAGACATAGCTAACCATCATACTGGAATTCCTGCCCACTGAGTAAGTACCCTGGGTTAAGCTAGGCTTCAGATACATATTGTAAAAATATTCCCTGTCTAAAAACGGTGTGAGTCAATGGTAAACACAACTATTACTTTTCTTTTTTTCTTCATCGCTCTCTTTCTAGCTAACTATGCTTACTCCATGTAAGTGAGGTTCTTTATACCCTTTTAGTGAGTGTAAACATAGTGGTAAATGAAACGTTTAGGGTACATCTTTACACCCACTTTCCACTTCCATATACTCTCTCTTGCAATAAATACTAGTTAAGGGGGCTGAAGACCAGGCTTGGAAATGAGAAATGACCCAACCCCAAACCATCAACCCCTGCTCCCCCCTTTATTCTCCCCGCAGCAAAGAATGAGAGAAGGGATGGGTCAGAAAGGAGAGAAAGGGAGAGGGAGAGGGGGGAGGTGGGACAGACAGAAGCATTAAAATTCATGGCCTTTTTTATTTTCTGTGCTGAAAATCAATAGTGTCTAGTATGGATGAGGTGAGCAGTGGACAACAGTGGTGGGGAGATGGAGAGTGAGGGAGAGAGAGGTGAGGATGGGGGAGGGTAAGGAAGGTTGAGGAGGGGTGGTGGGGGGGGGTGTAGATATTACCAGTGACATAGCCACTGCAGGCAAAGGTAAAAATAGGTTGGGAGAGGGGAACATGGGGGGCGGGGGGGAGCAGGGAGAGGTTCATTAGGTCTGACCACCAGTGTTGTTGCTCTCATAAGGGGGGATTCATTGTCCAGCAGTATTGAGAGGGGCCAATTGAGAATACAATCTATATAGACTTGAATCACCAAACACACACCCATGCACACACACACACACTGCACACCTTATCTTGCACTCCTGCCAGAGATATATGGAGGGCGAGAAAGCAAGGGAAAAAAAGAGAGAAGTGAGAGAATTATACATGTGCATACCTCTACGTCAGTGGAGGTAGATCCCTTCACACAGAGATCTCCTCCTCTTCCTCTCCTCCCTTCCTCTTCTTTTCCTCTCCTGCCTCCCTTTCTCTCCTCTCTCCCTTCTCCAGGTTGTGATGAGGATGGTCTGGGGGGTTACTATGGGAATAGGTGTGTGAGGAGGGCTGGTTTGGAGGCGTAAAGTATCATAAATAATGGAGCTTCAGGTCTGCATTGAAATGCAAAGCCTCCACCTCTGGCATCTGGGTAATATTGGCTTTTTGAAATGTATTTTTCAAGGAGCACCCCCCCCCCCCCCCACACACACACACACACACACACACACACACATCAAACCTTGTGTGTGACTTTAAGGCTAGCTAACATTTGCATTTTAAATTTTCTCAACAAGCCAACTGAAAAGGGGTGCAGTTTGGGTGAGTGTCAACAGATGTGACTCTAATCCAGAGAAATAACGCATAAAACACCACACATAATCATATAAAACTGAGGGGTTAAACTGAGTGGATTTGTTATCCTTATGTAAACATACAGTACAGAATCGAATTCTCCCAACGCCACAGAAATATAGCTGCATTTCTTTATCTCAGGTTCCTATCTCACAAGATTTAGGGGAAAAACTGAATTATTGGCATTTCTGCCTGTGGGTGGGTGTTTTTTTCTAGCAGTGTCATGCCAGCATCATTTAAAGAGACAGCCAGATATTACAAAGAATGTGGCTGAACATTTTTACCGGGTATGACTGTGGGAAGAGAGAGGGAGAGAAAAGAAACAGAAAGAGAAAGAGAGATATTCCCAGTATATCAATATTGTACATGAGGGACAAACACATGCAGTCAGGAGGGGAATGGAGCTGTGTGAATAGAACGAGACAGATAGTTGATGTGTGTATTTATGTGTGTGTGGGAGAGAGAGAGAGAGAGAGAGAGAGAGAGAGAGAGAGAGAGAGAGAGAGAGAGAGAGAGAGAGAGAGAGAGAGAGAGAGAGAGAGAGTGTACATGTTTGGCAGTTGTCCAGAGCATCAATAAAGTCAACGTGAGTTTGAGAACCAGGCAGAGCCATTTAAGGTCCATTTGTTTGTGACCCTCTACACGACCTGCTACAACATCCTGGACAATTAGCCATCCTCGAGCACTACCTAGAGAGAGAGAGACATAGGTACAGGGATAACTATTCATGTTATGCTGAAAAAGTTTGAAACAAAAGCACGTGATTGCCGTATGTTTAAAATTACACAAGTATTTAATGTCTCCCTCTCTCTACTACCTACATACCTACCTACCTCCTTTCATCCTCATCTCTAACTTCCTCTTTCCATATCTCCATCCCTATCTCTCTCCATCCTTTCCTCCATCCCTCCCTACCCCCATCCTTACCTTTACTTTCTATCCCTATCCACTGGTCTCTCTATATTTGCTCAACCTTCCTTCCTTCCCTCCCTGTAACCGCCTGCAGTGGTAGATACTGTAGATACAGTAGATATCTCTACTGTAGCAACTTCCACTGCTCAAGCTCAGCCTCTGTTTCTAACTTTTCTCCCCTGCACCTACATCTCTCTATCTCTCTTTCTCTCTCTCTCTCTCTCTCTCTCTCTCTCTCTCTCTCTCTCTCTCTCTCTCTCTCTCTCTCTCTCTTACTCTATCTTTCTCCTTTCTCTCTGTCTCTCTCTCTCTATCTCTCTCTCTCTATTGATCTAGTCATAGTTTTCCGTCTTCGCTGTGCTGGCTGGCTGGCTTTAATCAATACAGATAATTGTCCGCTTTCTCCCGATGCCAAACAGGCTGTGTTTTTTCTCAATGAATCCAGGTCTTTCCCTTCCGCACCCCTCCCCCCACCTCACCCGGGAATCCCCCCATTAATGACAGGAGATAACCTGCTTTCCTTACCGATTTTTCTCCCCCCCCTCCCTTCCTCGCTCCCCTACTCCCTCGCTCATTGATCGCCGTGAGATATCGCCCCGTGTGCCCCCTTCACCAACGTAAACATCACCCACACGTGGCGTCTGTGAGTACAGACCCACAGACTGCATGTAGAAACTAAACACGCAAATGCCCACACACATTACTCCCACGCGGAGACATGTAGAAACTCTCATAACACCATACACATACACACACAAACACAAAAGCATGAGGAGAGAACACACTCACACACTCACACACACACATACATACTTATAGGCATGGATAAGCACGTAAAGACAGACACACACACACCAAGCTCCAGCATTCAAACAAACAGGCTATACAGACACAATATATGCTGCACCTGGGCCTCGGTGCTGTGTTAATCAAGCAACCACATCAAACAAGGTCATGGGTAAGATGGACAGAATAATAGGTTAGACATACGCACATTGTGTTTGCACAGACAGATGTGTAAGTCCATGAAGGCACCTATACACTCAGAGGGTGTTGAAGACATGTTGTAAAGACAAACATCCCGGGCATACTGTTCCCTGTTCAAGGCCAGTTCATTGGAGCTTGAATGTGTATGGAATCCTCTACACCTGCAAATGTTTTTGTGACTATTCACATAACCCCCATCCCTTTCCTGCAGCTAGCCCCGGATCTTTAGAAAGACATCGAGTTGTCGGCCATTTTGTATCTACTCCTGTGGGTGTCTGGTGAAGGGACCTGGTCAGTGGTGCAGTGGTGTGAAATGGTCGCCAGGCCAGGCTTGGGGGGGGGGGGACCCTTCGCATTAGCTGGCTTGCTACAATACTGATCTCCGGTGTCGCTGTAGATGACCGTTACACTGTGGGAGGGCGAGCAAGCACCAACATGTCGTAGACCTGCAGACAAAGGCCTACATACTCAAGCACATACACACTCTCCTTCCCGGTGGATATTTTCATCAGGCTCATTTTCCCATGGTGTGTCCCCCGTTGTTTCTGAGCAAGTGCAAACACACTCTCCATCCCTCTGTCTGTGCAGCAGCCCTCCTCTGTCTACGGTGTCATTATCACCTGCCCTCCCCCCTGGAGTGGGTGTCTATACACACACACACACACACACACACTTATCTCACACTCGCACACTTAGCTCACACACACAAACTTGTCTCTCTCCAATGCATACACTCACACGCAGACACACACACAGGTAGCGTGACTGTCATAGTTATGCGTCGATGACCTTTCTGTGTGCTTTAATATGTACTCTGTAGTGACAGTGTATGAGCACTTTGTGTGTGTGTGTGTTTGATAGACAAAGATGAAAGAACCTTATTTCAGGTTATTACTGTAATAGCGTCTCCTCTGTGTTAATATCACACACTTCTTATTTACAAGCTTTTTATTTTACACCAACAGACAGACATGGCTCCATATTATATGAAATAGAACAAATGTAGATGATTTAACTCTTTTTACATAAAGATAGAGGGATCATACAGAAGGTTGCAATTTTAAAATAAGAGTAACAGTTTGAAAAGGATCCCTGTCTATCATTAGATACCATGTAAAAAAAGGATGTTTCTACGTTATTTACATATTTGAGGGTTTGTTGTATTATCTTGTTTTGAATGTTTCGATTTAAAAGATGGAAGCAGTGTTTCTGTATAATGACTGAACTGTACACCTTGTATTCTTCAGCCACATGAAGAAAGGCTTCACTCTGCAGTTCAGTTTACATTTCTTTTTTTAACTGATGGACACACACTCAGGTGCTTTTTTTTGTCCTTTCTGAAATTGTCACACTTGAAGACCATATGACGTGACTAGGCAACGCAACAACTAGTGTCTGTGTGTGTGTTTTAGGGTTTGTTGGTGGGGGGGGGGGGGGGGGGGATGTGTGTAATTTGGTGAGTGAACATAAGTGGCTGGGAGGCGGTCAGAGAGATCTGCCGGATGGAGAGAGTGTAAAAATAGAGAGATAAGAGCCACTTTGGAGCGAGGGAGGGGAGGGAGGGGAGGGGTGGGGGGCGGGTGCAGAGGAAGTATGGCCCTGAGCCTCTCTGTCCTCCCTTTTCCCCTCCTACCTCTCCATCCCTTCACCCTTTCTTTCTCATCCCTCGATCCTTGTGCCGATTTGTTCGACTCACCTCCAAAAATACAGTTGGTTAAGTGAGAGAGACAGTGGCAAGATCAGGTCTGAGCAGGGACACCAGCCCTTTCCATCACACACACACACACACACACACGTACAGGCTCTGTGTGCACTGGGCAGAGGACGCAGCACCTGCCTCAGGGGACTGTGGGTGCGGGACCTGGCTGAAAGGGTGATGAGGACAGGGGGGACCTGGCTGAAAGGGTGATGAGGACAGGGGGGACCTGGCTGAAAGGGTGATGAGGACAGGGGGGACCTGGCTGAAAGGGTGATGAGGACAGGGGGGACCTGGCTGAAAGGGTGATGAGGACAGGGGGGACCTGGCTGAAAGGGTGATGAGGACAGGGGGGACCTGGCTGAAAGGGTGATGAGGACAGGGGGGACCTGGCTGAAAGGGTGATGAGGACAGGGGGGACCTGGCTGAAAGGGTGATGAGGACAGGGGGGACCTGGCTGAAAGGGTGATGAGGACAGGGGGGACATAGTTACCCCCTCTCCTCAGGGCGATCACACCAGCGCCCTTAACCTTACATTTAGAATGTGTGTGTGTCCCCTTGCCACACAAACACACACACACACACACACACACCCACACACCGTCCTTACCTTGGTGGAACAGAAAATGGTCACACTCTAGATTCAAAGCTTTTACTGCATCTCCAATCAGTCGCTAGAGTCCCCCTAAATCGATGTGTTGGTTAGTGTATGACTGTTTCCTCCATGGCCAAAGGTTATATCTCATACAAAAAAAATGAATCTACGTTTCATCATGAGTATTTCCTTCCTCCGTAATGTTTGTTGGTCTGGGGTGATGGAGAGTGGTCGAGCGGTTACATTTTGAGGGAGAGAGAGGGTGGGGGAAGAGAGAGGGAGAAATAAGGAGTACATAGAAGGATAGTGACTTATGTTCATGTTTTTATTCACAATTGAATCTTTTCTTTGATGTGTGTGTGTTTGTCCGTTCAGAGTGTAGTTAGGTAAATAAAAAGCTGTGCTCTCTACCTCTTAACCTCTCTAAAGGGAGCCTAGAATCTGATTCCCTCGTCGAGGCAGGCCCGAAGAGCGGGAGAGAGGGGCGAGTGGAAGAAAGGAAAGAGTGCAAGAGAGGAGGGAGGGGTGGAAGGAGTGTGTGGGGGTGGGGGTGGTGGTGGTGGGGGGGCTTCAGAGCAGAGGCAGCGGTGGACGTTGAGAAAGGGCTTCCAGTGTGCGTGGGTCTCTGCACCCCCTCAGAGGGGCCCCGATCGATACAAACTCAGAGCAATAAAGCTTTCTCCCTGTCATCTCCCCGGAATACAAAACAGAAAAGGGGGGGGAGAGGGAGGGGAGGGAGGGACGGGGAGGAGAGGTAGGGTGGGGGGGGGAGGTGGCGTGGGTGAGAGGGGTGAAAAGCTGTTCCGCTAGCCAGACCAATTTCCTAACCCCCTCCTCTTTCCCTCTCCCCTTCTCCCCTTCAGCCTCAACCAAACCTCTACCTTTTCTGTTTCACAACCCTTTTCTTCTCTTCTTCTCCCCTGTTCTGTTCCTCTGTCAGAGGAACCTTTGGATGGGAGAAGACAGACACCCAGTATTATATAATTAATGGTGTTTGAATAAATAGAGTCAATAATTCAATGGGGCTTTCAGAGAGAGGGATGGAGAATTCTGGACATCTGCCTGTCTGGTGAAAACTAAAAAAGAGAAGAGAGAGAGGGAGAGAGAAAGTGCAAGGGTTTATTGGGGGTTTGAGGAGGAAAATGAAGGTACTGGATGACGGCCTTACTGGATGGGGGGAAGGGATGAAAAGAGGTATTACACAGAAAGAGAGATGGATGGGTTGATGGAGGAAGGGAGAAATGGAAGGAGGAGGGGGTAAAGGGGGGATATCTAACAGGACAGGATTGTAGAGACAGCAGGGTAAGCAGGTCAAATAAGCCTTCTCTTTAATTGAGAGCCAATTTAAGTCAAGTCCAATCGATAGACCTATAAAGTAAGCAATCTAACGCACACCAGAACACATAGATCACACTGTTACACTGGCTACAGGATGCTGCCATATAGACTGGATGAGCATCCTGTCTGTCTGTCTTTCTGCCTGTCTGTCTTCTGTCTATATGTCTCTCTCTTTCTACCTCTGTCTGTCCTCCACCTTGTCTGTCTTTCTGTTTGTTGTGCCTGTCAAACTTAACTGTTATGTTTCTAATGCAACCTGATGTTTCATTTAGGGTCAGTCATTTCTGTTATTAGTGTACATACTTCAGCTCTTCATTTCTACGCTCTCTTACAATTCGTCTCTCCCTCTATTTTATCCTTTCAATTCCTCTTCTAAACTCTAGGATGCCGTCTTTGTTGCTGTCCTTGTCTCTTTTACTCCATCCCGCTATCCCTCCACACAGATGTCTCATTCTTCTTCCTTTCTTTTCTTTCTTTCTTTCTTTCTTTCTTTCTTTCTTTCTTTCTTTCTTTCTTTCTTTCTTTCTTTCTTTCCATCGATGAGTGGAACATCACTCCTAATTCTACACCTTGTCTTTCTTTTCTCCCTCTCATTCCTTGACTTTGTACCCCAGTCCCAACACTCCCCTTCTCCTTCCCCCCTACTTCCTCCATCTTGGCTAAGGGATAAAGGAAGTAAAGAACAAGCAGTGGCCATTACCCCCATTCTCCTCTTTCCCTCTCTCTTCCTCTGCTCTCCCGGTTTCTCTGCATCCCTCCTTCCAGCTCCCCAGGGAATTTCAGTAATAATGGTTGGGACGGAGTGAGGGAGGGAGGTGCGATTATTGTCTTGTCGGGAGTCAGAGAAATCGATCGTCCCAGAAATATGTGGTTGGAGAACGAGGTACTGTATCGGATATAATAAACACTCAGGAGACACGTGCACACAAACACCGTCCACACACCAGTCTCTGCACATTTAATAATTGCCTACATGCTCATTCACTCTTGAGAGGTACTTATGTACCTGAATAGCAACACAACAACACTGTATATTGGTCCAAGAAATAATGAAACAAAAACACCCTTTTGTTCCCGGGCAGCAGTCGCAGCCATATCTGAAGGGCTTTTCAGCCCTGCTCAGGTGTATCCAGGAACCTAACCCTGCTTCTGGAAGTCTAAACAGGAACCTAGAGCCGTGTGTTTGCCTCCCACGTAAGCTTTTCACTGAGTTAGGGGAGAGGGTGCAAAAACATATTTCTACTTAATGATTAGCACTCATGGACACACACACACACACACACAGAGGCACACACGGACACACACATAAAGGCGCATGAACGCTGATCTTTCAGTGGTGTTGCCTGGCAACGTGGTTGTGTGTCCTATCGGAGAGCAGCTCTGTCCATTGATGTCACGACCGGTGCTGCTGGCCGGCCCTGCTACACTGTACTGTACCCAGCAAGCAGGGGAGGAGAGGGAGCGATGGAGACTCCTAGAAAGAGCATAGGACCGTCAGAGCTTAAGAGAAAGAGAGTGAGGGGTGGAGAGAGGGAGAGATAATCACGGAGAGATAGTGCGGTGGAAAAGAGAGTGCAGATTGAGAGAAAGAGGTGGAGTGAAAGATGAGAAGCTGTCAATGTTTCTTTACAAGGCAGCCTCATTGGATTAACCTTATCAAGTCTATAAACTAGTCCTGGTACACAACACTGCACACCTCCCATACATGCAGGCATGAACTTGTGAGTAAGCTAAAGTACAGTGGTGGAGTTCATACAGAATCTGAACCAGAACCGTCCACAGCTTCCAGAGACAGTTTCTTCAGGTGCTACTTGCAGTGTGTGTGTGTGTGTGTTTGTGTGTGTGTGTGTGTGTGTGTGTGTGTGTGTGAGAGAGTGTTCAAAAAGGTGTGACTTCAGCCCTGTGGCTTCCCTGGGTGCAGCCAACCATTGTGCCATTGTCTGTAAATCAGGTCAAACTGCAGGACAGCCACATAATGGTGCACCTCTCGTGGCTTTGGGGACCTCTTAAAACCCTGTTCTGAGTTACTGGAGTCATTAGAGAGAGATGGGCAGGGACGAAGAGAGAGAGAGGGTGGGAGAAAGAAAGAAAGAAAGAAAGAGAGATGGACAGGGATGGAGGGAAAGAGAGAGGCAGAGAGATGGGCAAGGGTGGAAAGAGGAAAATATGGGTTGAGAGATCATCAGGGAGGGAGGGAAGGGGGCTAGGACTGTGTCTGAGGGAAAGAAAGACAAATATACAGTTTATATGTGTATATAGAGACAGGGAGAGGAGAGAGTACATGTGTGTGTACAGATGTGGGATCTCTCCGTCTTGTCTCTCCTCAGTGGGTTACCACCATTCCATGTGTTCCTGTGGTCCACGTGCTGACATCATGCTGTCATTTTTCGGCGGCCCAAGACAGACCAATAGTCCAAATACAAGAGCTACACAACTAGAGGGCCCTGCAGTGACGGAGCAGGGTCTGAACCCTGCTGGACAATAGGGATCTTCTTAGGGGTCCCCAGAGGGACTCCCTCGCTGTGTGTGTGTGTCCATCTGTATGCATATGTTTAATGTGTTTGTGTGCTTTAGGGGGGGTAGGGGGATGGGTCAGTGCGGCAGGCGGTGGGTGTGCTATGGGGCGGGCGGGGGGGGGGGGGGGGGGGGGGGCAGCTGACTGTGAGGCGTGAGGGGGCCATGTGCTGACCTCTGACCTCCACACGTCGCTCCCCCCTTGTTTTCTGCGACCCCCTCTGTCCGTCACACACACACAGACACACACAGGATCCACACGCCGTCTGTCACCGGCCCCCGACAGGCGTGACCGAGACAGGGAGAGGGGGAGGGGGGCCGGACTCATGCAGCCACCCTTCCTCCTCCCTAAGTCCCTGACAGTGACCCTGGGCTCCCCCCTCTGTCCCCCTCCCTCCTCCCACCCTGGTCCCCCTCAGCCACACATACACACATCGTCTCTAAGACAGATACATCATCTGCCAAGAGGCCCACTCCCATTAACACTGATAGACGGGGCCCCAACCAGGCTGGTCGAGTGGGGGGTGGGACGCGGGTGGGGGGGGCTGGGGCTGGGGCCATGGCCAGAGGGGTTGGGTCCGGGGTTATTGCGGACTGTGTTTAGTGGAGCAGTTACATCACTCATAGTTTTCTTATGGAGTCAGATGGCTGAGCGGTGAGGGAGTCGGGCTAGTAATCAGACGGTTGCCGGATTGATTCCCCGCCATGCCACATGATGTTGTGTCCTTGGGCAAGGCACTTCACCCTACTTGCCTCGGGGGGAATGTCCCTGTACATACTGTAAGTCGCTCTGGATAAGAGCGTCTGCTAAATGACTAAATGTAATGTAAATGTAAATGTTATGGTTTTATCTTCGTGTCTTTATGTGGAGATCTGGGACTGTGGCATGGCATGGTGGTGGAGGTGTGTGTGAGGGGGTGTGTGCATTTGTGTGGAGTGTGTGTGTGTATGTATGTGTGTGCTGTGATGTGTGTGAACTTGGCCTTCACAAGGGTCAACTTCAAGTGAAGGCAGAGTGTTTTTTAGTTCCAATTTTCCTGCGATCCTGATTGGTCTGCTTTCAAATACTATGCTTCCTGCTACATTGAAAATGGTTCATAACTAGTGTTATTAACATCTATAGAAATAGTAGTGTGTGTGTGTTAGTGTGTTAGGGCGCTCTAACTGCGGTTCAATCCTTTGTGGTCAGTGAGGAGTTCTCAACAGTGGCTGCAGGTTAGTGCTGTCACCATGTGGTGGTACATGGCTACTGCAGTCTGTTCCAAAAGACCTGTATGTTAGAATCAATCAAATATAAAACAGCTGACAGGGAAACATCTGTTAACAATTATCAAGAAATCAAAAGAATATACAGCAGATATACAATCTTAAGTTTTATATATATAAGTATTGAAGAAATTAACAAAAATAACATTAAAAATGAGTACTCCAAGATTAAAGTAAAACGTTATATCAAAAGACGGTAAAGAACAAAAAAGAAAGAGTAATTAGAGAGTGATAACTCATTTAAATCATTTATAATACCTATCCTTTACACGTTTAAAATTAAGAGTCTCAAACTGTAAATGGAATCAAACCGACACATGCAAGGTGAAAGTGAGAGTAACATGCTACACTGAGAACATGAACAACACCTTCCAGCCTCTCCAGCCCTTTTCTAACTCTGATTCACGTTATTTTCTTTCCTCTTTGTAGGCAGTTCTGTCTTCCTCCTGCCTCACACTTTCTTATTTTCTTTCTTTTGGTGTTCTGAAACTAGCCCTCTGTACTTCCCTCCCTCCTTCTGTCCCGACACACACTACTCAAACACCACAAACACTCTAGAATGTGTTTCCTCTCCTTCATTTCTCTGACATGTTCCATTTCATACAGGATGTGTGTGCACACACACCTGCATGTGGGAGGGTTGGAGGTGGAGGCTGTCAGACACTAATGTCCTTCATTAGCTTGGGAAGCTCCACTGGACAGACACACTTCATGGAAAGCTCCCACTCTGTAATTCTGCTGGGTTCCTGACCAGCAATAAAACTTCCTTTTACAATGAATGAGAGGTCATTTGAGACAATTGGGAGGCATTGATAGACGCAAGAAATTGGATTGGCACATTGAAAAGCAGTTTATATTTTTCTTCCTAAAATGGCGGCTATTGTGTACAATAATGCGGTTTTCAGGTGAGTCTCTTTCTCTCTATTTTACTCTCGCTCTCTCTTTCTCTTCTTCTTCTTCTTGTACCAATTAGGCCTTCTGGTATGCCTCCAGAGACACAGGCTTCTATGGGGTTAATTAGAACAGTGGACTTTAACAAGGCCTACTAATTGGCTAACATCAAAACCAGCTTTGCTTGGTCATACCAGTAATGAAATGTCAGGTTATCTTTTCCTGAGGGGAGGAGAAAGAGAGAGAGAGAGAGCGAGAGAGAGAGAGAGAGCGAGAGAGAGAGAGAGAGAGAGAGAGAGAGAGAGATGCATCTTTTTGGGCAAGGGTCTTGCCTGGTTGTCGACTAGTTCATACAGTTCCCTATCCTTTCTTTGCCTCTTTAATTGTTCTTGTAAAATGAATTTTATATGATTTTGCAGTTTGCAAGAAAAAATTGGAAATCATTGGTATCATGGAAGGCATACATTGGGTACTACATTCGTCACTTTTGTCAGTATTTGTGAATGTGAAAAAATATTATTATTATTATGGTATAATATAAATAATATATTGTACATAAATAGATGACCAGAATGGTCGGCTTTAAAGGCTGGATGTTGGCCAACTTTCATTGCTTCGCCAGTGTTAGACATTTAAGATGTAGGCATTTCTATTTTCCGACCATTTATATTCTTTCAAATGTGGTACGAGTGGCTTACATTTCTCTTAAACTATCGTCGAGGTCACTATATTTACCAATAGGTTTATTAAGAATTGGTTTTCAATCTTAAGTGCCATGAGATGATGACCCCTTCACATAAAACATGTTACCTCCGTAGCGCGACCATAGACTGTAATGCTGAGTGAGTCAAGGAGCATTTAAGCGCTAATAATTAGGTCCATATGTATTTCAGTTTGGCATAATAGGCTACTAATTCGTGATCGATGCTCACTGACCTATTTTAGTCCAATGTTTTCCATTACTAGTGTAGGATCTAAACACGAAATTAGGTAGCCTACTTCTTAGGTAACGCTTTTGATTGAAATATCGAAATATACAATTTTATGATGCATAATTCCAGTGAATCTGTTGAATTTAAAAAGCCTATGCCAAGTATATCGAGTTCCCCTTTTTAGGTTATAAAGTTCGATCACATTAATCATAGGCTAGATTCGAATTATTACAATTGGGTCAATTATATGCAAATTATATGATGCGCATTTGAATCATGTCATTTAGCAGACGCTCTTATCCAGAGCGACTTACAGTGAGTACAAGGACATTCTCCCGAGGCAAGTGGGGTGAAGTGTCTTGCCCAAGGACACAACGTAATTTGGCAAGGCCAGGACCAACAACCTTCTGATTAATAGCCCGACTCCTTAAGCGCTCAGCCATCTTTACCCAATTGTTTGTAATTGTTTGTTTGTTTGTCCCGTTCGTAGCAGAAACAAACTTTATTTTAACCTTTTTTTTTATTGTGCAACATGTTGACGAATTTATGACGTTTAAACCTAAAATAAATAGATATAAATAAAATAAAATAGATCTGAAAACAGGTTCAGTATTCTTTTTTACATAAACAAACAAAAACAAAGTAAGGGCAAAATTGTTTTATTTTTGCAAATTACACATGATTAATTTGTATTATTGTAATATTGTATTATTATAATTGTATTATTGTATTAATTGTATTATTATAATAACTATACATATGAGTTTGAATTGATCAAACATGAGCTGTGTTTACATTTTATAATTGTGTTGTTACATTATAATTGTTTGTGTGTGTGACTGTGTGTGAGAGAGAGAGAGAGAGAGAGAGAGAGAGAGAGAGAGAGAGAGAGAGAGAGAGAGAGAGAGAGAGAGAGAGAGAGAAAGAGAGAGAGAGAGAGAGAGAGAGAGAGAGAGAGAGAGAGAGAGAGAGAGAGAGAGAGAGAGAGAGAGAGAGAGAGGAGAGAGAGAGAGAGAGAGATGTCTTGGTCTCCTGTGGGGCTTAAGGAGGATGAATCAAGAGCTTCTCTGTAACATGTTTCTGTTTCTTTGCCAGTCAGGCAAGAAGGGATGAAAGGATGGAGGGAAGGATGGAGGGGTGTAACAGAGGAGGGAGTAAGAAGAGGGATTTCACTCTGAATGACTCCTTGTAGCGGATGTATGGATGTGGTAAATGGGATACATCTAACCCCCCCCCCCCCCCCTCTCTCTCTCTCTCTCTCCTGCAGATATCAGGATGTCCAAAGCAGCAGAAGATGAGAACCCTGGAGTAGAGCTTCCAGGGGAGAGCACAGGTACTTAGCACACCCTTTGCACGAATCATTCTTTACATTTCTCAAATGTTCTAACAAGCGGCAGTGTATATGATTTGTCATGTTGTTTGTTTGACCTGTTGGTGACTAGAATATAGGTCACTGCACAGCTAAGTTATTCACATGGTGTGTTCCGGTGTTTTCTACCCAAAGCACAGACATCTGTTTTCAGATCTGGAATTGTAACTTTTTTTTAAGTGCCAGTAAAGATTTGCCTGGCTGTAGGGTTCAAGATAGTATCTAGTCTTCTGCTCTGTCATTCTGTCTTGTTTTCTGTACCCCGCCTCCCTTTTGATGTTTACCTATCATCCTTTTGTCTCATGTTCCTTAACTCTGCAGACTCTGAGAGGAACACACCAGACATCAGTGATCAGGTTGGTCATCTCTGCTCTTTACTGACAAACAAATGGTAGACTTGTGTATCAGGCTGTTAGCTAAAGACTAAAATGATATGATGCATGAAAGCACATTTATTTAATAATCACACCTATTTTGGTTGGGATTTGTACCAGGATTTTCACATAACGGGTCTTCACTAACTCATTGAAGCAACGCTGTAATTGGTCAAGCAGCTGTGTTTCTGTCTCAAAGGTGAATGCTGTCTCGACAACTTGTTTCTGAGTTGTCTGTCTTCTCTTTTACAGCCTTTAAAAACAAGTCCTTTCAATCTCTCCCCCACTCTGGCCAGCTCCAAAGTAAGTTTATGTTGTGTGTGTGTGTGTGTGTGTGTGTTATCTAAAGTATCAACACAGATGCCCTGAAGGAAGCCAAGACCTGGTGCACTAATATGCAAATCTGGTTCAGACACACCCACCATGTGAGAACTGCCTTGGGGGGAGGGGGGGGGGCACTGTGTGTGTTTGAGACATAAAAAAGAGATGACAGAGAGAAGAGCAGTTTGCCTTGAATCATCGAGGCAGAGAACTTGAGAGCGATTTTGATTTTGAAAGGGGAGACAGACAGTGACACACTGGTGGATGTGTGATGACAGAGGGGCTTCAGGTCAGACTAGATTGGCAGGTTTGAAACGCTCTGAAATTGTGAACAGAAAGTTTTTCAGCTTTTGCGAACATAGTGAGCTGCAACCTGGAGAGGAGGAGAAAGAGAGAGACTGAGGGAAAGAGAGAGAGAATACACTTTGCCTTTACAAAGTATATTTTTTAGGCAGTTTCTACCTCATTTATGGAGCCAGCGAGAGAGAGGAGATGTAGGAAATGGCCATGGCTGGAATCCAATCTGGTCTTCTGTGGTAAGGCCTCAGCCAGCAGCGGGTGGTTCTTACTGCTGTGGTAAGGCCTCAGCCAGCAGCGGGTGGTTCTTACTGCTGTGGTAAGGCCTCAGCCAGCAGCGGGTGGTTCTTACTGCTGTGGTAAGGCCTCAGCCAGCAGCGAGTGGTTCTTACTGCTGTGGTAAGGCCTCAGCCTGCAGCGGGTGGTTCTTACTGCTGTGGTAAGGCCTCAGCCAGCAGCGGGTGGTTCTTACTGCTGTGGTAAGGCCTCAGCCAGCAGCGGGTGGTTCTTACTGCTGTGGTAAGGCCTCAGGCAGCAGCGGGTGGTTCTTACTGCTGTGGTAAGGCCTCAGCCAGCAGCGGGTGGTTCTTACTGCTGTGGTAAGGCCTCAGCCAGCAGCGGGTGGTTCTTACTGCTGTGGTAAGGCCTCAGCCAGCAGCGGGTGGTTCTTACTGCTGTGGTAAGGCCTCAGCCAGCAGCGGGTGGTTCTTACTGCTGTGGTAAGGCCTCAGCCAGCAGCGGGTGGTTCTTACTGCTGTGGTAAGGCCTCAGCCTGCAGCGGGTGGTTCTTACTCTACCCAGTGAACCACCAGCACATACTGCCTTCTCCAGAAGCTGAACAGCATTTTTCGTTTTCTTCTCTTTAATCATTTTTATTACTCCTTCATTTTTATTACCTTTACTAGAAAGAAATGGGAACATTTAACAAATGTATGTTGATCATCTGTGAAAAACTCTGATATTGATGACACCCCTGGCCATTGTCTTGCAGGGTAAGACGGAGGAAGGTCCTGAGATGACCACCAGCCATGTCCAGCCCCCTGCTCCACCCCAGCAGCACGCCCCCCACCCTCACACACAACTGATGCTGGCTGGCAGTCAACTGGCAGGGGTGAGTGTAGAAGCGCTGGCTCAAAGTTTGTGTGTGTGTGTATGTGTGTTTATCATTGTCATTGTTTGTGTGTGCAACCTAAGAGTTCAGTACATACAGTTCTGTGGGCATATGTGAAGCCCTCTGTGACATGCTTGCGTGTAAAAAGGGCTATACAAATACATTTGATTTGATTTGATACAGCTCTGATGTAAGAAACGGGGGCCTGTTTTGCTTTCCTTGCTCCCGCTCTTCCCTCACAGCTTTGCTGACTCATTGGGGTAACACTGGTTCTTACTGTTCTACTGTGCTGTCTCTTCACCTGTGACTAACCCTCCTCTCCTCCTCTTCACCTCTGTCCAACCCTCCTCTCATTTGGTGAACGCTTCACTTCTTTCCACGTCCGCCTCTGGCTCTTTTTTTCTCCTCCTCCTCTCCTTTTCCCCTTCCCCCTCCTCTTTGTCCTCCTTCACTCCCTATTCCTTCTCCTTACCGCTCCTCTTCCTCAGTTGGCAGCCCTCCTCCCTGCCCAGCAGCAGCTCCTCCTCCAGCAGGCGCAAGCTCAGCTATTGGCTGCTGCCGTGCAACAGTCTAACGCTGCACACGCCCACGCCGCTGCCCATGCCGCTGCAGCAGCCAATCAGGCACAGGCACAGCAACAGCATCAGGCTGCCAAACAGGAGCAAAGCACTGTCCAAGCTCCGCCCCAGCTGCCCCTGTCTCAGCCAATTCAACTAACCGCCCAGGTGAGAGAAGCCAATCACCCGGCAGTTTTAGGAGACGCTGTGTTAGATAAGTTGTGTCTGTACTTGGATCTGTACTTGGTTGAGGGCATTGCAGTTTATAATGCCTGCCATCTCTCTTCTGCCTTGCTGTATTGACAATCCACACATAGGACAGCATCTCACATGTATTGGTATAACATGTTCAGTGATTTGAGATATGTGCTGTTGACCCGTGGATCAGCTGTACATTTAACTCTTTGATTCCCCCGCCCCTCCCCCTCCCCCCCCCTTCCTCGCCCCTCCCCCGCCCCTCCTGCAGGATATCCAGCAGCTGTTGCAGCTGCAGCAGTTGGTTCTGATGCCGGGTCACCACCTACAGAACCCAGGCCAGTTCCTGCTTCCCCAGGCCCAGCAGCCCCAACAGGGTACGATGCCACCCTCCCCCACCCTCCCCCACCCTCCCCCACCCTGCCCCACCTCCATCCACCTCTTCATCTATCTCTCTTCCTCCTCCTTACACAGGACTGTTCTAAAGGATGGTGTGATTATAACCACTACCCCTCTTCCCCTTCAGGTTTGCTATCGACACAAAATATGATTTCTCTACCTCCGCAGAACCAGGGGGGGCTCCTTACCTCCCCTCCCCGAATGGGACTGCAAGCACAGGTACAGGTGTGAGGGAGTGAGGGTGGGTGGGTGGGTGGAGGAGTGGAGGTTGATGTGTGGGTGTCAGTGTGTGTGCCCTCTGGTACACAGGAGATCGGCCTCCGACAGTGGAAATCAATGGTCTTTGCCTGAATATCAGCTAGAACATTGATTCTTTAACACCATAGGCTCCTGTAGAACCCCCCCCCCCCCTCCCCCTGCCACACACACAAACACACACACACTCATGTCATGCAAAGGACTGAGCAAGCTATATGGACTTCCCCTTAATACTCTATTTATCCAAGGGCATGTCAATACTCCGGTGTGGTCACCTCTTCACAGCCCCACCACTCCCACGAAAGATAACCCTGAAACTCCCTTCTCTCATTTGCCGTAGCGTCGACACGGCGACAGTCACTTGTCACTCCAGAGGGAGAAGAGCGATGGGGGGGTGTCCTCAGGAGGGGGCGGGGCCTCTGTCACCTCCGTGACCTCACATGGGGAGGAGCCTAGTGACCTGGAAGAACTGGAGCAGTTCGCCCGAACCTTCAAACAGAGACGCATCAAACTGGGATTCACACAGGTGAGCGCTGTGTGTGTGTGCTTGTGTGTGTGTGTGCTTGCGTGTGTGACTGTGTGTAACTCGTCTGTATCTATCTCTCTCCTCCAGGGTGATGTGGGTATGGCCATGGGGAAGCTGTATGGTAATGACTTCAGCCAGACCACCATCTCCCGCTTCGAGGCCCTCAACCTGAGCTTCAAGAACATGTGCAAGCTCAAGCCTCTTCTCGAGAAGTGGCTCAGTGATGCAGGTGAGTGGTTTGCTCATAGACATTTACATAACATTTTTACATTTAGTCATTTAGCAGACACTCTTATCCAGAGCGACTAACAGTAAGTACAGGGACATTCTCCCCGAGGCAAGTAGGATGAAGTGCTTTGCCCAAGGACACAACGTCATTTGGCACAGCCGGGAATCGAACCAACAACCTTCTGATTAATAGCCCAACTCCCTAACCGCTCAGCCATCTGACCAGAAATTGCAATTTGCAAAAATGTAATCTCTTAAACCCACTATAATCTTTGTCTTCGTCTCTTTCTCTCTTCTCCCTCCCCTCTACCAGAAACCATGGCGATAGACAGTATGCTGCCCAGCCCCAGCTCTCTCTCCTCCCCTATGATGGGCTTTGATGGGTTGCCAGGGCGACGCAGAAAGAAACGTACCAGCATCGAGACCAACGTCCGAGTGGCCTTGGAGCGCAACTTCCTCTCGGTGAGTCAGACCATGGTTTGACCTCTGACCTGACGGGTTATGTCACGTTATGTCAAGCGTCTAGTATGAGTTCCTTCAATGTTGTATGAGCGTAGACGTTTGTGTTGTTCACCTTTCTAAATGCCAATGTAGGATGCATTAAAGTCACCGGAACATTGCTGGAACACTGTTTTCACATTCTGTCAGAACCAAAAGCCTACCTCAGAGAACATCCTATCATTATTGTAACAGTACTGAAGGT
Source organism: Hypomesus transpacificus (assembly GCF_021917145.1). Classification (NCBI taxonomy): domain Eukaryota; kingdom Metazoa; phylum Chordata; class Actinopteri; order Osmeriformes; family Osmeridae; genus Hypomesus; species Hypomesus transpacificus. The sequence continues at coordinate 5,644,972 of NC_061063.1, forward strand.
TGTTTTGACGTTGTTCTGACGTGGTGATCTTCCAGAACCAGAAGCCTACCTCGGAGGAGATCTTACTGATGGCGGAGCAGCTGAACATGGAGAAGGAGGTGATCCGCGTCTGGTTCTGCAACCGACGGCAGAAAGAGAAACGCATCAACCCCTCCAGCGCCACCCCCCCCCTGCCCAGCCAGCCCCCCCCTGTGACGCACAAACCCCCCTGCTACAGCCCGCACATGGTACGACCCCTGCACCCAACCCCACCCCCTCCTCTGCTACACCACCTTCACCCTCACCTTTTGATTGGACCACACCCTGTGCCCAGCTCGCCCAATAATATCCCTTCCCTCAACAACCTCCCACCCCCAGCCCAGGTTGTTGTCGTAGCCCCCTGCGAATGACCCCTGTATGTCCTCTACCCATCCTGCATTGCTCTCAGCTTCCTGCATACAGTACTCTGTCATGGTGATGTCACTACCACAATGTCGGACTGTTAGACTGTACATCTACCTGTCTCTCTCCTACTTAAATCTTTCATCTCTGGCTGGCTTTCACCTACTTGCTTTCTCTCTCTATCTCTCCTTATCTGTTCCTCTCTCTCTCGCTCGCTCGCTCCAGATGTCCAGTCAGGGATTGTCCCAGGTCGTCACCACTCTCAGCACAACAGGTGAGAAGCCCCTAAATGCATTGTCATTAGTTTCGCGTTTGTTAAAAACACTTTCATTGATAAAATGTTGTTTTAGTTTAAATCATTTTGATTGAAACAATTGTTTATCTGTAATAGATTTCGATTTTCATTCGTGACATCACACTTTTGATCTCCTAGCTACCAGTCCGACGTCATCGGTCACCTGCCCTCTGACCCCAAGTGGCTCTGCCTCTGTGACCCCGCCTCCACACAGCACTGCTAGCCCAGCCCCTCCCGGCCTCAGCACCCAGGGCATGAACACTGGGTGAGTCTCTCCTTATTCTCTCTATTTAATTTTCCCTCTCTCTCTCTCTCTCTCCCTCCCTCTTTCACTCTCTCTCACACTCAGTGACAGTAAATCTGGAGTACATCTGACCGAACCAACCTACACCAGTTGAGCAGCAAATCTGACCTTTTCAATGTTCTTACTTACACACACACACACACACACTCACATAAACTCACACACACCCACACACACAGTAATTTAGAATGCACTTATACCTGTAGAGACATGCATACATTTTTCAACAGACAATCCTCAAAACAGAATGTCTGTTGGCGCGTATAATGTGGTGCTTGTTATTCATATGCTTTAGCTGAAACTTCTAACCTACCTGCTTCCTTTTTCTTCCTGTGGGAATCTCTGTATGTGTGTGTGTGTGTGTTTGTTTGTGTGTGTGAATATGTATCCATACACACCATAGGAACGCAATGATGGGAGTAAGCACAGTCATGAGTCAAGCTCTCCTCGGAAGCAGTCCCCTGGCCACAATGCAAGGTGTGTCCGCGTACACGTGTGTATGCATGTGTGTGTGTTAGGGATGGTAAGATTCACTGGTTCGCATCGATGCTTAGGCATAAAAACACACGATGCAATTGCCCGGATCAAAAAAGTGTGCGCTGGTTAAAATGTGGGATGAAATCGGGATGCATCGTTTCTAACATTTTTGCATCGGTATAATCTGATGTATTTACATAGAATTATGTGTAGGGGAACACCTTTAGAAATGTTACCAATGATTTGTGACCAATAATTGTATATTAAGATAGTTTCCTCCTCTCTAACTGTTTCTTAAGCGTGCTCATCTCCACTGCTGTCAGTGGCCGTTTCTCCTAAAGTCTCTCGGCCAAATTTCTCGCGAGTAAGAGGTGTGTTCGGGCGAGTGTTATCATCGCGGAGGAAGAGTTACACGTTCTTACGAATTGCAAAAAATCCAAGGTTTGGCAACACTTTGAATTTTCCAAGGAAGATGGGCAATTTGACAAGACCCATGCAATTGGCAAGATATGTCATGCACAGGCAGGCACGACACCAGGCACGACATAAGTACACAGGCAGCACGGCTGATTTAGGTAGTCATCTGAAGAGGCTGGTATTTGTGTGGAGACGTCTGAGTCCCCCTTGGAGGCAAGGTCCAAGGTCCAGACCTGATTTTATTTTATCTTTGTTTAATTTGTTAAGTAAAACGTTCACTTTTTTAGTTAATTTACGATTTGCTGTCTGACAAAGAAATGCATCATAAAGTAACATTAAATTGCATAGCATCATATTCTTTCGCATCGCATCGCGTTGAATCGCATCGTGTCGAATCGCACAATAGGGGTGAATGAATCGTAGTTGCTTTTATATATCTTGAATGTATTGGATCAAGATCAAGATCAAGATGTGTATCGTATCGTCCTCAGTGATGGAGATGCACATCCCTAGTGTGTGTGTACATATGTAACTGATGTCCTCCAGCATCAGAGATTGATTTGGGAACCATGTTGAAAGAACAGACAAACGTTCTGCTTGACTGTTGAGATGTTCCAGTGTCAGCTCTATTTCCAACACGCTACACGATTAAGAAAGAATCAAAGGATTGTGCAAACATTTTCTTTGAAATTGACTATCACCTCAAGCAGGGATTGAAACATTGGCAGCCTTGGGTCATGTTTGAGTTGGAAACAGCAAATCAGAAAGGCAGACTGAAACATTGTGAATGAGAGAGAGAGAGGAGAGAGTGTGAAAGTGTTTCTAACCCCTTCATTTTGTCCTCACACTTCATCTCGCTTGCATCAGCTTTACCTTATTATAATGACTTGTCTAATACTCCTAATGCACCTCTCATCTTCTCTTCTCTTCTCTCCTGGACTCCAGCCCTAGCTGCCAGTGGTGGTCAACTGTCCATTTCCAGTCTTGATACGAGTGGCCAGATGATTCTGGGCGCGGCCCCTGGGGGTCCTGGCGGTGGCAGCCTCCGTCCTTCCCTCTTCCTCAACCGCCCCACCCTGATGCCCATGGCAGCGGGTGCCGCAGGCATGGGATTGGTCAGCGGCCTCAGAGAGTCCCCACCCCCTGGTGCCAGCGGAATGAGCCTTGGTGAATCCCTCTCCCCCTCTCCATGCTCTAGCCCCGCCTCCTTCTGCTCCTTTAGTGAAGCCTCCCCCCCGCCTCTGGACGGGGCCATGGCCGAGTGACGGAACCCAAAAGAACCTATCAGAGGAGGGAGGAGGAGTTTCAGGCGGAGTGCTTTACAGAAAACAAACCTCGCCTTTCAACCAAAGCCATCTCTCTCTCCCTCCGTTTTTTTCTCCCTTGCGCTCTCTCACCCCGAGTCTTTTGAAGCCAAAAAAATACCCAGATAGAAAGGGGAAGGAGAGAGCAAGGGATGATGGAGAGAACCGGAGAACGGGGGAGATTTAAACCAAAAAATCAACAGTGTTTATAAAGAACTTTTGCTCCTTTCTGTGGAAGAGTGAGAGGAAAACAATTGATGGAAACCAGAGCAGGGAGGAAACACATAACGACTGTGTGTGAGAGATGGGGTGGCATGGCAAGGTCATGAGATGAAAAGACAAACATGGATGAAGAGTTGAAAAACCAAAATGTAAAAACAAGTAAACTAGAAAGGAAGACACACAAAGATGAAAATGACAAACATGCCAAAATCTCCAAAAACCAAAATACCAAAAACTGAAACCAAAAAAATTTACATTAAACAGAAGAACTAACGGAAAGAAAAGCTTTACTTAAAGACTTCTGACATTGAACTGTCCAGGATCGACCAACACTCTGTTACACCAAACACACCAAAACTACATTTCACACCATATCTCCATATTGTTTTACAATTATTTTGTATTTTTGTATTGATTGTAGTTTGATTTAAAGTGGGGTAGATTGTATTTCATGCCAAATAATAATACTAGTTTGATATATATATATATCCATGTTTCCAAAAGGTGTCTCCACTGTCCACAGTACCTACCTCTCTTTATACTAGCTTTATCTTGAATTCTATAAAATGTCAATGCTGTGATGGATTTAGCAGCTATCTTTATTGATTACAATTATACACTTAACAACGTATCAGTCGTTTAAGTCATTATCTGTAGATTATTTTTACATTGATCATTGTCATCATCATCATGACAACATTGATCTGTTGTTAACATTTCAAAAATAGACTTGGATTTACAACGGCAGAAAAACAAAATATAATACCAACACCTACACACACACAGTCAAACTTATTGAAACCAAAAGAATACCCATTTCTCTGTTCATGTTTACGTTTTTCATGCCATCTCATTATTATGGACAGACAGTCCTTCTTGGATACCAAAGCCTTGGGAGAAACGCATGTGTTCACACGAGACCACAGCTGTGTCACACACACATACACACACCCTGAAAACCCGGAGAGGATGACTCAAATCCCAATAATATTTTTTTTGAAACGAGAGAAGACAAAGCAGTATTCTAATGTGTACGTTCCTCCAGAAACGCTGTGCCTCAGAACCCTGCCCCACACCCTTCCTTCACCTTGGAAGAAAGAAGGACCACAAAGAAAAGAGAGAAGATGGAGGGAGGAGAAGGAAGGAGTGGAAAGATCTAGACAGGTGTCAGGTGAGCAGGACCTGGATCAACCAGCAGGGGGTGGAAGAGGGGTGGAGAGTCATAGCAACAAGGGACCAAAACCAAAAATAAACAAGCAAACCAAAACCTAGGGGTGACTGAACCGAACAGAACACAAACCAAACCAAATACAGCGCCAGATCAGAGAGGAGGAGGAGAAGGTCAAAGAGGGGAGAGAGGGATTGCCAGGCCTCCTGTGGTCCATGCCACAGACACAAAGCCCTTCCTCTCTCCACCACCCATCTTCACTCCCTCCCTCCTTCTCTTGATGGTGTCTTCAGTTTGTTCGTTTTTGCATCCTGGACAGAGGAGCTCAGTCAACCTCAATGAACTGAATATCAGAATTTTAGGGGGGTTTGTTTTTGATTTCCATGCTCTGTTTGTCTATAATGTATGACTTTGTCTCATTGCTTTCTTATTATAATGGGGATATAGGGGTGGCCAGCTATATGAACTATTTTCATAGCTTGTTATTATTTTGTTTATTTCTCTTTTATTTCTCACGTGATTGAGATGTAACTGTGATAAAGCAGATTTTTTATTTGATTGAGAATGTTGTGAAAAAAAGCCAAAACAAAATAACCAAAAGCAAAACTTTACTGACACAAACCAAACCAAATAACAAACCAAAACAATGCACAACAGTTGAGAGGGTCCATTGAGCGTCCAAACGAGGACCAGGGCTGATGGGGCTAGGTGGGTGGTGTCAACTGACATACCAGCTGACCTTCTGTTTTAGAGGGAAGGTACCTGTTAGTGCTTCTTTAGTTTATTTTTAGGAAAACAGATCTATGTTCTAATGCTTACATATTCATGCTCCTGTACAGAAAGGCTGTGAAATGATCCTTCTTGATAAAAATGTTTGATGATAATGATGATTTGATTTTAGAACCAAAAGCTTTAGACTGTCTGATCTTTGAAGATTTCGTATTTATTGTGTGAGGGGGTGCGTGTGTTTTTTATTGCAGAAATTATTTGTATTTTATGAACTCTCACTCATTTATTTATGGCTTGATTAATTTATGTATTTATTGATGTTCCTTCTATTTAATGAGTATTCTAAGGGTTGTAATAGTGTGGGGACTGCAAGGTTATGTGGGGGGGACAAGCTTTGGCCAAACTTTAATACTGAAAGACTAAAACCAAAATGAAAGGTCCTTGCTTCTCTCACAGACTGGGTATCTGCTGTGAGAGCCTGTATCTTTGCTGTAATGACCAGAGAGAGAGAGAGAGAGAGAGGGAGACAATGAGATGGGAAAAGATAGAGAGAGGGAGAGAGGCAGACCAAAAGGAGGATGTATGTCATGTATAACATGAAAGTTCACTGTACAGTGATGCAGGCTTCTTAAGCACCAATAATGAGGGAGTAGCATCTCCAGAGTCACCACTTGACTGTCTAGACTCCCGGTCTTTCTCTCCTCTCTCCCTCAAGGATCTTTCTTTCTCCATTTTCCTTTTGTTGTTCCAAGGTGAGGGCTTTGCCTAAATACCTCATATCCTCTGTTGAAAACCAAATAGACTGGAAGCTTTAATGGACGACGTAGGCGTGTCCACGGGAGGGGGGTCCTAACTAGAAACTGGTTGGAGAGAGACTGGAGAAGGACTAGAGGCTGATGAGAGAGAGCTGTTGGATGACTCCCTCACGGGGAGAGAGAGAGCTTCTCCAGTTCTGAGGACGTGTGGCACGCTATGCCATGGCATGTTGTGCTCGGTCTCTCTTTTTTTCTCTCTCTCCGTGTCTTTGGTTTCTGTTGGTTATGAGGTGACCGGGGGAGGTGTGAGGGCTGTGAGATGTTTCCAGAAGGCGTCTGTGTGTGGGGTAACCAGGATGAAGCTGTACAGACTGCGTGCCTGTGGAGGTCTCGCCAGCAGTGGGCCTAGAATGATACCAAAGTTAAACCACTATGGCGGGACCCTACACACACACACATACACACACTCAGACACACACACACACACTGTTGGTCCATGTGTATATAATCATTCAGGAGTCTTCACAAGGACTGTAAATGCTACATAAAGGTGTTCACCACCCGTCTATGACATCATAAGACTGTCATCAAGAGCAACCGCTGTGTCGCAGCAGGACGTCTTGACCCAAGACAGTTTTCTACCAGACTTCTATGTGGCTGTTGATGTTCCTTATGTTGGTTATGTGCTTATGACCGTATCTCAAGCCTGTATGTCTCAACTCTCCATGTAACAGAGGAGCTGTTTCTGGCCTTGAGAACACATGTGTATCTGAATGTCACATGAAATTCGCAACCCATGAGAGAGAGAGAGGGAGGTAGAAAGAGAGAATGCAGTTAGTCAGTTAGGCCCTTTTGCTTTTTTAATTCTTTTTGAAAACATTTTCTCTCTATTTTTTCTACAATGCAGCTTAAATCCAAAGGTTAATTATGAGGATGGCAAAGACAGATTTTACTAATGAAAAACCTCAATAGTGAAAACCAAAGAACTCTTTACTGTTTTTTCCCCCATTTTCTTTACCGCATTTTGCGATTCGTGATTTTGTTTAGTTTTATTTCTATGGTTAAGAACTCTGCAAGTTCTCTTTGCTACAGTGATGTTTGATATTAATGATACTTATGATGACGATGATGACTAAAATGTTAAAACACTGCTCTGTGACACGTATAACTGTCACAGCCCATTCCTTTCTGTTTGTGAGTGACCAGTTTTTTTTCTCTCGAGGCTCGTTCTGAGCGTTCTATTATACCTGTCCCAGACTCATCGCTATCTGTGTGCCTGGTGTTTGGGGAAGGGAATGGGGACAAACAAAACATTAATTGTTAGGAATAAAGTGTAAATTTAGATCAATCGGTCCTTGTGTCTTTCTTCCACAAATAGTGTTGCTTGGATGACTTGCTTATTTGACTTGTAATAAGTTGATGCGAATGGCTGTCGTTGCATATTTACATCACCCACTCACACACAACACAATGATGTCAAACATTATCATCTTTTGTACATCCCATCCATTCAGACTGTGGGTATGGCAGTGGCTAAAAGGGTTTGGGATGCTCCTCAGAAGAGATTGATGAGAGCACACACACAGCTGTACATTGTTAGCATGTAAGCCCAACCCAACTGACACCAGACACTCTCGTCATCTCATAACCAAACACAGGGCTCACTGTGGAACCACTTTGACTAGAAACAACTTTATAACAGAGTAGAGACAGACGAACGCTCCATTAAAACCCAGGCCCACCCAAGCCCCCCTCCTCCCTCAACCAGACTGCTCTGTCCTTTGGCGTAGTGTCTGGGGTTACCGTGGGTTACCATCTTACAGGAACCATTTACCACAAGCTTTCATTCAAAGCGACCTACCGTGCGAGTGCATACATTGTCAGTCTGGGTGGGCCTCAGTGTGCCCTGGGCCCCTGGTTCACTGCACCATGCTGGGCCAGCAGGGGAACTGGATCTGGACCTGCAGTGGTGGTGCTCTGGGTGGCCCGCAGCGTGGAGGAGGTGGGGGGGTTTAGGGAGGGAAGGAGGGAGAGGAGGAATATTTCCAGTCAGTCCTGGCACAGTTCTGTCTTTCCTTCTTTCTGGGAACTCTTGTTTATCCTTCATTTGTCAAAGCGGAGATATAGCGGGGACTGGAGAGACAGACAGAGAGAGAGAGTATGTGAATGAGTGTGTGAGTGATAAGGAAAGAAAGAGGAGAACCTGAGAGTATAGATAAAGCAAGAGAGAGAGATGACAGGGTAGGGTGTAGGCATTTGTGACACATAGATTCCACTGCGAAGGTGAGGAAAAGCCATGTCCACACAAACATACACACCCTTGCACACTCACACACTTAGACCGTCACACAAACGTACTCAAACGCCCACACTGACTCACATACACTAGCACACACATGTACACACAACCACAGGCCCAAATCCATCTTCACCCTCTCATGTCCACAGACCATGAATACCTTTCTTTGTTCATACCTTGGGCACCAGACTGGACACACAGAAGGGCAATGTTTAGAACTATATTTGGAAAATTTGAAAGGGCATAAAGTAATTCATTCCGGCAACATTATGTACTGCTGGATGAGTCACTGTAGTGTATATTTATTTAAAAAACATTGAGTATGTCTCATTGTTTATCATTTAAGTAACCGATAGTTTATAACTCTTTTACATTTTATTTTTAAAGGTTGTTCTAGCCTGTTCCCTCCACATGTTTGTGGATCTGGGCTAAAGCTGGGTCTAATCAGATGTAGTTGGATTGTTCGGGGCAAGTTAATCAGGGAAAATCGTTCAACAGTAATGGGTTTGTATGATGCGCAGTACCCCAAAGCCACAACTAGAGGGACACCTACACTACACAAGGGACGCTCACAGCTCCAGAGGAGAGTGTGGTCTTCACCCACACAGCCTTTGTGTTGATCAAGTTGTACTAAACACCATGGTTATTTGGCCGCTGTCATTCTGCGCTTATCCTTGGTTAGAAAGCAGCCTCAGGATCTGTCAGAAATATTAATCTATCAAGCATTGCACAGTCAGTCGATGACGAATCATTCTTATACAGGATAAATGAGTTACATCTTCAATTTTTCCAACAGGATCATGCAATGTAAACCTACAAAATTTCATTGCAGGCACAGAATGAGGTATACACCAAATATCCAATTGAAAAAAGATGTTAAAGCCTCAGAATGATTCAGATGGCAACTGTTTGAGTTTAAAACGGTCTGCAGAGGTTGTGCCAGTTAGAACTGGTTCGAATAGATATTTGAATTTGGGGTAAACACCCTCCGCTTTCACACAAGTGAGGCACAGCAGGAAGATCTAGTTAGGGTGATAGTTGGTTTGGATATGTTCCTAGCCAGACCTGGAGACCATGTGTACATCTACAGCTGGAACACCCAGGTGTATGGGAACTGAATTACCCATAAAGAACTTGAGACAAGTTCCAGTGTTTTCAGCGGTTCTCAATTAAATTACATATGTTCTACATTGAACACTGATTCAGGTTTGATTTGCTCATTGCCATTCCAGCAAGTGTTTTAGAAGATCAGCTGTGAGTCCACCTTGAGGAAAGCTGGAAGAATAGAAGAGAGGAAGAGAGCAGTGACGAACAGTCTGTTTCGACGTCTTCTTCTGGTCTGCTGTTCTCCTTAGACTCCTCGCCATGGTGACGTGTCTGCTCATGGCGCCTCCACCTTGTGGTTGGCGGTTCTGGGATGCCTCAACCCCAGATCTTGCCCCAGGCCAAGCCCAAGCCCCAGGCAAATGCAGATACCAACCCCAGACCCAACCCCAGCCCCAATCCCAGTCACAAACCCAAGTTTGAGGCCAGGGCGGACCCAGCCACCAGCAATATTCCCAAGGCAAAGCAGACACCAACCCCATCCCCAGTCCCCTGGCCCGGACTAGGGCCGACCCACAAGTTTTTGCTCCCTCTCCAGGTTTCCCCTGCTGTGTAAATAATGAGTGTGTTGGATCTGAGTTCGGTTTCAGACTTGGTTTACAGTGGGAGCGACAGAGTGTGTAAAAGAGAGAGAAACAGAGGAAAGAGAGAGCGGGAATACGTAAGCTGCGAGGAGGGGAAGGAGAGCGACTGTGAGGGAGAGAGGGAGTGTGTAAGGGAGCTTGAGGGAATGATATACAGTGGGGGGTTGACGGGAAGTGTTGCATAGTGCCAATAGGGATAGGAAGAGAGAGTTCCCTGGTGACAGTCTGGAGGTCCTGTCAACACATACAGGCTGGGCTAAATATAGACTTGCACCGTTCCACACATACCTCCCAACTCTATCCTACCCCTTCCCCCCATCTCTCTTTCTCCCCCTTCCTTGCTCTGCCCGTCCATCCCCAATTCTCCTTCTCCCTCCCCAACTCTCTCCTCTCTGCTGCTCTCTTTTCTTCTCCCTTACTCATGTTTTCCTAGTTTGCTGTTTCTCTCCGTCTCTTTCTCTCTCTCTCTCTGACCCTCTCCCACTATTCTCTACCTCCCTCCCTTCCTACTTTACCAACTGTTTCCTCGTTGCTCATGTTTTCATCGTATGCTCCCTCTATTTCCTCCCTCTCTCTTTTTCTCTAACTTTGTAAATTACAGATTTGGCATGAGGCCTGAAGTAGGTCAAATATAACTCTCACATTCCTCTCTGCAGCCTCCTTTCCTCAAGGATCCAGTGTGGCCTCTCTCCAATCCCTTTGTCACTCCCTCCAATTATGACCATTCTCTCTATCTTTCCTTAAGGATACAGAATAAGACTTCCTTTACTTTTAATAGAGTGCTAATATGGCAGTTTGTACTAAGTTTCATTCTCACTGAAGCTTGTTTTTCCTTGCAGTTTGTGCAATTTGGGGCAAATCTATGTGAACCTTTTATCAGCTGATTGGTTTATTTTCACATTTTCAAAACACAGAAGACAAAGCTTCTAGTGTCCTCAATGATCTCCATTCATTGTAATAAGGTACTAATTGAAGCCCCTCTCTGGCCTCTCACTCTCTTTCTCTACCTTTGTTCTCCACTTCATCGGCCCCTCTCTCCCCCTTCTCCACCCCACCTTCCCCCGTTTCATCCCCTCCTCTATGGGAGTCTTCTCTGCCACAGCACAGGAGCAGAGTAATCCTATTACACATGCGAATGCCAGCTGGGAGGGGGTGTGGGGGGGGGGTGGACCAAGTGTGCTTATGTGCATGAGTGTGTGAGAAAAAGAGAGAGTCTGCGGGGTGTGTGTATGTGTGTGTGTGTCTGTGTGTCTGTGCGTAGATTTGCTTTGGTATGAGTGTCTGCACACTTTTGGCGGTGTGTTCAACAGTGCTGGTGCGGGACTATGTGCTACAGAAGCATGGCCAAGACACTAAAGTTAGGAAATAGAGGACGCAATGAAGGGAGGAAGCTAGAAAGCTAGACAGCGCAGACAGACCCTATGTGTTTCCTCAAGAGTTCAAGCGCCAAGAAAATAAACAAGCCTTTTGATCACAAAGAAGCCATTCACTTCTCTCCCTCCCCCAGCCCCCCTTCTCTCTCGCTCTCTCCCTCTCTCTCTCTCTCTCTCTCTCTCTCTCTCTCTCTCTCTTTCTCTCTCTCTCTGTCTCTCTCTCTATCTATGTCCCCCTCCCCCGCCACTTACCCTGCCCACTCTCAACATCAAATCTTTCTTCCTTGACCCCTCATTCTTAATCCCTTTCCTCCCCTACAATCCCCCTCTCCCCTTATACCTCCATTTTCAGCCCTGAGATCCTCAGAGGATGCTCTCAGCTGGGTCTCTTCTCTTGGGGCCTGTGTGTCTAGGGTTTGTGTAGGTTAGGGTTTGTGTGTGTGTGTGTGTGTGTGGGGGGGGGCTAGAGGAGACCATGACATTGAAAATGTCTTCATCATTACATCACTGTGTCACACACACACACACGCACACACATAAGGTATGAACATGAGAATAACAAAGGCCACTCTCACTTAAAACTTTCCCCTCTTTCTTCAACACCTCCTTAGTGTGTGTGCGTGTGTGTGTGTTTTCTTTAAGCAGATGTGTTGGTGTGAATTGGCCTCCCCCATTATCTGTGTGTGTGTATTTTGTTTGAGTAAGTGGGTGTGAACCTGGGTGTGGCTTGTTGCTATTCCAACCAATACAAGACAGAGTTCAACAACTCTAAGATTACAGCCCAAGCTGTTTTATATGTTTTAATGTGACCTGCAAAATATATTATTGAAAAAACGTTCAGCTTATTAACTTACTGCCTGTAAATATATACTTGATATAGTTTAACCATTTCTATGCTTACCTATTAATCATTGATGGTAGATCACTACCTTAATGAGTTGTATTGATCAGGGCACTGTAAGGATCTATTCGCCTCAAGATGAATGAGTCTTGATCCCCCTTCTTGTGCACGCCTACACCACAGGGTTTCCAAGTCTCAGCTTTTGTTCCCACACTAGTGTCATTCAATCAGCCTCACCTCTGTGGCTGTCTCCATCTCAGTCCAGGACTGCATGGAAACATAAACCAAATACATTACTGTGGTTAGACAGGCAGGCAGACAAGCAGACAGGCAGGCAGACAGGCAGGCAGGCAGGCAGGCAGGCAGGCAGGCAGGCAGGCAGGCAGGCAGGCAGGCAGGCAGGCAGGCAGGCAGACAGATAGTATGATCGACTATGAGGAGTGTTTGTCCCTCTCTTTAGCTGCCGGTCTCTCTCACCCCCCCCCCCCCTCTCTCTCTCTCTTTGCTGTGTTGCTCACACAGTGCTGATAACGGCTTCAACACACTGTAGAGCTCGCAGTCTGTCACAGAAGAAGACGCGTCCAGGCTTGCCTATTGATGCCTCAGGACCAATGAGATTTGAGAGGAAGATCGCTTTGTAGCTGTAAACTGGCCACACCTCTGTCTGGGACTGCCTCTGTAAGTCAGCCAAGGCCCCAAGGAACCTGAGAAAGAGTGAGGGGATGATTACTGGCTGTCAATAAACATGGAATCAACTGTACATGTATAGGCCAGGTGTGATGGTGTTCAAGTTAAGGGAAAGCAAGGTAGGGAAGAGGGAAAAGAGCAGGAAGAGGAGTGGAGTGGAGGAGAGAGGGAAGAGAGGTGGAGGAGAGGTGGAGGAGAGAAGGAGGAGAGGTGGAGGAGAGAAGGAGGAAAGGTGGAGTAGAGAGGGAGGAAAGGTGGAGAGGAGGAGAGGTGGAGGCGGGTAGGAGGAGAGGTGGAGAGAAGGAGAGGCGGGAGAGATGAATCCTGGAATGACGAAAGGAGGAAGGAAAAAGTGGAGGCGGCGTGGTGTTTCTGAGGGAATGTTTTGTGCGGTGTTATCACTGCTGTGTCAATGTTACGCACGTGTGTGACAGTACACGAAATGTCATCTACTGCCCTTCAGATTACACACACAAGTACTCGGGGGAAACATGAGCAGAGGAGGGAGCGAGGGAGTGGGAAGCAGCAAGAGGGAGTGAGCTGAGAGTACGCTTGATGAAAAAGAAAGAAAAGTCCACCTACATCCATGGTTCTCCACTTCAGCGACTTCCATTTGCTCTTCAAGTTAACCTCCTTTTATCTGCACTATTCATCCATCTCCCATCTTCTCCATCTGTAGGCCACCAGGCCACCATCTCCCAAAATGTGACATTTTACAAAAGTCCTGATCATAGTGAGTCCAACAGGTGTGCTGTTTATGACTCTCTTTCTCTCACTATGAGATTGGAATATGATCTATAAATTAATACAGCGGGTGATTGCTGTTTACAGTTTTGCAGCAAACAGGATACATCACATTACCGTCGGCGTTAACGGGTCTCCACAGCAACGCAGTGCGCTGCAGTGACGCCAACCGAGTGAGTGGGAAGTGGGCGTAACCACCTCCCTCCCAGGTCCGCCAGCGTGGGCGGCCCCGTGTGGTAGGGAGAGAGAAACACGACACCCCGACAGAGGAAGGGGGGGCAGTGGTGTGCGCGGGGCTAAGAGAACGGAGTATGGAAAAGGAAAAGTCTGTTGCTAGTGAGAGAAAGGAGAAAAAACTGGCCCCATTTTCTGGGTGAAAACTTTTTTCTTTGTGATCATGTTTTGACTGCTGTCTGGAAGGACGATGAGGAAGAATCTACCATGCAACATTGTATCAGCTTGCAATTTAAGATCGCAGTTCTAACACTATCCTTAAGACAACCCCAAGTCTATCAGCACGACGCTCTCAAACTTCTGGCAACGCCATTCAGACTTGAGTAGTGCATTTCCCCGAGGCCAGGGCAACTTTTGGCTTTAGTACCTCGCCGTCTATAACACATGAAAAAAAGAAACGTAGAGTTCTAAAGTATCTAAAAGGCAACAGAAGGTGTGGAATTTGGGGGATTTTTTTGTTAAAAGTTTGCATACGACTTTAGGAAGTGCGAACTTAATTATCTTCATCCCAAGAAAGAACAACGAAGCGGGTGTCAGCGAGCTAGCCAACTAGCAACCAACTAGCTAACACAGGCTAGTAAGCTAGCCATCTGAAGAGCCGCACAACGGGAAAGTGTCCTGACTGCCCACTGAACAGAATCACCATGAAAACCCCGGGGGACACGGGTAAGAGAGACTAGTAACTCGTTTAATTTACGGCAGCAGTAGTTTATGTTAGCAAACTGGTCGTCTAACATAAACTACTGCTGCCTGTTAAAACTGCTTGCAAGCGAGCTAGTTTAGCTATTTTAACGTTATGCGCCTGTTGATCATCATGCTGCTGCTGTGCTGGCTGGCAAGAGTGAAACTATGGCGCTCGACTAGCCAGTAAGCTACTGTAGCTTGTCAAAATGCACTAGGGCTAGGTAGTTATTCTATCTTAGTAGCGAACACCAACTAACATAGTTAATCAAGTTACACGTGTCGACAAATCATCAAACTATGGGGTTTGCGAAGTTAGCGATCTCTTCTGTTTCAAGTTTTCTAAAGTTGGACCGCGTTTATCTAGCCTAACTGTATAACTTGCTAACTGAGTTGCTAGCGCAAGCTAGCTAATTAGCAGAGTCAGTGTAATTGTTGGAACAGTGAACATTTCGTGGAACGTAGTGGTATAAGCATGGAGCTTTTGGTTCCAAGTAAAACCTGCGTATGTCTCTTTCTGCCTCAATTGTTCCTCTTTAACTTTGTATCAGATAGTTTCATGTGGCTGGTCAACTGTGACAAATCAAGTGTTGATTTAATGTTATCATTGCATGTTTGTTTATTGGTGTTACGGTCAAACTGCGTTAAGTGGTCTGAAATAATGGAAAACTAGCTATTCACGTTGATAGTCTTTCGCACTGGACACAACTTTTTGGTGGATCTATTTAAAGTGATGTATGATGTCCCATGGCTGAAGCATCCTGTATCTTTCTACCGCGGTAAACGTATTTACCTATAGCCAGGTAATAGGACGAAGTTAGCATCCACAAACTATTAACATGGATTATTTCATGTATTTTTTGGAATCAGCAAATACTGTTTTTTTTTTTATCGGTATTTGTTCAGCCGGACATTGATCGTTATTTGTCAAGACAGGCGACCCTCTTGATTTGCACGTCGCCCCTGAGTAGAGCAAGATTGTGTCCTTATCTGTATTGATTAGCGAGTAGATCATAGCCTAAGTGAGTTGGCAGTGAAGTCGTGTTCTTTTAATTATTAGATGATCGTTACCCCTCACTCCACTCAACCACTAGCGTTAAGTGGGTAGACTTCAGGCATGGAAAACCTTCCACCTTTGTCTTTAAAATTGAAATGCTACCTTTCATATAGTTTATAACTCAATTCTACATGTACATATGGGTGATGGAAGGGATTTTTTTAACCTATTGTTATGATTATGTTATGGATGAAGATGTCAAAATGGAGCTCTTTTGTTTGGTTGAGATGTGTGTTTCACTAGTGTATGTACGAGCATAGCTATGCCCCCTGGGCCTTCTGGAACTCCACCCTAACATGCTGGAATCCACCCCTCTTACTTCCATTGTGGAAAAACAAACCTGGAGAGGAAGTGATGTGTGTTGTGTAAGAATTGCTATTCCTAAGTAGACTGTCAGTGTAAAAGTTTGAACTAGAAATGTTATCTAGATTGTTGTCCACACAGACTGCATGTGGGTTGGTTTAGGACACGTACACACAGAAACACACACAAAAACACCCCCACACACACACTGCCCCAGCCAGGTGACAGAGCTCATAGGTGTGTATGTGCCCTGCTCCAAGGGTCACCTTCCATGTGCATCCCAGCAGGAAGCGAGCAGTCTGGCCCGCTAGCTCCAATTTTCCACTTGTGTTACTCATTGGATCAACAAGCTGCCACACGTAGACGTCACAGCTGTGGCCAGGCACGTTCTCCTGGTGTGTGTGTGTCGGTGTGTGTGTGTGTGGAGGGGGGGGGGTAATAAGGGGGTGGGGAGGGTATAGAGTGAGAGTGTTTGTGTGTGACTGAACACAGGTTGTCTGATGGTTGGGACTGGGGGAGCGCATGGGGCAGGCAGCCAGTCAGAAACACTTCCAGCACTGGTTTGTGTGTGTATGTCACCCTGGCTTCATGATCTGATTCCTCTGCAGTTCAGAACAAGTCAAGTGGAACCAAAGTAGTTGGCTCAGTGACCAGATAAGGCTGTTAGGACCCCTATCTCTGTAGCACACTGACAGGATACAGGCGCTCCAGCTGACACACACACTTTAAGAGGTCTCTTTAAATAGAATCATTCTACACACCCCCTTTGTTGTGTTGCATTTTTAAGAGTAAAAATTCTGACAGTTAGGCCAGACACCAAAATCAACATGTCATGTAAAGTCAGGCCACAAGGCCATTTCTGTTCCCGGACGTCTAGCCAAGGTGTGTGTGTGTGTGTGTGCATGCGTGTGTGAGAGGAGCAGGTTGTTGTGTCCTTTGGCTGTAATGGTTTATGGCTGTATGTATGTGTGTGTGTGTGTGTGTGGCCTGGCCTGTGGGAACCCCAGAGGTTTAGTCTGGCCCATGTCTGTCACAACTTGCTCTGCATCTCCTGTGGCTTTTGGCTTTCTACTTGAATTAGTGTTTGTGAGGGAGAGAATATGTGTGTGAGTAAGAGGGAAAATAGTGTTAGCGAGTCAAGTGTGTGTGTGTGCGGTAGAGAGGGAGGGGAACTGTTTGAGCGAGAGTAGCCTAAGCGTGTGGGTGAATGAACGAGTGTGTGTGGGTGTGTGTGAGTATTTGACCTCAAACTAATGTTTGTGTTGGTGGTGTGCTGGGAGGCAGATTGAGGAGCAGACGTCTCTAACCTGGGTCCTGTAAAGGCTGTGCACCAAAGAGGGAACTGGAAGGCAGAACTGCTGGTTTCTCATGCCACTTCACACCAAACTGGCAACCCACACCACCAACCTGGCAACCAGGCTCAATCAAAGCGGGCTAGGTGTGAAGGGGAAGGGAGGTGTATGGGAACCTCAGCCTTGGAATGTTTTTTTTCTTTCTGGGGGGGGGGAATGGTGACCAAATGGGCCCATCGTCCCCACCCACTGTGCCCCTTGTCTCCCCCTTCTCTCCCCCAGTCTCCACCCTGGTCTTTACAGTTCCAGACTAGACCACAGAAGAGCTGAGGTAATTAAACAGCGACACTGTTTTCCCTGACTAGGCACAGCAAACCCGTACACACACGTTTGAGTGTGAGAGAGGGAGTGTGTGTGTGCACGCCACCCTATAGATCAGATGTGTTGATGGAAGCTACGGACAGACATTTACCTACATACAGTAAGCTTTAGGTACAGTCACTCAGATCGTTTTACTGAGGACTGTTCTTTCATTTTCCCCTCTGTCTCTCTCTCCCTCCCTCTCTCCGTCTTTCATTTTCTTACACACTCAGTTTATTAGGGCTCCCAGACCCCCCACATATCACATAATGGCTGATGTCTGTGTTGCATTACCCCCCTCCACACACACACACACACACACACACACACACACACACACACACACACACACTACTAATTCTGCCATGTCTGTGGTGACGCCTCTGGGACTCCTCTGATTTCATTGGTGGGCCTGGTCTTGATGAGGAGCCAGGATTAGTGCAGTTAGACATGGAGACTAGGACCTGTCTGTCTGTTTGTCTGCTATTTATCCATTAGTCTGTCTGCCTGCCTGCCTTTGTATCTGCCTGTCTGTCTGAGAGGGACCAGTGCCTGTGAGTTGACTGTGAGTGAATCCCACAACTGTAGTCACCAAGTTGTCGCTGGCTGATTGGTGTGTGTGTGTGGGTTTGAAGGAAAATAGAAGTCGTCTGGAGCCTTAACCACAACACACACTGTAGATTTGGATTTGGAGAAATGTATCTCTTTGACTCACATTCTCTCTCTTACACACACGCCTTCCGCGGCAGTCACATAACAGCAGTATTAGCAGAAACTCCCCCTGTCTCACCATGTAGGGCTGATGTGAATCCCACAGCACACACACACACTCAGAGGGGTCTGGACTGTGTCAGGAGGCTGTGTGCGCTCCAGCCTCAGGCCTGGAGATGCCGTCACGTCTTCATCACACACATGTCCATTCAGGATTCCACTCTGGTGACACACACACACACACACAGACACAGAGCCAAATGACTACACACAGTGGTGGGTAGGTTCCGTTTCTCTCTGTCCTGGGTAGAGTAAGGGGCGAAAGGTCTCGCTCTGCACCTGACGCTGGCTGCCCACCACCCTCTCTCCTCGTCTTGTCCTTCCCTCCTCCCCAGAGCCATGCCTGGCTCCCACACTCCCCCCTTCTGTGTCCCCCCTCCAGCTCTACGTGCTGTCGCGGGCTTGTCTGTCTTCTCGGTTCTGCTCGAACAAGGAGTGTGTGTGTGTGTTTGTCTGCAACAGCCCCCCACCCCTGTGTGACCAGCCGGGCAGAGGCAGGAAGACCTTTTCCTCCTTCTAAATATAAAGGCACAAAGAATAGGAGGAAGGGAGGAGGAGGAGAGAAAGGAGGGACTAATAGAGGGAGCGGGACAGAAGGAGAGAAGGAGAGTGTTTAGTCTCAGGCCAGTAGGAGAGCAGGACAATGCCAGTACGATGCCTATCTGGTGGTCCAGAGGGCACTGACGTCAGAGGGGTCTGTAACAGCCTGACCGACTGCAGACAGACAATAGCTGCTTCCTGACACCCCCCCCTTCAAGGAACCCTGGGATGGTCGTTCTGGGTCTGGAACCCCCTTACATGAAACTGAGTTGGGTTCTGATGAGAGAGACAGAGAGAGAGAGAGAATATGTATCGGTGTTTATGCTTTTCTAACCTAGCTACAGCCTTGGGGGCTAATGTGTGGTCCCACCTGAACCCAAGGTAGATCACACACACACACACACACACACACACACGGGATGCAACATCTGATGCCACAGATGAGGTAGTATGTAGCAATATAAAACATGTATGTGTGCATGAGTTTGTGCATGCATGCTTGTGTCTTTAGAGGGTGAACAGTGCGTGCTTCTGCCAAAGCAACAGTCAAGTTCATGGAGCAAAGTCTGATGAAACGGAGCGCGTGCACACACACACAAACGGCCTCGGACCTCTTTGTCCTTCTACACAGTTTTGCTGCCTTATCCTGTCAGAAGGATCATTTGAGGAACCTTTTCATTAAATGCGTCGGTTTCTGTTGTCCTGTTTCTACTGTTTATTTATAGAGCGAACAGGCCTAGTCGCTAGGCGACCATGTCTGAGAGGGAGCGAGGGAGGCGGAGGGAGAAAGAGAAAGAAAGGGATGGTAAGGCGAAGGGGGGGGGGGGGGGGTGGACTCTTAGGTGAAAGCTGAATGACAAACAAGAGCAGGCCATGAGTCAGCACTGACGCACACGTGCACACACACACGGCTGTTGTTCCCTTGTGTGTGTGTCAGTGCCCATTGTGCACCCACGCATGGACCCACTTATATAGATATGTTTGTTAATTTGCTCTACCGGGATATTGGTTATGTGGTGTGTGCGTGCTGGGCAGCATTCTGCGCGCTGCTCCATGCCAAGCAGGAGCAAAGGGACCCCGCTCCTCTGGACACACACACTGGCCCCAACATGTTGGCCCCAACATGTATCAAAACAACAAGCCCCAAAATATGTGTGCTGGTATTGCAATATCTAAATATTTCAACTGTTCTTCCACCGTCGTGTTTGATTGCGCTCCCCTGTATCTGAGCGACTTCTCCGGCCTCGCTTTGTTATGGGAAGCTAGCTGTAACCTCTGCTATTTAGGCTGCTCCATATTCTGCTTTTATCATTGTCTGTGTGTGTGAAGGCCTTATAGAGGTATGTTGTGGTGTCTGCTGTTAACACTGACCTTGTGTTCAAGTGCTGTTGAGACTTTACGCTAGACCCATGTCGGTGGAACATAAACACACACACACACACACACAGTGGTCTCCATCACGAGCTGACGTGTGAAGCTTGTCGGAGCGCGCCTGTCCTCCAGACTTAAGGCCGGTCACTACGTTCACATGCACAAAATATTTTCGGGTTTTTGCCTTTTATTCCGAGAATAGCCCCTCCCTCCTAAACATGGCAACTGAGAGAACCAGGATTCCACAGTCATTCCTGTTGACATGACATGCACACTGCTGATGAACCACTTGGAAATGCTGGCCACACTTCCATCTCTCAACACCCCTCCGTGTCTGTCCTCCCCAGGGTTCGCCTTCCCTGACTGGGCCTACAAGCCCGAGTCGAGCCCTGGCTCGCGGCAGATCCAGCTGTGGCACTTCATCCTGGAGCTGCTGAGGAAGGAGGAGTACCACGACGTCATCGCCTGGCAGGGCGACTACGGGGAGTTTGTCATCAAGGACCCCGACGAGGTGGCCCGCCTGTGGGGGGCACGCAAGTGCAAGCCCCAGATGAACTATGACAAGCTGAGCCGGGCTCTGAGGTACGGGGGGGGGGGAGGCGTCTGTCTGTGTGTCTCTGTGTCTGTCTGTCTCTCTGTCTGTCTGTCTCTCTGCGTCTGACTCTCTGTCTGTGTCTGTATGTCTCTCTGCCTCTGCCTGTCTCTCTGCATCTGTCTGTCTCTCTGTGTCTGTCTCTCTGGCTCTGCCTGTCTCTCTGCGTCTCTCTGTGTCTGTCTCTCTGGCTCTGCCTGTCTCTCTGCGTCTCTCTGTGTCTGTCTCTCTGGCTCTGCCTGTCTCTCTGCGTCTCTCTGTGTCTGTCTCTCTGTGTCTATCTGTCTCTCTGTGTCTATCTGTTTATCTGTTTCATTTTCTGTCTGTCTTTTCACCTCTACACCATAGCACAGAGCGAGATGTTTTCTTTTCTTATTCATTTAAAGAGGAGGCCAGAGAGACAGAACAGGGATGTTGTTAATCACGACTCATCTCAGATGTAACCATGGCTCCTCCTACTGTCACACGTGCACACACACACTCACACACACACACACACACTCACACACACACACACTCACACACATACACACTTTTTCCCTGTGTGGAGCACATGTGGGATGTGCTGAACTTTTATTTAGCTCTCAGTCTGTTCTCACCCTCTGACACACAGCATGCCTGCCCACACACACACACACACAAACACACACACGCACACACACACACACACACACACAGCGGAAGACAGTAAGTCATCAGTGTCACCTCTGTGTCGTAGGTTGGTGTGGGTGAGTTGGTGATGGTTTCTCGTTCTCCTCCCTTTCTGTCATCAGCACTCCCTCCTGTCTGTCTCCCTCTCTCGTCTTCTCTCTACTCCAGTGTGTGTGTGTGTGTGTGTGTGTGTGTGTTTGCTTGGGTCTCCTGGGTATCTGGTCTGGGTGAGTCTCTCCCAGGCTTCTGTAGTCCCTCTTCTAAACTTGCTCAGACTGTCCTGACTGGAAGAAGGAACTGATCCCTTCCCTGTGAACTCAGTCATAGATGGCCAGTCTATGGCGTGTGTGTGTTTCCTGTATACTGTAAGTGTGTGCATGCAGCAGGGTTAGTTTGGGGCTTCGTTTGATTCGAGTTCAAATGCTCTTCAAAGCACTTAAGAACAAGCTCAAGCGTGTGTGTGTCTGTGTTTGTGTGTGTGTGTGTGGTGTTTGTGTGTGTAGTATGTAGCTGGTTGTTTTTGTTCATGTGCATAGTCTCACCCTACCACCATCTCCCTTGTGTGTGCGTGTGCATGTTGAAGGGCTCTCAATCCATCTGTGAACATTATGTCCTAACCTCCTGTGTCCACTTCACCCAACAACTACATCAAAGCAAAACCCGCTGTGTGTGTATGGGGTGTGTGTGTGTGTCACATCTTGGAGGAGGCCACGTACTCATTGATACACTGCAGGTGGAGGCTAAGGAATTACACACAGGCTCTGTGTGTGTGTGTGTGTGTGTGTGTGTCTAACAAGCCTTCTGCCTCTTACAGATACTATTACAACAAGAGGATTCTTCATAAAACTAAGGGGAAAAGGTTCACCTACAAGTTCAACTTCAACAAGCTGGTCCTGGTCAACTATCCCTTTATAGACATGGGCTCTGGTAGGTCCCGTGCACACACACACACACACACACTCACACTCACACACACACACACACACTCACACACACTCACACACACACACACTCACACACTCACACACACACACACACTCACACACACACACTCACACACACTCACACACACACACACTCACACACACTCACACACACACACTCACACACACTCACACACACACACACTCACACACACTCACACACACACACACTCACACACACACACACACACACTCTGACACATTATTAGCAGTGTTAGGCTCAGCCATAGACAGTAAAACAGCTCCTCAGTAATGTTGGGTATGAGACAGACCGTTAGACTGTATGATGTGGTGTGGAGTCTGACATGTTTTCATAGCATGGTTACACACATGCGCAGACACACAAAAACATGTGCGCACACGTTTGACAAAGTCACACACACACACACATACACACACATACAAATCAAACACAGACACTTTCTCTGTCTCTTTCTCACACACACACACACACACACACACACACACACACACACACACACACACACACACACACACACACACACACACACACACACACACACACACGTAGTGGTTTTGGGGAAAACAGAGTTAGCCGAGCCGTGTTTGTGATGGCAGAAGGAGCAACTTTCCACTGTTTCATTCTGGTGCCACACAGCCTGGCAGCCTGGCAGGGCCGGGGAAAGTAGGAGGGCAAACGTGGCCCGCCATGTTTTCTTACCCGTCTGTTTAGTAGGACTCTCTCTCTTTCTCGCTCTCTCACTCTGTATCTGTCTCTCTCTCCTCTGTCTCTGTCTATTCTCCTTGCAGTATTCTCTACTTCATCCAGCAATGCTCCTCTCTCTAATGCTTCTCTCTGTCTCTGTCCAGGTCGAGGGGTCCCCCAGAGCGCCCCCCCCGTGCCGACAGGCAGCAGCCACTTCCGCTTCCCCCCGTCCACGCCGTCCGAGGTGCTGTCCCCCAGCGAGGACCTGCGCAGCCCGGGCGTGTTCAGCAGCGTGGCGCGCCGCATGGCCCGGGGCTCCGTGTCCGACTGCTCCGACGGCACCTCCACCAACTCTGAGCTGGAGGAGGGGCTGGGCGGGGGAGAGGAGCGCCCCGGCGGGGCCGAGAGGGCCTACAGGAACCTCCTCCACCCCCGCCTCCCTCACGACTCCCTCTTCAGGGTGTACGGGGGGAACCCCGGGGTGCTGGGCCGCCACCCGCCCTCCCACCGGCTGCACCCGGACTCCCTCTCCCCGTTCCCCGTCTCCCCCCTGCCCGGCCCCGGGGGGCTCCTGGCCCCGCCCCTCTCCCCGGCCCTGTCTATGACCCCCACCTCCCACCTGCCCTACTCCCCCTCCCCCTCCCTGTCCCCCATGCTGGGCTCCCACTTCTCCTTCAACCCCGAGGACATGAAGCGCTACCTGCAGGCCCACACCCAGAGCGTCTACAACTACCACCTCAGCCCCCGCGCCTTCCTGCACTACCCCAACATCGTCATCCCCCAGCCCCACCGCCCCTCCGTGGGCCCCGACAGCAAGGCCAGCCTCAGCCTCGGCCACCACCCCCACCAAGGCCCGGCCCACTCCCATTCTCTGCACCAGCCGGCGGGGGGGAGGAGCTACAGCACCCGTCTCCCTTCAAGTTCAAGCTGCAGCCGCCGCCCCCTGGGCGCAAGCAGCGAGACGGCTCCGCCCACTCAGACGGGGGCTCCACCTCCAGCTTAGGCTCCTCCTACCCCGGCTGTGGGATGCTATCTGGCTCCTCCTCTGCTGGGCTTCCTAAGATCAAGGTGAGTCTGGTGCAATCCTGGCCAATCACAAAATAGTTCCTGGAGGTAGATACAGTCAGTTAATCAGTTTTAGGTAGTATTTTAGCTTTGTGCATGTTTTAACATGAGAATAACCCAGTTTAACCTGTCTAGTACTATTAGATAGGGATGTTACTTAGGAGTGTAACTGTTGCTGAAGAACTTTCTAGAAGGTGGTGCTGTGTGTCTGATCAGACTCTTGCGTGTTCAAGGTGGAGCCCATATCAGATGAGTCCGAGGAAGAAGAGGTGGAGGTGACCGACATCAGTGAGGAAGAGGACGATGACGAAGGGGACGTCTTCACCCCCCTGCAGCCGCATGCCAACGGGAACGCCCCCCACATCGCCAATGGCAACCCTGAGGAGGACCTAGACGAGGACGTGTTCAAGACCCCTGCAGCCCCCCTCCTGGTGGGAGGCCCCAGTCCCGGTCCCCTGGTCGGCCTGAAGAGTGAGCTGGTCCAGGGGCCTCCAGCCAGCCCCAGCGGGGCGCTCTGCATCCCCCTCAAGCAGCGCTTCAAACGCCGCTGGAGCGAGGACCAGAAGATGGAGGCCGACGGCGAGAGAGAGGAGGCGGAGGACAAGAAGGTACGGGCGGAGAGAGAGGAGGTGGCGGGCCGGGCGGAGAGCGGGAGAGGGGAGACTCCTCCCCTGAGTCTGGGAGCCCCGCCCCCGCCGGCCCAGCGCCGAGCCAGCTCCGAGCTGCAGAGAGCCACCGCACAGCTGTCTCTGGAGAACTCTGGCTGCTGAGGCCTGGGGAAAACACACACACTCAGAGACACGGACACACACACCTTTTGAGACAAACACAAGTTTTGTACCCCCACACACACACACACACACACACACACACACACACACACACAGGCTTAGACTGGGTTGAAACACACACACACACATCATGCCTTTGTCAGTACTCAGCACAGGAAGCAGCATTGTGCTGTGAATACAACACTAAGGATTTGCAGATGTATGGACTGACATCCACTCTTCAGGAGAGGCTCAGAACCCCCCCCCCCCTCCCAACACACACACACACACCATCTCATATCTAACCCTGAGACCCCACAAACACTCATTACCCCCCCAATCCATCATACCACCACACTGTCACAAGGTGCCTTTCTCCCTGTGCCAGTCTTGAGTCAATACGGGATCTCTGCCTCTACCCCCCCCAGCCCGCCACACACACACACACACAGGCATACAAACAAATACATACACACACCTGCGAGGTGCCAGGTGTTACTGACAAATGCAAAAGAGATTGCAGAAGAAGTGTGTGGGATGTGTCCATGGTTCGGGACCCCCCCCGCGCCTCACGTGGAGGAGGTGGCGAGCGGCCGGGATCAGACCTGAGCCCGCCGGGGAGCACCTCCCTCTCTCTCCGACTCTGCCTGCCAACTCAAGAGGAAGCGGACAGCTCCAATGCAGTTACCCCACTCCCGAACCCTTCCCCTCCACAGGCCTGCCCCAGCTGAGCTGCCTCATGAGACAGACAGTATGGCACTGTGCACACTTGTGCAGTACAGCCCCCCTCTCACTAGTGATGTTGTAATCCCTCACTAGGGCTGTTGCATAGAGAGAGAGCAGGGGGGGGCTGGTGGTCTGTCCTCAATCTGATGGATGGACAGACTTTAAAGGTTGATCTTCAGCTCTCCATGCCCCTACTTTTTTCTTCCACTTTGCTCTCAATCTTTCTTTTCTCCCAAGAGAGTGCCTTGGAGAATGGGATAGTATTTCCGGAGGATGCTATGGGCATTTAGTGGTGGAGAGAGGCTGAGCTCTGGTACAGAAGATGTTGGAACTGAGACTAGTTGAGCTGAAACACTGACATGAGTTAAATGTATGACCCAGTGTTTGACCTCCAGCCCAGGTAACAAAGCCCTCAGAAGCCTTTCTGTGTTTGAAATGATTTTCCATTTCTTCTTCTGTGTTTAGGAGAATTTTGGAGCCCGAAATGAACAAAGAGGATGGAATGAGATTGTGCCTTTGTTTTGGATATGTGACATGAACCCCCTACACACATTCACACACACACATTCACACACACACATAATTGTGGTGGGCCCAGACCTCATACACTGCCATCTTGCCTTCTTTTTACAGAACAAGAAAAAAATATGAAACTGAATCAACACATACATAGGCTACATATAAATATATATATTTTACTTGAATATATATTCAATACAAATCTTATATTTCACAAAGCTATTGTTTGATATGAAATGAGGAGAATTATTTTTAATGATAGATTTATGAAGTTCTTATGACAGCCTGGTCTACTCTCCTTACCTTCATTTGTGAAGGTGGACACAGAAAAGGGTCCCTGTTTTTAGGTCAACTGAATCAGAAAACGTGTATTATATTGTAAGAACAAATATTTGTGTTCAGGGCAGGGATGGATAGATAGATGGATGGAAGGGGTGGAAGTGAAAGCATGTTAAAAAATCCTTATGGGAGCAAGTTGAATCATGAACCATGTGGACCTGAGATGTGGCTCCACACTTGCAGGCTGGAAGGGTCTTTTTGAGCCCAATGTGCTGGTCTTTGACAAACAAGAACATGAACCCCACATCCTGGCCCTGCAGTGGTGGACCTGGACCATGCTTCTTCGTACACCAAGATCTTCATCCACACTCCAGCATCTCCTTGCTGTACGTGTGTGTGTGTGTGTTTGCCTGTCTGTCTGTAATGGGCCTGGCCCACCAAGTGAGGCCCCTGTTTGTTCTGGAGAGTATGGAACGTGACATCATGCCTGACGTACCCCCACGCCAGCCGTCTCGCTGGCGGAGGAATGTGTCATCGTAGAAACCACCTGTTGCCCACGCAGGATGTGACATCACAAAAACCCTGCGGGGAAAGGGACTTCCCATGATGGGGAGGAAATTCGTCTGCGTGTGTAAACCACCACCCTGATCAAACACACTCATGTTCTACAGTCTAGTGGGAGGGTTGGTGCTTATGATATGTTCCAGCCAGCTTGTATTTTAACAGTCTCCCTCAATATTTCTATTGTTCTAATATTCTTTTTATTTTTCAAATTTATTACCGTTGTTACAATTAATATTATGATTATCATTAACATAACTTTTCATATTTGATTGTTTGTACCCTTTCCCTCAGGCCTCTCCCTTATTCCATTGCCTTATTGAATTTGGTGCATCTTGAAGTAATTGTTTGACGCGCTCTTCTCCAGTCTTATCGTCCATCTTAACCATTAGCTGTCTAGTCATCCTCATTGGCGCGGGTTGGTATGTGTAGTTGTGGAAATAAGGAAGGGTCATATTATTATTATATCACATTACCATCATATTTTAAATATTCCCGTTTTTGATATTGTGTATATATCTTTTTTTTCCATTTCGGGGGGACTTACTCATTAAGAAAAAGACTTGTATTTTGTTGGACCGGTGTATTATTTGAACATTGTTTTCCACCTCGCTCCCGTTTCCCCTGTCATCCCAGCGGTTACTTAACACTGTTTAGAGAAATGAGATTGAGATGACATCACGAGGACACATTCACACTTTTTGTTTCTCTTGTATTTCTTCTATTATTTGTAATTAAATTGTAATCAGGGTTCATTAAAACAGGTTAAATGGACGTGTGTCTCTGTGTCCTTCATAATTAATTTAGGTGGAAATTAGGATTCAGTGAACATTAAGTCCGTCCAAACCTCTGGTGTGGTACTATAAACTTCAGTTCAGTGGTTGTTTTACAAAGGTTACCTATGATTGAACCTATTTTTACAATCCACCGAACTGGAGGTTTCTACACTGTCCAGTCCTCACATTGTTTACACTTTTCATGTGGGTGCTACTCCTTAGACGACGAGAGAGCCGTTGAGTTTTCAGCGCATTCCGGCTTGAACTGCTTGTACTTGTGAAAGTCCAATGTTGTTTTAAAGACTGCTGCCATCTGCTGGACATTTGCGGCACTGACGTCTCAAGACTCGAGACAATCTGTTCTATCCTCTCTCAGTTCTTTGATCATATCATAGATCTATCAATATGTGTTCAAAACTAATTACACTGCTTGTTGACTTTCAATCCATCAAATAACCACTCTTGATCTGTGCTAACATTAGGAAACTTAAAATGGAAGAATGACTTATTCATGGCCTAGTCATCCCTGTCTCCACCCCCCCTCCACAGCTGCAACAGTCCCTCCTTTTTCAAGAGCCTTTCCAGAGACCAGCCTGTGGGCTGCCTTCTTATAGTTCTCTATCTGTGTTTTCTATCACTTTGTCTCACTGTCACCTCTCATTGGCCTCACTATCACCTGATCTCCCTCTGCTCCACGCTTTCCTATCTGCTCTCAGCCAATTGTATACCACCGAGCTCACCAGGAGGTGCGTTCCACAATGGTTGATTGACAGGTGATTCTGGGTCCCTGCTGGGAGGTATTGTGGAATGCGGAGGCAGGCCTTGATGGAGGTGCAGGGTTCTTGAGAGGAGTCGGGGGCTGACCCGAGGAGAGTGAGATGACAAAGGTGGCTAATCGTGGGCCATTGTTGAGAAAGACCTGGGTGAGAACGAGCCGCCTGACAGCCAGCCCCTGGCCTTTCAGGACACACACACACTCAACCTGAGCAGGGGAACACTCTGGAACTGAGAGGAAGCCCCTACAGACCATCTACAGATGCTTAAAACGTGAATGAACTGGCATCAACTGCCACTCTTGTTGCTACGCAACTACTGCAATTGTGGTTGCTAGTTGAGGGTCTGCAGACCAGACTGGGTGGACTTGTGATACTGCTGCGGAGACAGGCTCTGGACTTTTTCAGGCAGAGACTGAAGTTTTGTGGTTGGATTTGTTTTCTTGTTTTCTGCTATACGGGCACTGACGGCAAAAAGGTTGCCACTGAGGTGTAGCCATAGATCTCTGTAACCTTTCTCGAGGTGTTAAAAGCCTTTAAGCCACTTTGTGTGTGTGTGTGTGTGTCAATGTGACATGTGGATCTCTGACAGATACCAGTCTGTGCATGTACGCTATAGTCATGCAATGTTCTTCCAGTGTGCAAGGGTTGCTAAGTCTGACCAAGCAACAGTGTGTGTGTGCGTGTGTGTATTTGGGGAGAGAGATTGACCTGGTGTACATGAGTGCAAGCCCTATCCCAGTAATTGGGATTCATTACTGTGTCATGTGAAGAGAGGACACTGAGCTGTTTCTAACAGTTACCATTGGATCTCTTGCCTGCATGTCTGTACATGTTCACTCTGAGGATATGCCACGTGGATAGACATTTCACACACACACAGACATATCGTTTATGCACTCGAATCATTCATATTCATCTTTCCCTCACACACAGACATAAACATCCAAGGTTGTGGGATCACTGAGCGATGGAAGTTGCGGCAAGCTGAATGTGTTTGTGCAATGTCTTTGTCCTACAGTGTAAGTGTATCGCTGGACTGTACGCTCAGTCTCATAGTACTTCAGCTCTCTAACTGTCTGTGTGTGTGTGAGTACAGATGATGAAATCTCTCCTCAACACTGCGCCTCTCCTCATCAGTTGTCCTGCATTTGTTTGATGTGCTCGACACGGTACATGCATGACGAGAGCTCTCAGAGACTGCAGTACGCTACTATCAGGGCGTGGAGCTGGCGGGTGGGCATGAGCCACGAAACAAAAATGTCTGTGTTAGTGAGTACGACCAGTTTACATGTGTGAGAGGAGCGCCGAGCCTGAAAAGCTACACCAAGTGGGTGGGTGCCTCTCCTTCTGGGAGAATGTGTGTGTACACTAGGACACCCGTTAGTGTGAGTGTGTGGAATTACACGTACATGTTGCGTAACACCGTAGCATGTTCAAACTCTGTGGTGGCTGGCTGCGTGAGAAGCCTGCAGTGCTGCAGCAGCGGAACCCAGATCACTCGCCATCTGTGTACAGACCGTGCACATCTGTGAGCCTGTGCATATGAATGTATGTCGCACTGCAACAAAAACATCTTCACACTCTCATAGAGCTGTATGAAATTGACTACCTATCTGAGTTACAAACAGTAGAGAAATGTATAAGTGGGTCAGTCCCTCAGGAAAAGTAATCCGAGGTTAAGACGCTCGACCCTTCCTGTTTGGCTCAGCTGATGGCAACAAGCACGATGACCTCATCGCACTACTTGGTCATTGGCCTAGAGACCCTCTATCACTTGGCCAATCACGAGATGATTTGGTGACGTTAGCTTAAAAGTCTGCTCAGGTTGTAACGGGGAGGCGGGCTCTAGCCTGCGCTGACGTCAAGCACAACTCAAGGACCTCTGTGGATTGCCTGATTTAATGTACATAAAGAATAATATGAAGACAGTTAACATAAGCAGAGATACATTTCAGACGAGAATAAGAAGACCTTGTTGCGTTTTAGACCTGCCAATACCAAACTCAACTGTCATTTAGTTCGATTTTTTTTTCATCCCCTCCCCTTTTCACCTGCTGATTTATGAATTGTCTTTGTGCTAGCTCTGATGTAAGCTACAGGTTTACAGTTGTTCTCGCCAAAGGTATCCCTACGTTACGACAACCGCTAACCCAATAGTTGACAACACGGCATCTCCCAAATCACCCGTCTGTAAGCATCTGTTTACCTGTCTGTCACTATCTCTGCGAGTTAGTAGATGGGAAACAAGCAGATACATTTTTCTTTCATTTCCCCGCCTACCTCTTGTTGCAGACACTCCTATTGGGTACCGCAGAGCAGCTCCTAAACAGCTGTTCCATGTTTTCCCACAGTATGATTTGACTGCATGCGATGTCCATCAAATTTACTTTAGCGTGTAGCTCCACCCGTGGAGTTTGTCTCAGGGATATTATTGGCTACTGTACCCATTCGTGTTCTCTGATTGGCTACTCGGACTAGTTGTCAAGGCTCTGTGCTTCATTCACCATTTTGAGACTGTAGTGTAGAATGAAAAAGCAGTAGTTTTCCTCCTTTTAAGTTGCTTTGCCGAGGAAAATGACAGCACGTTAATTGTCAACCGCGGACTACAACCTATTCTGTACTATTTCCTACTGACTCAATTGATGTCTGACCTACATATAAAATAACTGTTCGGGTGAGTAGCCTGCATCCTATAAACATTTCTTCTGCAGTAGCCTACTGCAGTAGACGTTTCTGCTTTGTTGAGCATGCTACGTTGTTAGACGTTTGCTTCACAGGTCAGCTATAAATAATCCTTATTATAATGCTATTCACTAGTTAATAGTATTCTGCAAAGATAATTAAAGGAAATATTGGACACGGTGGTTCATTGAAAAGGGAGCGGTACGAGTGGTTATGTGGACTAGTAAGCATACAAACTTTTTCCCTTGAAATTATTCATCGCCATAACCATTAGACTTCCTAGAACTGTTTTCGCTCGTTGCGTTAGGAAGCTTTAGGCCAACGGCTTTTCACACCTTACTCCTACGTCCAGTTGTCATTTCTATTCGATTCTTCTCGTGATTCAAATGTAGGTTGCCGAATCTATCATTCCCATGCCTTGCGGGCCTTGTTTTGATGTTACAATTCTTACTTTTGTAACTTAATGTAAAATGTAACAAATTTACACGCGCCAGGAGAATTGTTATAAAGTTGCGCCTAGTCTCGAGCTCCACGTTAAGAGGACTGTCAATTTAGATTTTCCAACTATTTACTTTGTTCTCAGTCTACAGCCGGATTGTTCAAGTTGCCCTAGCTGTTGCCTATTAATGATCGTACTTTTAGTGAAAATGAACTACGTGTCAGCGCAAGATGTGCTTATACAGGCCTATCGTACCGTAAACTTGTCTAGAAAGGCACGATTTCTCCGATTATGTTTATTGACTAAATATTTTACAAGCGGCCTTGGAGTAGTTAGGCCTGCGTCACGGACCGGAGGGCCCTGTTCTGTAGTAAGCAGATTGTAATCTCCAAAACACTACGACCAATACGGGAGGTTGACACATACGGTACTATGCAGCTCAACTCAGACAGTCGGCTTTCTTGACATCGTTGTTGTAGCCTATTTCTATATAACTGTTGTTAGACCTAGTTTTAAGGTATTGTAAGCTCGTGATATTTCATGGGATAGGTTGTTTGCGTTTGTTCAAAAGCCGGTTCACGTTGTCAGCGATGCACTTTGTGCTGTACGAACTATAAAGTAGTTGTTAGCATAGGCCTACCACATCATTCAATACTACAGTAGGCTACTCGTTAGCATTATGTACACATCGGGATCAGCGTGTAGACACAGGCCAGAAATGTACTTTAGTGACCATGTTATAACACACTCAGACCCGCTCTAGAATACGCAACAGGGCTAAAAAGACTCCTTACCCTTTGATAATTTTTCTGAACTATATCTCATTCAGTTTATGTAAGAACAGCTGCATTGTATCGCAATCTTTCACAATGACTGAGGAACACAGTGCACTTATAAAACAACAATGGGGATCCTTTTAGCGTGAGAAAGTGTGTCAGTTCATTTCTTTATGATGGCTGTTCTGTGAATACAATCTCATCATACCTCCTAAATAACATTTACATGTAGGCCAACAGGAATAGGCTGCATACTGATACCGACAAGGCGTATAGGCTTCCTTATCAAGCAAGGTTGTGAATATGTGTGGGTGTGGTGAAGAGTAGTTACGGAGATGCCTAGTCAGACAGATATGAAAGAGAATGCCATACATTCAATAGTGATGTGACCAGCATTTGAAGGCTGCCACTTTCAGTAAACACTGACTTGCATGAACAGGCAGACTCACACATTTTGATAAGATATTCAGTTCAGTGAAGAATGTATTCCGTTTCTTTGATCCAGAGCACATTACTTTGTGCTATTTCAAGTTCTTTCTTGAACCTATGTAGTCATGTGTGCGCTTTGTTTGATTTCGAGAACGTGGATACCTTATTTGCTGACAAGTCATGTTGTAGTGTCATGAATCATGATGTGGTGTTGTGGCATCTTACTGAAACTCCAAGCAGGATGGAAACTCAGTATTGGAGTAAATGAGCCATCTTATCCACTCAGTAAACTAGACCTACCCTTACTACTACCTACTAATAAGAAAACAAACAAACTGGTTTGCTTTGGCTGGCTTGTTATTTGCACAAGTCAACAACATCTTCCTCTTTTATGAGGAAGGCTAGCAGTGGCTTCCTAGCGACATGGCTAGCAGTGGCTTCCTAGCGACATGGGGAAATCACAGACGGGAGAGAAAGAGAGAGGATAAGAAACCCACGGAGAAGCAGGAAGTTAGCTAATAGCGCATAACAGGAAATAGCCGTGCTGATTTTAGGGGCGGATTGGCTGAGCTATAAAACAGATAAAGGTCACTACGGGTGGGGGTGTGGTAGTGGGAGGGGAAGAGAGATCGAAGGAGAGTGAGAAAGGCGAGAAAGAGAGAGAGAGTGCTCTAGAAATGCCAGTGAACTAGGAATTCCCCCACCTCCTCCTCCTAGCGCGCGTGTGTGTGAGAATAAGTGCTTAGACTAGTCTGGGCAAGTGTCCCGAAGTGTGTACACTGCTATTCTAGACATGATGTTTTCCAGTGTTACCATGTTCTACTATCCAGCTGGAGGTTTTCACACTGATATATTGGGAACGTGTTATTTTTACGTATCATATTAAATGGACTGGATTGTCATACTGTGAAATGTTTAGTTACTACTGAGGTGTAATGATTTTGTAAGGGATAAAGTCCATCACTTCAACCCTGAAATTGTGAAATTTGTAAGCAAACAAATTACTGAGCAAATCTTTCATTTTCAACAAATATTCAGATTTTGGTGTTAATGTTAACTTTGGGATATATGTTGTTTTGAAGAAGTTAATCATTGTCATTGTCATCTTCTATCAGGGTGTGTTTGGGAAAGGAGAGAGCGAAGGTAACTGAATGAGAATAAAGTACGGGATGAGACAGAAGAGAGGGGCAAGGAGAGAAGAAAAGTAAAGAAAGAGAGAGACACCGTCAGTGTCCCGGTAAACAACCAACCACCGGGCTGACCAATCAGATGACAACATGAAGCCCATCAAAAAGCCAGGCAGGCGCTCCCCGCCCTCCACCAGGGCCAAGGGGGGAAAGAGGAGAGGGGTGGGGGGCGACAGCCTGGACGGGGGGGAGAAGAGAGACTCGGACGAAAACAGAGACCATGCACCCTCCCCCAGGGGCCACACCTCCCCAGATTCCTCTCAGGAGGAGCCCATTTTGTCGCAGACCGTGGGCCACGCCCACCGAGAGGATTGTGGGAATGTGTCCGAGGAGCATCCTAGGACCCTGGGAACACACAACGACAGCAGCAGTGGCGGTAGCAGCACGGCCAGCGCCAACAACAGTCCTAACCCCGCCTCTAGTCGCAAGACCGCCACCTTCAAGGCCCGTGTTCCCAAGAAGAAGTATACCTCGGAACACTGTGCCATCGCAGTCGGTAACCCCAGCACGCCACCCCTGCAGCAGAACAGCACCGGCAGCACTGTGGGTGGAGTCCACGGCAGTATAGTGGGCCGACAGTTTTCATCATCCTCATCTTCATCCTCCTCCTCAGGCTCGGGTTCGATGACAGGAGAGAGTGGGGTACAGTGCAGAGACAGCAGGGGGACGGGAGAGGAATACCCCATCCTCAGCAGAGTCCCTCAGGGCATTGCACCTGACCTCGCAGCCCTGGAGAGGGGGAGAGGGGCAGACAGGGAGCGAGAAGCGCCCCCCCCCAGCCCCGTGGTGCGATGCTCCTCCACGGACACGGCCAGCGAGCACTCTGCCGACCTGGAGGTCAGTGACCCGCGGCCCCACCCCGCTGACACGCGCCCCCAACACACCCCCCCAGGGCCCGCCCCCGGGGCTCACACACTCACGCATGCCCCCCGCAGCCTGCCGGAGGCCCTGGCCGAGACCCTGGCCAAGGGGCTGAAGAACCAACGCGTCTTGGCTCGGCAGGCGTGCGCGAGGGCAGGGGTGACGGGCGAGGAGTTGGAGCGGCGGAGGGGGGAGGGCGAGGCCGCCATGGACTTTGTGTTCCGCGCCGGCGTCGTGCGGAGGGTGAGCGGCGAGCACGGCAGCCTGGAGGTTCAGCTGAACGGCGAGAAGGGCCTGTGCCGCTACCCGTTCTGCGAGGGCCCGCGAGAGGAGCCTGTCGACATTGTCCTGGATGCCCCGCCCCCAGGCTCCCAGCCCGTAGCCATCGGAACTGGCGTGTGCGTTCCGTTCGGAAGCGGGGCCGCCGAGGACGTCGGCGAGCCGCAGAGGCAGTGGTACCGGGAGGGTGTGATCACCCAGGTGGACAGCCACCCCGCCGTGGCATACCCCTACCGCGTGCTGCTGTGCGAGGACAGGAGAGCGCCCTCCGGTGGTGAGGACGGGGTCAGCAGGGCCGCCGCAGGCACCACGCAGGCCGTGTGGGTCTCCCGACAGAGCCTGCGTCTGCTGGTGCCCCCCTGGGACCTGGACCTGCCTGGGGGCGGGGAAGCAGGGCCGGTCGGCGACGGAGAGAGGGGGATGGAGAGGGAGGACCGGGAGGAGATGGACGTGGAGCAGGAGCTGTGTTGTCTGAATCGAGGGATGGCGCCGGGCATGGGGTCTGTGTTGGGGCGTGGTGGGCTATCCTACCCTGCCACAGCTCCTCCTTCCTCCTCCTCCTCCACCGTCAGCTCCCCTGTGACTCCCGCCTCTGTGCTCAGCCTGGGGCCCGCCAGAGACTGGGACAGGGACCTGGAGAGAGAGAGGGACATCCAGAGGAAACAGGAGAGAGAGAGGGAGCGAGAGAGGCCCAAACACCACCCCTTCCTTCCTCTCACTCCCGAAGAAGACATGGAGGTGTCCCACTTCAGCATGGTGCCAATTGGGGCGACCATACCAAGCGCCAAGGTCATGGGGGTGTCCCAGCACCGACCCATCCTCTCCAAGCCCCCCCCAGGCTACCTCAGCCCCCACCTTTCTGTGGTGCGGGGCATTGGGACTCCCCTGGGCCCCCACCTGACCCTCAACCCGCACCCCCCTCCCTCCCCAGTGCTTCTAGGCCTGGATTCTGCCGCGGTGGGAATGGGGGTCATCTCTACCCCCCAGCTCCCCCCTCTCCCCCCTATCTCCTCATCCTCCTCCTCCAGACCCTCCCAGGAGAAGACTCCCTCGGCCTCCGGCGGGGGGTCGGGGTCGGGGTCGTCTTCGCGCTCCCGGACCCCTCTGACGGCCGCCCAGCAGAAGTACAAGAAGGGCGACGTTGTGTGCACGCCCACTGGCATCCGCAAGAAGTTCAACGGCAAACAGTGGAGGCGTCTGTGCTCCCGCGAGGGCTGCTCCAAGGAGTCCCAGCGCCGGGGCTACTGCTCCAGACACCTCTCCATGAGGACCAAGGAGATGGAGGCCAGCGGAGGGGGGGTCCGCGACCGCGGCGGCGCCAGCAGCACCGGCACCCTCACCCCCTCAGACCTGCGGCTCGGAGGGGGCAGGACCAGCTCCGAGTTTGACTGGGACGAGACATCGAGGGACAGCAGCGAGGCCAGCAGCAGGGGCGGAGACTCCAGGCCCCGCCTCGTCCTCCCCTCACTCCTGCCCCAGGACCTGTCTCGCTTCGACTTTGACGAGTGCGAGGCGGCAACCATGTTGGTGTCCCTGGGGAGCTCTCGCTCCGGGACCCCCTTCTCCCCCATATCCAACCAGTCGCCCTTCTCCCCCACCCCCTCGCCCTCCCCTTCCCCTCTCTTTGGCTTCCGCCCTGCCACCTTCAGCCCCATCGCTGCTCCACCCTCCCTTACCCCGAGGCGCCACCGCCACCTCAGCGGCACCAAGATGGGCACCCCCGGCTCGGACCGCGAGCGCCACCTGTCGGGCATCGTGCCAACCTTCCAGACCAACCTTACCTTCACGGTACCCATGAGCCCCAGCAAGCGCAAGCTGGATGCTCCCCCTCCGCCCCTCCCCCTGCCTGTGTCCCAGGACTACGCCAAGGCAGACCAGCTGGGGGCGCTGGTGGGCAGCGACGCCTTCCGTGTCCTCTCCCCCCAGAGCCAGCCCACCACCCCTTCCTCCCTGTCCTTCCCCCGTCCCCGCAGTGCCACCAGCCGCCCCCCCTCCTCCGCCGCCTCCACCCCTCCTCCCATGCTGGTGTCCCCCACTCCGCCCTCGCCCCTCCCCCAGGAGCCCAGCCCCCGTCGCCTCGTGCCCCTCCGGGACTCCCCCGTCATCGTCAGGAACCCGGACGTCCCCCTGGCTAAGTTCTCCGACGGCCCCCTGGCGAGGAGGGAGCGACGGAGCCGCGAGCTGAGCCAGCCCCCCCACCTGTCCTCCGGCCTTCAGGCGCCCGTCCCCATCAACGGCGCCGCCACCAACGGCGCCGTGCTCCTCCGGAACCCCACCTCCACGCTGGTCCTCGTCACCTCCTCCCAGTCGCTCACGCCTGCGACCTCCCACTCCAGCCCCGCCCCCAGCGGCTCCATGGCAGGCTCCGCCCTCTCAGGCTCCGGCACCGGGGGCAGGGAGAGAGACAGGAAGTCAGGGGGGCACCAAGATGGCATTGGGGGGGTGCTTCCCCAGCCGGTGGCATGCCACCCCTCCCCCACGGCTCTGCTGCCCCTCATCCTGCCCGCTGAGTCACCTCATCCCGCCCCTCGCAAGGACATCATCATGGGACGCCCGGGCACAGGTGAGAGGGATACATGGATGGTTAAATGAATGGATGGATTTATTCATTCATTTTTATTGTCGTTGATACTGAATACATATGGCTGATAGACTGGTTTGATGTTTGGCGGATGGATAGAAAACTCCTGATGTAGCTCTCTGACAGGCATGCTCTTTATTGAAGCGTTAATGTTGCTGCTTCGTGGACAGTATAATTAGCTCTTTCTGAGCAGGAAGCTGCCCATGTGTGGGCTGCTGAAAAAACAGGAGCTAAAAATCTTGATTTTATTTCATTTAGAGGAGCTGAAGGTGTGTTTTGGTTGTGTGTGTGTGTGTGTGTGTCTGTTGGGTAGGGTTATAGAGTGCAAGTTCTTGGTCATTGTGCTCGCTAGAGTTTCACTTAAACTTTAAAGGGAGTATATATAGACATGTCTAGACATATAAGACTGGAGGAGGACAACAATAAGTAGACGAACGCACACACAAACACCATGTCACGTGTTTGTTTTCATTCTAATCAACTGAAAAGGAGTCCTGGTTTTGCAGTGTTGTCATAGATACTCCGTCTGGCTGGGAGTGCAGTAAAGCGTGGATTTCTGCCAAATCTAACGCTGATATCATAATTCATAATTGTCTCCATCACCTCTCACTTCAGGCAAACTCCTTTGAAGGGTGAAAATAGCTCATGCATATTCATACAAGTTAACGCCTGCAGGTGGCAGAGGACGGAATACCTCCAGTTTGCTCCTGGATGCTCCATAGGGCGTGATAATGTGGAGAGGGCAGAGGAGAAGGGCTGGAAGGAAAGGGATGGAGACAGAAGAGATACAGAGAGGTTGTGGGCACATGGCCTCGTGTCTGTCTAGACGTGCGGTCTAGTCTGGTGTGTGTATGGTATAACAGACTCCCGCATGATCACATGATGGCCAGGGGGGGCGGGGGGGGGGCTCATCCTGGGGACTTCAAACGCAGACTTCTAAGAACCAGCCTGTCAGATCAGCCTGTAAACACACACACTCGTTCGTGTCCTCCACCAAGGAAACAGGCTTCCTACTACACCTCTCTGATTGTATAATACGTATTGCCTAAGAACCAGCCTGCTAAGAACCAGCCTGACAGCTCTTCTCCTCCAACAGCTCAGCCGATGGAGAAGTTGATATTCTTGTGTAACTGGACCCGAAACAAATCAATGTCCTTTATCTATTCCACATTGACAGGAGTCTTCCCTCTTTCTCCCTCCTTTTTCTACTCCTCCCACAGTTTGGACCAATGTGGAGCCCCGGTCAGTCCCTGTGTTCCCCTGGCATTCATTGGTTCCTTTCCTGGAGCCCAGCCAATCGGCTGCTTCTGCCCACCCTGCTGATAGCCAAGAGCTTGTCAATCAAAGTAAAGGTGAGTCTCGCCCCTTGTTCACTACATTTTTCCTCTCAAGTTGAACAGTATTGCTAGTTAACAGTGTTACCTATTGTATTCCTAGTTGACTATGTGGCATTTACTTTGTACTGCAAACCAGCTGAGATGTCTGGGTTTTGTCTTCCCAGAGCCTCGTTGTGCCGTGGCCCTGGTGGGTGATGGGCAGGCGGCTCCACCAGACACAGAGCGGGGATCTCCCTCATGCCCGCCTCCTGCAAATGACAGCCAACCAGCAGAGAGGGGCATAGCTGACAGCGAGACAGAGAGTGACGCAGATGACCCGTGAGTAAAGATGATGACAGCGATTATCTGTCTGCCTACTTTCTAGACACCCAAGGACAACGTACCCACAATGCAGTAGAAAGTACAAAATTGCAGTAGAAAGTACAACATGTATGGTTTTGAATCGAAGAATTCTTGTCATTTGCCAGACAATGAACACAGTAAGTCTTTGCAGAACACATTGTGAATGGTCATAATAGACAGCATTGAATACAGGTACATACTGGGGTTTCACTCAAGTGAACCTAGATGCTGCCAAAAATCTGTACAGTCACGGATGTTTACTTTCTAATCTTACATTTCAATCATTTATTAAACAATCTGACCCAACTGGGACATGATTTATGAAAGGAAAACTGACCCTGCAGGTTCTTCCCAAGTGTGTCAGAACCTCCGTCCTCTGCTGGTCCTATGAAGCGCCGAACACAGTCCTTGAGTGCGCTGCCCAAAGACGGAGACAGGAAGGTCAGTCCTCCCCGAGAGAGACATCCGTCCATCCTACATCCAACTTTCCATCCCTCTGTCTTTTCCGTGTGTCCTTTGTTCTAATGCAGGCCTGCCTTTTTTCTGCCTCTCTCTTTCTCTCTCTCTTTCTCTCTCTCTTTCTCTCTCTCCATCCCTTAGAGGGAAAAGGACCACATTCGGCGGCCAATGAACGCGTTCATGATCTTCAGCAAGCGCCACCGCGCTCTGGTCCACCAGCGGCACCCCAACCAGGACAACCGCACGGTCAGCAAGATCCTGGGGGAGTGGTGGTACGCCCTGGGGCCCAACGAGAAGCAGAAGTACCACGACCTGGCCTTCCAGGTAGGACACGCCCCTCTCGCCAAATGCACATGGGATGTCCAGTAGATGTGTGCTTGAATATGTACCCTCTCTGTCTCCGCCCTCTCTCTCTTATCACGCTCTGTTGCCATCTGTCTCTCTGTTGTTATCTCTCTCTCTCTCTCTCTCTCTCTCTCTCTCTCTCTCTCTCTCTCTCTCTCTCTCTGTATTTATCTCTCTCTCAGGTGAAGGAGGCCCATTTCAGGGCTCACCCAGACTGGAAGTGGTGTAACAAGGACAGGAGGAAGTCTCTGTCTGAGGGGCGGGGCACCCCGGGCGCCAAGGAGGCCCGCGAGAGGAGCATGTCTGAAAGCACAGGTGTGTGTTTGGGTGGTATCACAAGTTCTCTGTGAACACACCACGTTTGGAAAGACTGTCGCAGGATTCATCTTTCACCTCTTCCATGTACCCTCTTTCTCTTTCTCCTCCTCTCCTCCTCCTCCTCCCCAGAGCCCCCTCCGGTGTCCCAGGCGTCGGAGGGAAAGGCCGTGGCCTCAGGCTGGGTTGGCGGTGGGGCTGAGCGGCGAGTGGGCGGCCTCTACGGGGGCCAGCTGCCACGCCCCCGAGCATTCTCCCAGAGCGCGGTTCACAACCTGGAGAGACGGGAGCCAGAGACAGGCCTGGAGAAGGTAGACTCAGACGCTGTTGTCGTCTCCCTTTAGTTTATGCGGAGGATTTACATTATTCCTGTCCAGACGTGTTTCTTTTTCATTCATTTTTGTTGGATATTTCAAGGGTTGAATATTAAGTGATATTCCCTTTCTCCAACCGCCCTTTTTCTCTCTCTCTCTCTCTCTCTCTCTCTCTCTCTCTCTCTCTCTCTCTCTCTCTCTCTCTCTCTCTCTCTCTCTCTCTTCTCTCTCTCTCTCCCTCTCTCTCTCTCTCTCTCTCTCTCTCTCTCTCTCTCTCTCTCTCACACACACACCATCTCCCTCCTCTCAGTTGTGTCAGGAAGGGGCAGGGTCATTCCATAGCCGTCCCCCTCCCCTCTCTCTGTTGCAGCGCAGGACTAGTGAGGATGTAACCAGCGACGAGGAGCGCATGGTCATCTGTGAAGAAGAAGTGGATGATGATGTCATGGGTGAGGTCACTTCCTGTGTCTAATAGGTCATTCGTGGTCCCAAGGTGTCACACTGCCATTGGGGCCGTGACCATAGGACCATGCTGTTGTCATACGATCCCCCCTCCCCCTGACCTGGCTGTTCTGTCTGTGTCCTCCACCCTCCCCTCCAGAGGATTCCATAGACCTGAAGTGCAAGGAGAGAGTGACTGACAGTGAGGAGGATGAGCCTGATGGACAGGTACAGCGCTGGGTTCTGCTTCACCTTAGTTTCCAGTTTCAGTTTTCTCTCTCTGTGACAGAACTGAACAAATATCCCCACATTTTTCCTGTGTGTGTGTGTGTGTCTGCGCACGCCTGGTAAAGGGCACACAAGGACGTTCAGTTAAATCTTGTCTTTGATCCCCCATCCCCTCCAGGGTGGCAGCCAGACGGGGGTCCACTCCTCCCTCCCCTTCTCCGCCTCCACCCAGGAGAGCGCTGCGGGGGGCAGCACAGACAGCTCTGAGAAGAAGAGGAAGAAAGGGATGGAGGCAGGGGAGGAAGGGAGCGGAGGATCTAAAAGAGGAGTCGAGGCGGCGGGAGGAGGAAAAGTAGGAGGGGGGCAGATTCCTGCTGACTCCTCCTCTGGGTCAGTCCTGAACACGCTGCCCCCCCCTACTCTGGGACATGGTTTCAACCAGGTGCTGGGTGCTGTCTGCGTGGCCCCCACCATTGTGACCAATGTGGTACGACCCATCACCAGCACGCCCATCCCAATCGTCAGCAAGCCAATGGAAGGACCCGTGGCTCTCAGCGCACTCCCCCAAGAGAAAGCCACCCTTCTTATTGGAGGAGCGGGAGCAGGAGGCGGGACAATCACAGCAGGGGGTGGGTACCTGTCCTCAACCTCCCCCAATTTGGTCAGTGTAGGCGGGGTTGGGCCCGGGGGATTGGTCACCAGCCTTGTTCTGGGAGGAGCTTTCCCTGCCCAGCCAGCCATTCAGCTGATAACCCCTCCCCACCCGCTCTCCTGCACTGCTCCTAGCCTCTCCCACTCC
This sequence comes from Hypomesus transpacificus, assembly GCF_021917145.1. Lineage (NCBI taxonomy): Eukaryota > Metazoa > Chordata > Actinopteri > Osmeriformes > Osmeridae > Hypomesus > Hypomesus transpacificus. The sequence goes on from NC_061063.1 coordinate 5,687,444, forward strand.
ACCTTGCCCCTCCCCCTGCTACAGCCACAGTTCCTCCCCGCCTCCTCGCTCACGCCCCCCGGCGCCAAACAGCCAGCCACACAGCTCCAGTACATCTTGCCCACCCTCTCCGCCAGCAGCAACCCCAAGAGCCCCTCCCCCCAGGTACCCCAGCAGCCAACCAGCATCCTCGCCCTGCCCTTCTCCCCGCCCACCCATGTGTCCCTGGCCAATGGAGTGCACTCGGGGGCAGTGGCAGCATTGGGAGGGGTCAGCCCCGCAGCAAGAGGTGAGATAGAAAGTAGGGGCCGGCTGACGGGGCTGATGTTGACGATGGAGGCACGTAGGGTGTTTTTAAACATGGTGGATGATAGGGACGCTCATCTCTGTTCTGATCACCTGTCTCTTTGTTGTTATCTGTCAGGTTGATAGCACATGTGTATATATACGTAGGCAGATATGAATATATACTTTGTGCACTGTGTAACAGACTGGCATACATTACTATGAAACAGTTGTATGTAGTACATGCACGAGAATATCGTAGTGTCACTGGTCAATGAAAGCTTGAAACGTCTCAACATCTCTTTCTCCCTTACCCTCTCTCCATCCATCCATCCTTTCTCTCTCTCTCTCTCTCTCTCTCTCTCTCTCTCTCTCTCTCTCTCTCTCTCTCTCTCTCTCTGTCTCTCTCGCTCTCGCTCTCTCTCTCTCGCTCTCTCTCGCTCTCTCTTTCACCCTTTCCCAGTCCAAGCACAGTCTCCAGTCTTGCAGAGCAAGATGCTGGTTCCCATGGCAACAGTGAGAACAGGTTCCACTCCTCCTCAACCTATTTCCCTGGTGGCCCCGCCCCTTCCTGTGCAGAATGGCATCCAGACAGGAAACAAGGTTTCGACAACTATTCGTCACATACAAACAACAGAACCATAGGAGGTTCTGTTTATGATAACCCATGTGATTTGACATTTTCCTTGGCTAATCTTTAGTACATATATATGTGTGTGTCCACGTTCAGCAGATAATCCAGGTAGCTCCCATGCCAGTGGTCCAGGCCAACGTCCATCCCACTGGAGCAGTGCACACTGGGAACCCCTTCCCTGTTTCCATGGCAACAGCGTTGATGGCGCCCGCGACGAGGTACGAGGAGGGCCCCCCCTCCCCTACTGACACGCTCACTGTGACCTCAGACAGTGGACTGCTTGAAGCATATGTACGACTGGTTGAACATGAAAGAATCTGTATCTCCACTTCCATGTTTGGTGTTTTTGATGTCAGGACATGTGCATGGTCCTTTATTGACTGGTAAGACTGTCCCATTGTATGTATCAGCTGACCCTTTCCCCCTCCTCCTCCTGTAGGATCACCTATGTTCAGTCCCCCCCTGGGGTGGTCTCCATGGCAACCGTCCAAGCCCCACCCCCTCCAGACCCCGCCTACTTGCCATCTCCCCTGGCAACGCTGGGCTTCACTGCCATCGCCCCAGCGGGCCATACACTGGTTCAGCCAATCGTAGCAGGCCAGCCTCCCATGCTAGCTCCAGCCCCTCCCCGGTCAGCCAACGGCAGCTGTCCGTCACAACCTCCCGGCTCCATGGCTCCAGGAGCCCATCACCAGTTTCTCACTGCCATTTACCCCTCCCCAAACGTCACCCTGGCGACTGGAGTAGTCTCTGTGGCGACGGCGCCAGTGGTAGCCACGGCCGCCGCTCTGGCTGGTGTGCCGGGGGCGCTGGCACAGCCCACTAGCGTGTGTCTGCAAGGGCTGATGGCACACACACTACCGGGGGAAGCAGAGCCCGGGCAGGAGGACACGGGAGAGAGGCAGAGAGGGAAGGAGATAAAGAAGGAGAACCTGGCCGACTGTCACACTGATGTGGAGGCGACAGGTATGTCACACCGTGGCGTCTGACCGGCCCTCCGTGTCCATGTCCTGGTCCTTGTCCCACAGCTGCTCCATCAGTCAGTACTATCACTTGTTTTCCTCCTGTGCTGGCAGCATGTCTCCTGGTCTAGAACAGGGGGTTAGTAATTGTGTTAGTTCCAACTGTATCCACTCTGGGTTGTTAATCAGTCTCTTTGTGTGTGTGTGTGTGCTCCACCAGCAAGTGTAAAGGAAGAGAGAGGAGCCCCTCGACGCATCAAAGAGGAGAACACCAGCGAGGACTACGACTCCCCCCGCGAGAAGCCGCAGACCAGGGGTAACCGGGAGAGAGAGGGCGGCTGGGAGAGGGAGGTGAAGAAGGAGAGTGAAGGGGGCAGCTGGGAGGCCGAGAGGCAGAGGGAGAGGGACGAACGCAGCACACCGGACGGGGACGCCCGAGGAGGCAACAGCAAGGAGGTACGACACGTGCACACGCACATACATGTGCGTTCGCACGCACCGCACGCAGACATGCATCCCTCTCTCACTCTGTTTATCTCTCTTCTCACACTTTCTATCTCTGTCTCTCTCTTTGTTCAGACTGGACCCAGGGACTCCCTCCCTCGCTCCCCTCTGCCTCCTCCCTCAGGATTGGACACTCCTCTGCCGCCACCTCCCTGTGACCGAGACCCCGCCCCCTCTGCCAAGAGGATCAAGTTCCGCCCACCGCCACTCAAGAGGACCCCTGACTCAGTTGACAAGTGAGTGACAGGATGAGGGAGCCAATAGGCGCAGAGAGAAACAGGAAGCATTCATTATGACCACGATTCATGACGAGCTGTGTTCGTGATACCATCAATGACTAATGAAAGAGGCAGATATCCAGCTGAGAGTAGAAAACGTCATTGTCCAACTGCATCCGCAAACTGAACAGGTTATCCTGGTGTGTGGTGCTTTGTTCCGACCGTCTCTCTCCCTCCCCTCGTTGCCGCGGCGCCCAGGGTGCTCTCGGGGTCTTACTTTGAGGAGCGCTTCGCCGAGCTGCCCGAGTTCAAGCCCGAGGAGGTGCTGCCCTCCCCCACGCTGCAGAGCCTGGCCACCTCGCCCCGCGTCATCCTGGGCAGCTACCGCCGCAAGAGGAAGAACTCCACCGGTAAGAGGGGGAGGATAGGAAGCGAGGAATGGTGGAAGAAAGGGAGAGATAGGTGGAGATCCGTCATGACAACCCTTTCCCTTCTCCCAGACCTGGACTCGTCGGCAGAGGACCCCGGCTCCCCCAGGAGGAAAACACGCCGTCTGTCCAGCTGCAGCTCCGAGCCCAGCACTCCCAAAAGCGCCACCACCAAGTGTGAGGGGGAGATCTTCACCTTCGACAGAGCCGGTGTGTAGGAAACGCCGTGACCCGCCGCAACAGCGTCCGACCTCCAAGAAAGAGTGCTTAGTTGACCCAAACCTTTTTCTGTCCTTCCCGTTACTCCTCCCGTTTTCTTTTCCTCACACGTGACCCCCTCTCCTTCTCCTCCTCCTCCTCCTCGTCCATCCAGGAGCAGAAACCGAGGACGTCCTGGGGGAGTTGGACCGGGTCCCCTTCTCTTCCCTGAGGAGAACCCTGGACCAGCGCCGCGCTCTGGTCATGCAGCTGTTCCACGAGCACGGCTTCTTCCCCTCAGGTAACACCGTCCGCCCCACATGCCCCCGCTCCCTTTGCCGCATACAGTTCACTGTGTTTTCACGCAACCTGGGATCTGCAACCTGTGACCTTCCATCGATCTGTCAGTGATGGTTGGTTGGGTTTCCATTCACTTCTGCAATTTTAAACCTGTCCGTTCCAGCTTTCAAACAGGTCAGTCACATGGTCATTAAGTTGTTGTTGACCCCTCCCACCCCAGCTCAGGCCACAGCAGCCTTCCAGGCCCGCTACTCAGACACCTTCCCCACCAAGGTGTGTCTGCAGCTGAAGATCCGCGAGGTCCGGCAGAAAATAATGCAGACGGCCACGCCCGGGACCGCCGACCTCGGGGGACCGACAGGGGGTGCAGCAGCCGGCAACGACCCCGCCTCCGCTGGTGCACTGGGCTCAGCCAATCCTCAGGCCCGAGAGGACAGCGGGGCGGAGCCAGGGGAGAGACGTCGGAGCCCCGAGGAACCCAGGAGCGAGGCGTAGGGGTCCCGCCAGGGGAGAGAAGGTGGAGGAGCGGAGAGAAAAGAGAGAGACTGTGTAAAAAGTGAGGAATGAGTGTTGACCCCCGAGCATGTCCTTGTACGCGTGGTAACAGGACTCGCTGTGGCGTCAGCGCTACACCGGCACTACACTTAGCACATTTGTAGTTTGTATTTGAACACAGAGGCTTCTCTCTCTCTCTCAAACACACACCATATATTCACACAAATATTGATATACACATGCTCACACAGCTTGGTGCAATCTCTGGCGTGTACAAGGCTCAGCCACACACACACACACCTCCCACCAAGTAAATCAGACTGTTACTATGGGATGGCATGCCCAAGAGCTGTCACCAGAACCACACACACGGCACTTTGTCACTGGTGCAGAGGCAGGATGCAGGATGCCAGCTCTCTGATGCCATTGATTTGACCCCCTCCCCCACCCCCCACCCCCCACCCCCCACCCCCCCCATTCAGCCCGGTGGGGGGAGGGGCAGGATTTAATAACCTCTGACCTCCAATGATAATTCCACAGCCCCTCTATGCTGCAAAACAAGACAGCACTGAACTGGACACACACACCTCTCTCCGCACACACTTCACACACAAACACAGTCAGTAAACCCAATCTCATCTGACCAAGCCACTGCAATGGCCTGCACAGTTATAGGGACTGTATAAAAATGTTAAAGAGACTTGAACATGGATCGACCTCCTCCATTTCCTCCTCCGCAGAGATTAAATGTAACTCAGTGTGACTGACCAATCAATTACCTTGTTCATTGCCATGACAACTGACATGGTGAGCTCCCCGTGGCTGGATGTGATGCAGTGTGTTGGAGTTTCAACCTCATGGCCACCGATCCTGTCTAAAGAAGCAGAGCAACGAAACCAATCACCAGTTGACTCCCCCTAGCAGAGCACAGGGAAGACCAGACAAGGAGGTTTGTCCACCGTGATTGGCCGGTCCAGATTGATTCGCGCCACTGGCAACCACAGACTCGGCCAGCCCTCAGAGAATAAACTGGCATACAACAAAACAAAGCGAGATAGCTAGATTTTTAAAACAACCTTCCTTCATCATTCACCCAGTGGATATGTTGCTTTCTCTCGTGGTTCTGCCGTGAAAATAACATGTTTCATGTGGCCTGTTGCTCTTGTGGCTCTAAATGGTGTTTCTCCAGTATAAACTGTTTAGAAGGGGGCCCGAAAGCGCCTTTTGTCCTGCTCATGAGGAGTTTATTTCTGGCCGTTCCGCCCCCTCTCCTCCCATGACTTGTCACTAGGCTCACCAAGGAGGGTGCAGGGAGTGCTTGTTTTTAAACGTCAAAATCAGGTGTTTGCACAACATGTGGTCTCTGACTGCAATTAAAAATCAGGAAAGTATTGTTTTTAGAGATCGTTTTTAGTACAATTATAACCTTGTTCTGTCGTGTTAACAATCTCCCTCATTCTTCCACTCGGAGACCCCTTCCCCACCTCCTTTTCCTCATTCTCTTTCTCTTCCATATCCACCTCTTCTCCCTCCTTCTCTTTGTCTTCTCCCTCCTTTTGCACCTCGTCCGGCTTTGCTTCTCGTCCTGGTGTTGTCCTTCCCTTTGTCCTCTTCCTCCTTTTCTCCCTCATCCTCCTTCCCCTCTTCATCTTCCTCCTGTTCTACCCCCCTGTTCTTCCTCCTCGTGTCCTCTTTCTCTCTCTCTCTTGCTCTCTGTTTCTCCAATGTGGTTAGAAAGTGCCCTTCAGCCCTGGTTCCAGGGTGAGCATGGTTCTTTAGCTCAGGATGGCTCTGGTTAGGGTTCCATCAGGGACAACACATCCTAGACCAGCAAAGGGGGGTGTTCTCTAAAGCCCCCTTTTCCTCCTCCAACTCCTTTTTCCTCCTCTCCCACTCCTTCCTGCTTCCTCCCTTAGTCACTTTATTTCTCTCCCAGTAATGGTGCAATAGGACTTTCTGAATGGGTGATAAGTTATTTGGGTCTGTGCCATAGATATTGACAGTACAGTGGACCCACTACAGAAACGCTGGTGTATAGAAGAGGAAACCTCAGAAATAATCTACTATTGAAGAGATTATAGAAGGCGAGTATGTAATTTACTAAAAGTCAAAGAAAATTCAAATAGCACTTTTGCCTCTTCACGCATTTGGCGAAGAATGGGGGTAATTATTATATGGGTATATCTTTATTTCTCTGTGTAAACAGTTGGATGTGTGTGTGAAAAATATATATTTCCATAATATGTGCATATAGAGGGTGTGTGTGTTTGTGTGTGTGTTTGGGCTCATGCATTCACAGTATGGACGTTGACTGACCCCTTCTGGTTCTCTCACACTGCGTACAATAATACATTATCAACCTTATTACATATAGTTTCTATGGTCACACAAAGACTATTGAATGCTCTCTTGACTGTTATAGTGTCAGGTAATTCAGGATTAAACACAATTTATCAGTTATTCAAATGCCAACAGGTGGAAGTCTACTTGACATGCGTTATACATGCATGTGCACACTCACACACACATGCACAGACATATACACACACATGTATGCGTGTCCACCGTATGATTGTGCTTAAAAAACTATCCTTACTTTGGAGAAGGAATTTTAGAATGAGAGAGATGGGTGTAAGCTCATAAACAGGCATGTTGACCATGTGCAATATTTCTAAACAAAAAAAAACAACAAAATATTGAAAACATTAAAGACCTAACACAATATTCTTTGTTGCTTGTGCTTTATTCTGAACGTCATGGTGATCTGGCGTTTGTCGTACAGTTTGTTGTTAGGAGGCTAAAAGAGAGAAAAATAAGAAAAAAACGGTCCGAAACATGTAGCAGAGGCTACAGACATCCAGTGACTAATTTGCTTCTAGGTGTAAGTAGTAAGGTCTGTAACTACACTATTGTCAAGACATGGGTGGGTTACCAAATTACCTTGAAATGTACAGCTGACAGCTGATATCAACGAAACGGGTCAAACTGGATGGAGTAGGCCTATATTATGTACCTAGTTTCCATCTCTAACCAAATCTACTGTAGGCTACATTTCTCTGCACCCCTTTGTGAGGAATTCTATTTTTAACATGGTAGAAATAACAGGAGAGAGAGCGCCATCTCCGGTGTAATTTAAAAGTGACATTCTAACCGTGTAGTTGTTTTCTTTCTCAGAAGACAAGACGGCCAGACCTAGGCAGCAGCAACCGTCAACTTCATATCCCAGGAGGCAATGCGATCTGTCAGTTCCTAAGGTCTACTAGCCCAGACAACCTGCGAAAGGGAGGACTCGTCGGTGCGGCGACAATTCTGTCGGTCTTTCAACGATTATTGTTGTTAAAATAGAGGCATACATTAAAATTCAATTGGGTAGAAGTAGAGCATACCAAGCCTCCCGCCCCGCTACCCCTGCACAGAGATATGAGCGGCAGCGGGCGGCCCAGAACTAGCTCGTTTGCTGAGCCACAAGGTGTACCAGGAGCCGCCGCAGCATCCGCTGGATCAGCCGCTGCCGTGGGGAGCAGCACAGGAAAGTCCGGGGTCCCGCAGGCCTCGGGGAGCAGCTCGTCGGGATGCTCGAATTTAAAGCTGACCAGTACGTTTGTTTGATTTATTTTGTACTAGATAAGTAGATTTTTCACATTTACACCTCAAATGTTATGTATGCATTAATATTCGATTTAAAAGCCTGTTTGAAAGCAAGACTAGCCAAGAAGCTAGCTGTTACCTAGCTAGGCTAACGTCAATTTCAGTAACTACAGCTAACGTTTGCAGGGTTTATTGCAAGGGTTATCCATCTTGTAAGGTCTAAGCGAGTTGTTTTGTGTGGTAGCTAAATTATTTTAGATAAATATTATTTTATTTAGTAGCAAAGTTGTCTGACTTAGCACGCTTATTTGCTACACCAAGCAATAAGAAAGGTTAGCTAGCTGGCGACTCGGCTGGTATCCATTCAGATAGATGGCTAGGTAGCTACAGTAAAACTAAAGGGCTAGCTAGGTAGCTACAGTAAAAAGGGTGTGTGGAAAGAGGTGATACAGCTAGCCAGCTACAAGTGAACCACTGTCTGCCAGTAACGTTTGCTGTACTGACCAAATTGGTATCTAGCTAACTACACATTGTAATGTGAAATGTAATTCTATTTGTTGGGTGTACATGCACGAAGGTTAACGATGACTGATGACAAGGTTACATACAGTTAAGCTGTGACTCAAAGTTCTAATTGCATGATAAGGCGCAATGCTAACGTCTGGAGGTAGATACTCGATAAAAAATGAATTCGAATGCCTTCTTGATAGGACATAGATTGTTGGTATTTTGATAGGTTAAAACAAAGACCTCTACAGTATTTATCTCAGAGGTTTGATATGGTGTTATTTTCGCATGGTAGAAGGTGTGTGAGGGAGCGAGCGATATGAGTCCACAGGGGGTCATTCTCAGTGCTTTGGGTATCTCTACCAGTTTCCAATTGAGTTCTACTCCAAACCTTGTCCCTGTCCAGACAATTACACACACACACACACACACACACACAACTCAGTGACTTAGGTCACCATGCAGTGGGTAGTGTGTGAGCAGGGTTCAGGTGTAACAGATATGACCAACAGGCCTATTGGATGTCTATTATCCTACAGGCCAACTATCGTTCACCGAAATTGATATCATTTGAGTAAAACACACGGGTGGTGCCGGCCCTGCGGGCTTGTCGACTCTTTTCCATAAAGCAAAGCCCTTAGCCCTCGTGTTATCTGTGAGTATTGATGTTAACATGGGCCCGTTATGACTTCACTGGTAACCTGAATGTCAGACAGTCAGGTTCAATGGTTACACAGGCCTAGTCTAGGTGGTAGGCTTAAGTCTACTTCTAGTCTGGAGGACAACATGACCCTGCTGGTCTCTGTTTTGGTCCCATGATGAGTTATAGTTGACCCTTCAACTTGTAAGACAGAAGCCCCTGAGGACAGAACAGGTTAGCACAAGTCAGGTGGTTTATCATTATGACCTGGATACAGGTGCACCGCATTTCAAAGCTCTCCTACACAGATTAAATATATTAAATCATAAATCAGCTTGTTATCTAGGCTACTTTCTGTTGAGTTGATATACACCACGACTAGGGGTTTACCTGATTATGTGAGGTTTCTGGGATACTTTTCACAAATAAGAGTATTGATCTTTAATTAGTTTTGGGGATGAGTTAACAATCCTACATAACTGACACTTGATTTCCACTAATGATGTCACTTCCCTCCCCTCTTTTCCCTTTCTCTTGTTTCCCAGGAGACAGCGGAAAGGTGACGACGGTGGTCGCCACGCCCGGCCAGGGCCCGGACCGCCCCCAGGAGGTGTCGTACACAGACATCAAGGTGATCGGCAACGGCTCGTTTGGTGTGGTCTACCAGGCACGACTCATCGACAGCCAGGAGATGGTGGCCATCAAGAAGGTCCTGCAGGACAAGCGGTTCAAGGTAGGGGTGGTGTCCTACAGGGTAGAGTTCTTCTTCTTCCACAAGTTCGACTGATGGATTCTTCTCCCCTGCAGAACCGAGAACTCCAGATCATGAGGAAGCTGGACCACTGCAACATCGTCAGGCTACGCTACTTCTTCTATTCCAGTGGTGAAAAGGTACGTCTCTCGTTTTCACCACAGCGCCCCCAGCCTTTCTCAGAAGCCTCACTAGTCTTCACCATGGTCCTTCACTGCTGCCCCTCTCTCCTCCGTAGAAGGATGAGGTATACCTTAACCTGGTGCTGGACTTCGTCCCAGAGACTGTGTACAGAGTGGCCCGCCACTTCAACAAGGCCAAGAGCATCATTCCTATTATTTACGTCAAGGTAAAACTCATATGCATACCGTCTTTAGACCTCCCTCACCCACCTCTCTGTGGACCTTCCTATCTCTTCATTCACTTTCAGAGAATACATCTCTGATCTATAGGACTTATCTCTTTCCCCCCCCCGCCCCCCCAGGTGTACATGTATCAGCTCTTCCGTAGCCTGGCCTACATCCACTCCCAGGGGGTGTGTCACCGAGATATCAAGCCCCAGAACCTGCTAGTGGATCCAGAGACAGCCATTCTCAAGCTCTGTGACTTTGGCAGGTACAGACTCGGACCCCCTTTGACAGTGCAGCCGTTCTCAGGCTTAACAGGACTGGAAGCATTCACATATCAGATATCCACTGAAATGGTTGTGAGTGGAATGCCAGAGATGTAGGTGACAGCTAGCGGGTACATGAATAACCGAGATGGATGACTCCATGTGAGAGTCTATCAGTAAGAGGCAGGGGGTTTTCAGCTCCACCTCCATGACCGTCCCCCTCCTTTTGTTTGCCACACAGTGCGAAGCAGCTGATCCGCGGGGAGCCCAACGTGTCGTACATCTGCTCACGGTATTACCGCGCCCCGGAGCTCATCTTCGGGGCCACCGACTACACAGCCAACATTGACATCTGGTCAGCGGGCTGCGTGCTGGCAGAGCTGCTGCTGGGCCAGCCCATCTTCCCCGGAGACAGCGGCGTGGACCAGCTAGTGGAGATCATCAAGGTAGGTGGCAGAGCGTGTTTGTGGGTTGTTGTTGTTGTTGTTGGGGGGGCGGGGGGTGAGTCTGAGAGATTAGATGTGTGTATATATGGAGGGGGGTTAGCGATATGTGTGTTTGTCTATTGGGCTCCACCCACCCACCCAGCCACCGGCCTGCCTCCTCCCGTCCCTCAGGTCCTGGGGACCCCGACCAGAGAGCAGATCCGAGAGATGAACCCCAACTACACAGAGTTCAAGTTCCCCCAGATCAAGGCCCACCCCTGGACCAAGGTACCTGGCCTCTCTCCCAGGAGACAAGGCAGCTCCCCTCTGCTGCCGCCAGCCTAGACAGATTTGGGATTAGGAATGTAAACTTGCCAAGACTGTTGTTTCAGTGTGTAATCACTTTTTAAAAATCCCTCTAGCGCCCATATCTGTCTTTCCTCCATGTCTTCCTCCATCTAATCCTTGCTTTAATCTCTACCCACCATGCCCTCTCTCGTTGGTTCACCACCCCAGGTGTTTAAGCCTCGCACCCCTCCCGAGGCCATCGCCCTGTGCTCCCGCCTGCTGGAGTACACCCCCGCCACACGCTTCTCCCCCCTCGAAGCCTGCGCGCACACCTTCTTCGATGAACTCCGCCAGCCCAACGCCCGTCTGCCCAGCGGGAGAGACCTGCCTCTGCTCTTCAACTTCAGCACCACCGGTACGTCCTCCTGAGATCGTTACCACACACACGCGCGCGTACACACGCGCACACACACACACACCCACACTGTCACCATGGTGCTTTGACCTCTCTTTGTGTTTCTGTCCGTCTCCTTCCAGAGCTGTCCATCCAGCCCCAGCTCAACTCCACCCTCATCCCTCCTCACGTCCGCGTTCAGACCTCCGCCTCCTCTCACGGTACGATGGCACGCTCCACAGCACCATCACAGTAGTCCTGCCTTTCCTAAAGGAAAGGACATGCCGCTAAGTCGTATTGCTGCTAGACACGGTTAAAAACACTCACAACATTGTGCCACCATACTTACTTTAGGGTTAATAAGTGCACAATATTTGATGATGATAAATAAATAAACAAAAAGTATGCATCCTACAGTTTCAAAGTCCCGCCAGCAGGGGGTGGTGTTGGAAGCACCTCAGTCCCAGATTGGCTGTCGTAGTTACAATGTTAACACATGGTGGAAATTGCATGTACAGTATATCAATATGATTACTAGTATATCTCAAATAGGATGAATAGTTCTTTTGAAACAAGTAGAGTATTCAATGGTATTTATGTCCTCTGTTTTTCTTCTCCCTCCCCCCTCTCTCCCCTGGGTCTCCTCCATAGATGGGATTGGTTCTGATGGCTCGTCTCAACACAGCTCTGTACCCGGCTCCCTCAACAGCACCTGAACCATCATCAACCTCAGCTCACCTGCCAGCCCCCCAACCCTGCGTGCACACACACACACACACTCACACACTCACACACATACTACATCCTGGACAGCTTTCTCCATGCTGCTTGTTATCTCCCATTGGTTAGAGCCATTCCTTTTTGTACTGTACATATACACACCTGGGAACTTTTGTTAACATTCAACTCAAACAAAACTAGTGCTCTGAGAGACATGGACACACTCAGTGTTATTTCATGCCCTACTTTGACTCATTAGCTCAGTTCTATGTGTATGGTTAGAACTCTGATGCTGCTGCTGATTGGTCGAAGGTCCTGTTGGAGGGGCGGGTCCTCTGGATAGTAACTTTTTTTTCTTAATTGTATTTTTCGTATTCCTTCCGCTTATTCTTTTTTCCCCCAACAATACTTTTTTTGTTGAATTCGTTTTCTTTTAACTCTAGTTTATTTATTGGAGACAGATGACCACATGATGACCTCATGTTAGAGAGAAAAGCTCTCTCACCTCCAGGGCTCCCATTTAGAGTATTTTCAACACATACCTCCCTTCAACCATACCTGGGATTGACCTCCATTCTAATACGACAGGACTGGTGGAAGGCAGCAGAATTGTCAGGGTGTGACTTTTCCCTTATCGGGTCAGAGGTCAACTCCCAATGAGAGGAGGAAGGTTTTGTGATTTCAGACGAGGATGTCGTGTTTTTTCATCTTCTGGCTAGTCAGAAACCATGAAGACCCCCCCCCCCTCCCCTTGACAGGGCGTTTTAGAAGCAAATTGTTTAGTTGTGGAAACACATACTCGGGCCTGGGCGCTATATGGACGTGGAGAGAAACAATAGTGTTTTTATACGTTTTATTAAATTACCATGAACACTGATGACAACAGCTGCTTTTCCCCCCCTTTTTTGCATACTTAATGTAAATGTATTTATTATTTTAAATAGGTTTTCAGAGTGCCACTATTCACTCTGAAAAGGTTGGGGAGGGACGAAAGGGGAGGGAGGTGGAAGTGATTGATTTACTAGCTCTATTTGTTAGCCATTTTCCATCGGTGGGAACTTTTTCTAAGGAAGTCTTAATATTGGTTGCAAGAAGGATTTCCATAGAAATAAGACACACAAACACACATACGCACCCATGTGCTGGATTGAGACAGCAGTTGTAAAGGATTTAACAACTGTGGTACAGCCGTCTATATAAAGAAAGTATCTATATAGGCTTTCAGCAGCCATTTTGACTAGAGTATTAACTATGGAATAACTGACTCCTGCTTGAACAGGACACATCTCTGTGCCCTTCAGTTCTGTGACATAGGGTTTGTAAGTGTGTGTGAATGTGAGTTTGTAACCATGTCTACTCTTGTTGCCAATGTCGTAGGCAGGATTTAGAGTTTCTTTAATCCTGACATCATGTAGCTACTTCACGTGAGACGATGTGGGAAGGTTGAGGGGTAAAGCATGACTGGGGTTTGGTGTCCGACAATAGTGTGTGTGTGTGTGTGTGTTGTCCTTGTAAGCTGTACCCTTCAATCCAGACCGCACAGTTTAAAAGCCAGTGTAGTAGGTTTAGATCAGTTGTCAGTACTGACCACTTGAAAGCTTCTAGTGCAAGCCTTTTCTATTGTGAAACCCTGCCCTCTCGTCTTACAATGTGATCAAAAACCCTGTATAATAACTTTGTTTTACAGAACACTGTACTGTAGGTATGTTTTATTAAGCTTCCCTGGTGTCCCCTGTAAGGTGGGGTTTGGGCATTAGCACCAGTTATAAACCTGAAAAGATTGAACTCTTTCCCATGTGGCACCTCGGGAAAGAAAATACATTTAGCACACCTTATGTTGACATCCTTTGATTTCAGAAGCCATTAGTTCCCCCCTCCCCCCTAATGTATGTACTCTTGTTGCACATGTGTAAATATCTCACATTTGTGTTTATTTTTTATTCCAATGTTTGTTGGATTGACCTGTCATGGGATGTGAGCTGGTCACCACGGCCCAGGTTCATTTTCCATTCATCTGTTTGTAAATACTCTTTTTTTTTTTTTTTTTTTTCATGTCCTGATCCAAGATGTACAGAAATTAAATTGATGCTTTTCACCTCAACCTGACCCTCCCCTACCTCCCTCCCTGGTCGTGTTCTCCCAACGTGCTGGATCTCTCTCCTCTGCCGCTTGTTCTAGATCCCCAGACTATGGTAGCGGGCATTTGTCTGTCAGACAAGTTGGGAGAGCTGAAATAGTGCAGACCAGCTCAATAAACCAGGAGGAGGGACACAGAACCCCCCATCTGTCTGTGTGTATGATATGGGCTCATTTAATAAAGTGATGAAACAGGAGATGGTCTGAGGATTTTACTGATGTCAGGATGAGTGGCCATAGCAATGGCTGTAGGCTTACTGACAAATGTAATTTAAACTGTAAAGACCATTCCATAGCATAGTTGTGGATGCATTATAGGTCTAGACTAGCATTGAGGCAGCAATCATTTTGAGGTCCAAATAGTGGGACAGACTGTTTAACACTTCAATGTCTACATCAACACCTCACCTGACCATGCATCATCACATCTATCAAGTTGGCAGCTGACAGCCAATAACAATTTTTCACTTGTGTTTATTTCCATACTAGTCAATTATTCACAGAGAAGGTCAGCCAATTCAACTTTTACACACTGAAGTACTTGTCAAAACACAAACTTTATTGAATGAGAAACATCACAGAATCCCAACAATAATTCAGAGATACAGTGCCCTCCAAAAGTATTGGAACAGTGAGGCGAATTCCTTTATTTTTGCTGTAGACTGAAAACATTTGGGCTTGACATCAAATAATGAACGTGAGACCAGAGATCAACGTTTCAGCTTTTATTTCCAGGTATTTACATCAGGATCTGATGCACAACTAAGAAAATATCACATTTTGTTTGAATCCACCCATTTGTCATGTGAGCAAAAGTATTGGAACAGATATACTTAAAACATATTTAAGTGAATAAGACTTAATATTTAGTTGCAAATCCTTTGCTTTCAATAACTGCAGCAAGTCTGTGACCCATTGACGTCACCAAACTTTTGCATTCTTCCTTTTTGATGCTTTCCCAGGCTTTCACTGCAGCCTCTTTCAGTTGTTGTTTGTTTTGTGGGGTTCCTCCCTTCAGTCTCCTCTTAAGCAGGTAAAATGCATGCTCTATAGGGTTTAAGTCTGGAGATTGACTTGGCCAGTCTAATACCTTCCATTTCTTGCCCCTGATGAACTCCTTTGTTGTTTTGGCAGTGTGTTTTGGGTCGTTATCTTGCTGCATGATGAAGGCTCTGCCAATCAGTTTGGTTGCATCTTTCCTTAAATTGGCAGACAAAATGTTTCTGTAGACTTCCGAGTTCATTTTGCTGCTGCCATCATGTGTTACATCCTCAATGAAGATTAATGAGCCCGTCCAGAAGAAGAAGCCATGCAAGCCCAAGCCATGACATTACCTCCACCGTGTTTCACAGATGAGCTTGTGTGTTTGGGATCATGAGCAGTTCCTTTCTTTCTCCAAACTTTAGCCTTTCCATCACTTTGGTAAAAGTTAATCTTTGTCTCATCAGTCCATAAAACTTTGTCCCAGAATTTTTGAGGTTAATCTCTGTACTTTTTGGCAAATTCCAGCCTGGCCTTCCTATTCTTCTTGCTAATGAGTGGTTTGCATCTTCTGGTGTAGCCCTTGTACTTTTGTTCATGAAGTCTTCTGCGAACAGTAGATAGTGATACCTTCACTCCTGCCATCTGGAGGTTGTTGCTGATCTCACTAACAGTTGTTTTAGGGTCTTTCTTTACAGCTCTCACAATGTTTCTGTCATCAACTGCTGATGTTTTCCTTGGTCTACCTGTTCGACGTCTGTTACTTAGTACACCAGTAGTTTTCTTCTTCTTCAGGACATTCCAAATGGTTGTACTGGCTATGGCCAATGTTTCTGCAATGGCTCTGATTGATTTTCCATCTTCTCTAAGACTCACAATTGCTTGTTTTTCACCCAAAGACAGCGCTCCGGTTTTCATGTTGTTTTCACCTCTGAATACAGTCTGCATAGACAAAACCTATCTTACCCAATCTGAACCTGAGTGTAGACATTCAGTGGTATTTATTGATTGAATAATGTATGTAATAGGACACACCTGGGCAACAAAACACACCTGTCAGTCATATGTTCCAATACTTTTGCTCACGTGACAAATGGGTGGGTTCGAACAAAAAGGTGATATTTTCTAATTTGTGCATCAGATCCTGATGTAAATACCTGGAAATAAAAGCTGAAACGTTGATCTCTGGTTTCACATTCATCGTTTGATGTCAAGCCCAAATGTTTTCAGTCTACAGCAAAAATAAAGGAATTGGCCTCACTGTTCCAATACTTTTGGAGGGCACTGTATAGTTGCGAGAAATGTACTAGATTAATGCTATGTAGGGATTCTTAAAGAGCAGATGAACTCGGCTTGCAGATCACACTGAGCACCAAGCCAACCATGATCACCTGAGGAGCAACGGAACAGTCAGATAATAACAAGGACTGAGACCGATCTAAGTCAATATTTATCCTACTTCCAAAGTTCATCATTAAATACGATGTCCTGCCACTCTCGTTGCTGTCATCCAAAGCATGCACGTGAATGTAGTCAAACTTGGACCCATCGCTCCAGAACCACGAATCTCTCTGAAGATTAACCAAATATTTGTCAAGATAATAAAGCATGGATGCAAGCACTGATGCCTATGGACTATTACATCCACCCTTGCTTACGTCATAAACATTGGTCCCTCCAATCCATGTTCGGGTGGAAGCTCCTGTCTTTCTCTTGACCATTTCCTGGAGGATGTTGTTCTGCTTCAAGGTGTGCACAGAGGCAAGGTGTGCACCCAAGCGCAAGCAGTACAACTGTCGAAAGAAATGATTCATTTTCTCAAAGAGCAACATTGTACCCAACTGAACAAAGTGTGCCACAAGCTTCCAACAGGCTAATTGAATATGACCCATAATTAGTATCAATGTGTACAATTATGCACAAATACCAACTGCCCCTATACTCGGTTACCTCAGCATTAACCCAGTTAGTTGGATAGGACAGATAAAGGTAACATCTTTTCCCACATTTGGACCATCCTGGAGGACATCTACTCCCTGCTTCTCTTCTGGGGAAAGTGTGTTGTTTTTTGTCCTTAACCACATGTCCTTGAAAAGATGGAGAATGGGAAGAGAGCGAGATCAGTTGTAAGGGTTGTTGTTTTTATATTTAGTTTAAATTTCATATAATTTCTTACATTCTTCAAGCCGTGGTTGCATGTTTTTTTCACCCAGCATTGTAACAAAACAATTTTAAAACAGTATTTAATCATAATTTTGCTTGACATGCACCCAGCGTCTAACCCACCCAGCAGAGAAATTGTCATTGACAATGTGACTATTTCAAATCAGAAGGCAACCTGATCTAATAAGAAGGTTACTATGACTGACAATCCTGGATTTAAATTAATATTCGTTTAAGAGCCACTATTATCGTTCCAGTCTAGTTACATACAGAAGTATATTTTATTCGGTTTAAGAAAATGTTTTCACATGTTCGTCTTCGTTAACAATATTGGTGTTATTGTGTTGTGCATCTCACCTGTAGCCACAGTCACGGAAAAGCCGGCACAGAGAAGCAAATGAATGATCCACATTGCTAAGTTGTTGGAATCCTAAAATAAAACGAGTATTTTTTAGTCTGTCAGAACTCTTGCAAACATAATCTATTTTAAAATGTCAAACCATCGCAGAAATAGGGTCTATGCGAATTTCCGTTCAAGCTATTTTAGGTCGGACAAGTTGTGCACTAATGGATTCCAGCTGATGGTCATGGCTGCTTTACAGAGAGCCAGTTGCGAATCTAGGTTCCCACTTTTGGGGGGGGCTAAGCCCCGAGATAAAACCTATTGTTTTTCCTGTGACCCAGCAAAACTAGGGGGGTCTGGGGGCATGTTCCCCCAGAAGAAGTTGTTGAAAATATCCTTTTAGTGCCCTCTAGTGGGTTTTAGGAAGATACATTAACACATTTAGATTTCAAATATGATTATTCTTTTTTATTTTTTTTATTTTTTATTTGGGGGGGGCTAAGGAAACTTTTGGGGGGGCTCCAGCCCAGAATAGGGCTAGATATGCCCATGCAGAGAGCGCCAATTACACTCACAACAAACAACACTAGTGGGCCATGTGTTTCATTGAAAAACGTTCTCCCAAAGTGACATACATTTTCCCTTAACAAGGTTCAACAATAAATAATAATGCACATTCAGAAACAAACACAAACTACAAAAACGACTGAAGTCAGAGTACAATTCTAAATAACTAATCTGACAAGTGACAACACACACATTTAACCTGCACAGACAACCTTCCACAGCATCATCACCTGTTCTGCATGCTTCCTCTACAATTAAAGCAGATGAACATAGTGTCACAGGGGCATAGTGAGGTTTCACAGTGGTCATCCATCTCTTTTAAAATAACTAATAAAGAAACCAAATCCAGTAATTTGATGCTATGGAGTAGATTAGCTGATGTTCGGGAGGAAGGTAGCGCACCAAGACTCCTCCTTTACTCCAATCAACTCATACGCATCCCCGTTTTCAATTAGCCTACGAGTTCTGTATAAAGTCCGTTTCTCTGTTCCTTGTGCTAGTATGTTATCGTCACCCTCCCACCCTTCCCTTTCTTTTCTCTGCTTCTCCCTGTCGTCTATCCAGGCTTCCCGGGGAATCTGCTCAAACTTCTGCTCCGTGACCCACTAGGACTCTCCGCCACGGCCTGCTTCAATAAAAACATATTTTATTCAATTGCTGGTGTGTTACTGAACTCGTGAACTCAGCGTTATTTGTTATTTTTCACACTTTACCAGTTTCCCAAGGTGTGACAGGAGGGCTTTTTGCTGGACAGGGTAAGAAGAGGATTAGATAAGAGTCCCATCCTCCAAGTAAAACACTGTGTGATCACTACTGTCAGGTTTGAAGTTCTATATCTCTGTGAGAAGAAACAAAGACACCAGTATATGTTACTCTCTTTTTATGACTGGAACCTTTTGTTATTTACCAGCCTGTCATGGACTTACCCCATGGTGTCCTATCTAGTGGAAATAAAACATTTGATTTTGTACACAAGGATTTTAGCTTTACTCACATAAAAAAAAACACTGGTAATATTTTGTACACAACTGTATGTGATCAAATGCATTCAGGTATATGACCATAGAAAGTCTCAATAACTGAACTACCAAATATGTGTTTGGTTCTGTAAAGGAGTTTCTTTGTGGGCTATTATAAATATGGACGTGAGTGAACAGGTGGAAGTTATCAGTGTGGTGGTAGCGCTCTGAACACAAAATAAGCTCTGACTGAATCATCTGTTGGTTTCAACACTTTATTGAATGAGAAATACTTTTAAACAACGCTAAATAAAAGAATCACCAACCAATTAATCTTCTAATCAATCAACATTTTAAGAAAAGGTCCACAGAAAAAACAGGTTGGTTTTCAGTCATTTATATTCTAATGAGTACAATGAATTAACCAACTATAGTATCCACTCTATGGTTATAACAAACAGGATTTAGAATTGATTAATAATTGAGGATGATTAAAAAATGATATATTCAAGGTCCATATAGTGCTGCAGCTTTACAAGCTGGTCTAACTTCATCTGGCGCAGATAAAGCCAAGGGTTGCATGGCAATATAGATCATTCCATTTCCTTGAACCTGAAAAAATATATAACCATTAATCATTGTGTATGTGTTTGTCTTTGGGAGAAATTGTGTGATTTGTGTGACAACGTGCTTTACCCTGATAGTTGATGTGGATACACGGCTCCCGTCGACCCTGATTGTTAGGCTGGCCACAGGCCCAGTATGTGAAGTCAAACCTTGATCCATCGCTCCACAACCACACTCGGCTCTTTGGAAGATTAACAGACATTTGAATGTCAAGAACAGGCTGTTGGAATCAAACATGAATATTGTGATGCCTGTGACCCATCCTTACATCCTATCCTTCTTACCCTAACAGCATCAGTCCCCCCAATCCAAGTCAAGGGGTAGCTACCAGTCCTGCTTTTGACCAATCTCTGGAGGAATTGTTGTTCCCTCAAGCTGTGCACGGAGGCAAGATTCCCTTTCAACTGCAAACAGTACCGCTACAAGAGAAAGACAATGTTCTTATAACTTTCATATGTTTTCTATTAAAACATTTTACCCAACTGAAATGTGCTACAGGAAAACAGGAAAATCTAATATTGATTAATAATCATATTAATGTTATATGATTATCTGGGATTATTCAGAATGTCATATTGTTAATTGTTGTTTTTTTTTTTGTAACTGTTCTAGCAGCCTAGTTACCTCTGCATCAACCCATTGTCTTCGTTGGGACACATACAGGTAATTGCGTTTCCCGTATCTGGCCCATCCTGAGGGTCGTCTCTGGGCCATTTCCTCTTCTTCCCCGAGCTCTTCCAACTCGTCACTCTTCAGCTCCTCTTCTGTGTCGAGGAGAGACGGTGGGTTTCCATCCTCATCCATTTGTCCTAGAAAGGTAGTGTTACACAGCACAGTTATTCATGGAGGTCTGTTCGTACAAGGAGATTGAGAGCTGCACAAGGGCAGAGACACATCTCACTTGGCCTAAACTGTAACCTTTGCTGTTACACCCATGAAGACACATAGTAGGGACGTATAGATGAATACCAGGTTCATCATCTTACCCAGAGGAAGGTCCTGCTGCTGCACTTCAGCAGACTCCATGGTGGCCTCTGTTGAGGGGACAAGTGTGTCATGAGCAGAGACATCAGGTTAAAATTAGGGTTGTTGCTCCTGTGCAAATTCAGAATGTGTTTTGATGTGTGTATGTGTGTTTGGAGTGTATCTCACCTACTGCACCACTCAAGACAAAGGCAACACATAGAAGAAAAGTAATGGTCAATATCGCCATGGTGATGATGGAATCCTGTAAAGAGACAGACAGCACAGAAGATTCATTCTAGGGTCATTGCTATCAGAATTCAATCCAACAAATTCAACATGTTGATCCAGTTGAGAGTGGCAGCCTCAGTACCTGTTGAAGTGGGAATTGAATGTGTCAACAAGCTTCTGTTCCAATGCACAGAGAGTTCCCAATAAATACTTTCATGACAAGGAAATACGTACTTACTTTTTCGTGCAAATGGTCAATTAAAAAGTAGTTAGCAGATTGCTTTGTGAAATCCAACACCAGGAACTTTGAAGAATAATGTCCTTGATTTACCTGCTGACAAGGAAACACTTACTTAAAAAAAAAGTTTTTTGTGCAAATGGTAGATTAAAAAAATTGATTACAAAGTAGATGTGAAATCCAACCCCTGGAACGTTGAAGAATGATTTCCTTGATTGACCTGCTGTCCCAAGTGTCTTTGTGTCTCAGTAGTGTCACTTCTTCCCTGTCTTTATCTTGGGGTTTTTCAAGGGACAGTTTGATATGCAAAAAAAAAATGCTCCTTGAATGTGGCTGAATGATCCACGGGGTATCTTCTATTGCTTAACAAGCCATAAAAAAATGTTAATCAAGAGATGGTTGAACTAAAAACCTGAAGTTTTATTAAACCTTTAGTTATCAAATAATCCCTTTAAAATAATAAAGTTTTGCCATATCCATTTAAAATAATTACTTTTGAGTGGGTTTTCAGGCTTTTGAACCCAAAACCAATGTGGAGCCAAAACCAAGAAACATTGTGTCACCCAGGGGCGTTGTTATACTTGGTGTGTGAATGGTGGTATGTTGTACTCATCGATTGGAGATATCCTTTTCATCGTAAACACAAATGGGAATTTGTTTCATTTTGAATCATCTGAAGAGGACTGCTTGAACCATTTTAATGTCAGAATATTTATACATGGCTCCATGTCCAACCAATTTACTTCTTCATCGCTTTAAATGGAGACTGAAAATTGTCAAGACACTTCTTTGATTACGTGATTGAAAGCTCTAATAAAAACCTGAATCTTCAGCTCTGCCATGTGGCAGTCTTTTAGTTTGACATTGTTGCTGTAGGAGGAATTCTCACATAGCCATGTCATGATCACACATGAACAGGAACAATATGTAGCCAAAGAGTTTCCAATCAACAGAACCAGCAGAGATTCTGATCAGAGGTTTCCTATGTTATGTAGTACTGCATGGCACTCAAAGTCTTGCTGAAAAAAACACTGAAGAGATTATTTATATTATGAATAGTATAGTAAGCTGATTGCTATAGTTATTGGGCATTTTGGTTTAACTTTCAGTAAATTCTATGCATGCACTTCTAAGAAGCAACGTTATGAAGCGCATCTTTCTATCGGCACCTTTTTCCTCCTCACCACCACCTGTTCCCTGTTGTGTGATAATTACGCATCTTATAAATATCCTCTGTTTCCCCTCCTTCTTTGCTGAAGAGATTTGTGATATTGACGTGTTCCCTATCGTTTTTTCTGTTCCAGCTGCGGTGAGCCGCTTTCCTACCCTTCCCTGGATTTACTGGACTACCATCCCGATCTCGGACTTGACGACATATTACGGATCACCCTTTGAGTTGACCTTCTATGGCAAAACTTGCTTTAGTTATAAATTTGAATTCCTTCTCTTGGATGTAAACTGTAGAGTACATTTTTGGTGTTGTACAACATTCAGGTGTTCAGAGTACATGGTTTATTGTTTAGGAACTTTAGAAAAGAAGAGTAGCGAATACATTTGTACTCTGAATACATTTATTTCAATAACACACCATTATCTTTTAGTTGACTTCCATTGGTCAAACTGTGCAAACTTTGCTGTCTTTATTACACATGAGGAATTATGGGATCAGCCTAAGGATGCAGAACATGAAAGGGATCTGATCCAAGGGATTTTACAGGTGGTTAAAACATCAGAGTCTTTCAGGGGCAGGCCTTGGCATGTGGCACCGGCTGGCAGCGGTCGATGACTGCTCGGCCCTCGCTCATCTGCACGCCGTCGTACTTGCCGGAGATATACGTCGTGCGGGTCACTCCGTTACTGTAGGTGCGGCTGAGAAGAGCTTTGTATGGGACGTCGGCGGTCATCTTGTGGCCTTCCATGCGAACCGTGCAGTAGTGGTTGGGGGGGACCTTAAGCTCCACGGACAAGGTGTGTTCATGCTCGTCGGTGATGGTGGTGCCCTTGGAGGACTGGAGGGTCTTCTCTCTGCTGAGTTCCAGGTTGAGCTCGGTGTTGATGACAGGGATCTTGGTGGTGATGCTCGTTTTGATGCCCACCTTGGTGGAGCGGCCAATGTTCCAGGATTTCTCCACCGTTGTGGTCTTGGAGATGGTTACCTGCTTGACCACAGTCTGGCACCCGTTGTTAGTCACCCGGGACGTGCGCATGGTCTCAGGCGGTTGGTTGAATATCTTCGCCTTGTTGATGGCGTACACCACGTTGGAGATGGACTGGGTGTAGTGATCTTTGTTGATGGCCAGGACCTGGTAGCTCTTGTACCAGTACTCACGTCCCTTCCAGGGCAGGAAGAAGGCCTTGTGCTTTGGCTCCACCTTACCCAGGCCGTACTTGTTCTGACCCACGTAGGTGCTCACCCAGGAGCAGGTCCTAACAGCATTTTTGGGCACAGAACCGTAAGAGCCTCCTTTCCACTCCAGGAACTCAAAGTTGTCCTTGTTAACCAGCAGTTCAAAGTTACGGGACTTGTGCTCTTTATCGCCATAGGGGTAGTAGCAGTAGGGGCCTTTGCTAGGGGTGTAAAACCCAGACATACAGCTGTATTTGCAAACGTAGTCTTTTCGTCTAACGTAGCTGTTGTAGATATCCACAGCTCCGTTGGGGAGCCGGCCGTTCCATCTCAGCCACTGCAGGTTAACGTTGTCCCCGAACGAGGAGAACGTCTCGAGCTGTTGGTTGTCAAAGTTGGCAGGTGTCAGAGGGCCCTTGGACAGGACCCTGACTTAGAGGAGGGGGGACACTGCCTTCCAGCTCTGGGTTCAACATCGGCACTGCAGACAGGGGTGGAACGGCAGAATACTTGTGAGGTGTCAGACACTGCTGTGGTCGCCAGTAGAAAAGCAATTCACTATACAGAGATGGGTCGATTACTGTTTTCAAATACTGTGAAAAACATCCACTTCCGTGTTGCATGTTGATTTCTTTCACTGACTGCAACACAATTACAATTAAAGACTCAGCTGAAAGGCTAATGAAAACAACCCTGCTCTCATTCACGCCAAAATGTATGTAATTCTTCCTTGTCTGACAAAAAATTGTTCATCATCATCCAACATTTGGACAGGTGTTTCGAGAGCAGTAACATCAGCTTAAAACTAGGATTGTTGCTCTTGTGCATATTCAGAATGTGTTTTGATGTGTGTATGTGTGTTTGGAGTGTATCTCACCTATTGCACCACTCAAGACGAAGGCAGCACATAGAAGAAAAGGAATGGTCAATATCGCCATGGTGATGATGGAATCCTGTAAAGAGACAGACAGCACAGAAGATTCATTCTAGGGTCATTGCTATTGGAATTGAATCCAACCAAATTCAACATGTTGATCCAGCTGAGTGTGGCAGCCTCAGTACCTGTTGAAGTGGGAATTGAATGTGTCAACAAGCTTCTGTTCCAATACACAGAGAGTTCCCAATATATACTTTGATGACAAGGAAATACTTACTTAAAAAAAAAGTTTTTTGTGCAAATGGTAGATAAAAAAAATAGATTAGAAAGTAGATGTGAAATCCAAACCCTGGAACGTTGAAGAATGATTTCCTTGATTGACCTGCTGTCCCAGGTGTCTTTGTGTCTCAGTAGTGTCACTTCTTCCCTGTCTTTATCTCTGGGTTGATCAAGGGACAGTTTGATATGCTCCTTAAATGTGGCTGAATGATCCACCGGGTATCTTCTTCTTGCTCATCAGCATCACTTCCTCCTCTTTCTGGGGTTTGATCTAGGGTCCTTTTGCACCACACACACACACACCTACTACCATTCTAATGGCCGGTGATTAATATTGAGAATCGTTTTATCTGCTAAATGCATAGGCACAGGTGATTTAGTTAGGAGATAATAGAATACATTCAACTGGCTTACACAGAGAACTATTGATTATGTATAAAGTAATTTCAATAACAGACCTCATGATTTAAATATGATAGATAACAAGTTTCCTATTATCTGTGCATTTATTACTGAAGCATATCAATATCAATTATGGACTAGATTTTGATCATGAACACATGCATGTTAATTAGTTGCAAGGTTATTTTATAGGCTGCTGAAGGAATCATTGGAGGAGGGTTTCCTGAACCAGTTAAAAGTCAGATGTCATATTTTTACAAGGTTAAATGTTCTCCTTTGTCAGAGAGACATGGATAAACCCTCAATGGTTAGTTTCTATATGCAAGAAATAGGACAAAGCATAAAAAAACAGATTTATATCATAATACATTTTAATGGTATTACCATACCAAGACCCGGGTACTGACCTTCCGAGCGGTCAGCGGAACTGCACCTGACTATATCCAGTCTCTCATCCAGCCTTACACCCCCACCCACCACCTATGGTCTTCTGACAGCCATCTGGTGGCCCCACCTCTCAAGAGCACCTGCTCCCAACCCAAGCTCTTCTCCTGTCTGGCCCCCCAATGGTAGAAATATCTCCCCACTTCCATCAGAGATACTGACTGTCTCCCCACCTTCAAGAAAAGGTTAAAGACGCACTTGTTCTGAGAGTACAACGGTACATAGGAAAGATTTGTTGGATCCGATGTTTGGTTATTTCCTGCAGGAACACAATGACACTTGTTGAGGGACTTGTTGCATTTGTTGGTTAGTTGTAACTGATTTAACTACTCGCTGTGAATTATATCATTGTTGTTTGCTTTCCTCCAGGTACACTCTAGCACTTTCGAGGATCACGTTGTTTACTTGTAACTTGTTTAACTTCATACTCTTCTGGTTCTACCCACAGCCACTTCTATGCTTTTCACAGTGTATGCTTAATGTTTTGGCGACCCGCAATGTTTTGGTTGTTCATGATCATTGACCTATGCACTTTTTGTAAAGCTCTTTCTGTAAGTCGCTTTGGATAAAAGCGTCTGAAATGGGTACAGATTTAATTGAGAGCTATCCAATTCATGGCTGTAAAATGAGCCTGTGGAAACTGTTCCTTGTAATGTTTTTGGAGATACTTCCATGATAGCCAGAAAAATATAAAAAAAGGTGTGGTGTGTGAACGTGTGTGTTTGGAATGCATATCACATATTGCATCATGCAGGACGAAGGCAGCATAGTAATCAAGAGATGGTCGAACTAAAAACCTACAGTTTATTAAACCTTTAGTTATTAGATGATTCCTTTAAAATAAACAAGTTTTGCCATGTCCATTTAAAATAACTATTTTTGAGTGGGTTTTCAGGGTTTTGAACCCAAAACCAATGGAGAGCCAAAACCAACAAAAGTTGTGTTGCCTATCTTGGGTACAGGGAACTACCTCCAAACTGACTGAATCATACACATTAATGATCGTCCCTAGGAAACTCATGATCAGAATCTCTGCTGGTTCTGTTGATTGGAAACCCTATGACTACATATTGTTAGAATTCCTCCTACAGCAACAATGACAAACTAAAAGACTGCCACATGGCAGAACTAAATATTCAGGTTTTTATTAGACTTTTAATCAGGTAATCAAAGAAGTGTCTTGACAATGTTCAGTCACCATTTAAAGCCATGAAGTGAATTGGTTGGACATGGAGCCATGTATAAATGTTCTGACATTAAAATGGTTCAAGCAGTCCTCTTCAGATGATTCAAAATAAAACAAATTCCCATTTGTGTTTACGATGAAAAGGATATCTCCAATCGATGAGTACAACATACCACCATTCACACACCAAGTATAACAACGCTCCTGGGTGACACAATGTTTCTTGGTTTCGTCTCCACATTGGTTTTGGGTTTAAAAGCCTGAAAACCCACTCAAAAGTAATTATTTTAAATGGATATGGCTTTATTATTTTAAAGGGATCATTTGATAAGTAAAGGTTTAATAAAACTTCAGGTTTTTAGTTCAACCATCTCTTGATTACTAGGCTGCCTTCATCCTGCATGGTGCAATATGTGATATGCATTCCAAACACACACATTCACACACCACACCTTTTTTATATTTTTCTGGCTATCAAGGAAGTATCTCCAAAAACAATACAAGGAACCGTTTCCACAGGCTCATTTTACAGCCATGAATTGGATAGCTCTCTCCGAAATCTGTACCCATTTCTACATACCATTAACTGTCAAGGTTGTGACCCTTTGTTGGCCACCAGAGGCCCTCAATGTGTTCTCTTGGTTTTGGTTCTGTTAATCTGTTCTCATTAGGACATATTGTTTTCACCTGTGCCTTGTTTTTTCTGTGCTTTTTCTGTGGCTTGGATTCTTATGCTTTTTCCTATTTATTGCATGTAGAAACCAACAATTGAATGTTTATCCTTGTTTCTCTGACAAAGGAGGACATCGAAGCTTGTAAAATATGATATCTGACATTTAAATGGTTCTGGAACCTCTCCTCTAATGATTCCTTGAGCAGTCTGTAAAATAACCTTGCGACTAATTAACATGTATGTGTTTATGATCAAAATATAGTCCATAATTTATATTTAGTGCTTCAGTATGAAATGCACAGATAATAGGAAACTTGTTGTCTATCATATTTAAATCATGAGGACTGTTTTTGAAATTGCTTTATGCCTATTGGTTGGATTGTCTGGTTGGATTGTCTGAGTTCCGAGAAATTATGACGGCTAGTACGAAATTCAATGACCTTAAAACAAAGGTCATTTCAGGATAGGCTAAAAATCCTTAAATGATCATGTTGACCATTTTTCTGTTTCTCTGTGCTGTATTTGTCCAGTGGTGCAAGAGGTAAGGTAAGTTGTGTTAAAAACAAACTAGTAGCCTACTGAAAGCTACAATAGCGTCTTTTTATGTAGGCCTAATGATTGTGGCACAATGACAAACAACATTCATTCAACCGCACAAACCAATTTTCCACACATGTTGGGGCTATCTCGTTGTTAGGATCAGTGACCTATACGCTTTTGTAAAGCTCTCTCTTGGAAGTCGCTTTGGATAAAAGCGTCTGCTAAATGAAATGTAAACGTAAGTTCGGGAGGAACGCACCAAGACTCCTCCTTTACTCCAATCAACTCGTATGCATCAGCCCAGTTAATATTTGCAACTACAATAAAGCACACAGAGTCGTAGTATGAATTACAGTATGGAGTTTACTGAACTGCTGTATAATTTGTGTCACTGCATTACACGTGTGGTTCCGGTTCAAAAGCGTTGAATACACAAGCCACCGCTAGATGGCGCAGTTAACCCAATAACAGTTAGAGCACGGAGGAATGCGACCGAACTCCCCGTTTTTAATTAAGAGTTTTGTATAAAGTCTCTTCCGTTCCTCTGGTCCTTGTGCTAGCATGTTATCGTCACCCTCCCACCCTTCCTTCTCTGCTTATCCCTGTTGTCTATCCAGGCTTCCCGGGGGATCTGCTTGAGTTGCTGCTTGGCCGTGAGTCTGTGACCCACGAGGACACTGCCACACTCCTGCCACGTGCATCATTTATTCAATCGCTGGTTAGCTACTGAACTCGCGAACTCAGCGTTAAATGTTATTTCTCATACTTACTTTACCAGTTTCCAGCGTTCAAAAGAACGCGTTCATTGAACAGGTTCATTTTTATGAACTGAATGCAACTTAATGACAAATAATGAATTTGGACGGTGAACACGTTCATATTATTTGAGGTCTAGCTAAAACTTTACGGAATGTTTTTCTGCTCCTGAGGAGAGATGCTGTCTAAATCGAATGCTTCAATTTTTGCAATGTTTTGTCAACTCGACTTTGCACTACCCATGCTTTTTCGCACATACGTAACCAAACAAGCAACGTATTCCAAGAAGACAAGAGCTCTCGGGTCTCATAAAAATGGCAAGTGAAAGCAGAGACGCAGACTCAGCGACTACATATGATGCACCTTATTATTTTTTAGAGGGATTTTTACACACAGTAAACACACAACTTAGAACTATGAAATGAACTCTGAACGAGTTCATGAGAGGTATGAACGTGCACAACACTGCCAGTTTCGCAAGGTGTGACAGGAGGGCTTTTTGCTGGACAGGGCAAGAAGAGGATTAGGTATGAGTCCCATCCTCCAAGTAAAACCCGTAGGCTACGTGTGATCACTACTGTCAGGTTTAAAGCAGTATATCTCTGTGAAAAGAAAGATAACAGTACATGTTACGCTCTGAGTGTGTAACCTTTTGTATTTACCAGGTATCATTGACTTACCTAAAGGTCTCCTATCAAGTGGTAACACACATTTTTTACTTTGGGTTTGAAAAAGAGTGACCTTTTTCACCGGTATGGAGTCCACCAATCCACAATCAGTTAGATTATAGCAACATGGATAAACTTTCTGTATGGTGTCCTAGTGTCAGTTGTCTGGGGTTTCTATTTAGGCCGTACTATGTTTATATTTCCAGAAATCTGTGTTTAACCGACATCCTGCTCACTGACGGCATTACGGGCACTGTCTGTTCCCCATCTATAGTTCCTGTAATATGTGTGTGTGCCCCACCAACATCTTAATCACTGACTGCATCACAGGCACTGTGCACTCTTCTCTAATAGTTACAG
Source organism: Hypomesus transpacificus (assembly GCF_021917145.1). Lineage (NCBI taxonomy): Eukaryota > Metazoa > Chordata > Actinopteri > Osmeriformes > Osmeridae > Hypomesus > Hypomesus transpacificus. The sequence continues at coordinate 5,717,113 of NC_061063.1, forward strand.
AAAATACAAATCTACCATAAAAACACAAGGCCCAACCAGAAGACAAACATGTATGTGATCAAATGCATTCAGATATATGACGATAGACAGTCTCAATAATTGAACTACCAAATATGTGTTTGGTTCTGTAAAGGAGTTTCCTTGTGGGCTATTATAAATATGGACGTGAGCGAGCAGGTGGAAGTTATCAGTGTGGTGGTAGCGCTCTGAACACAAAATAAGCTCTGACTGAATCATCTGTTGGTTTCAACACTTTATTGAATGAGAAACACTTTTAAACAATGCTAAATAAAATAATCACCAACCAGTCAATCTTCTAATCAATCAACATTTTAAGAAAAGGTCCACAGAAAAAACAGGTTGGTTTTTGCTCATTTATATTCTAATGAGTACAATGAATTACACAACTATAGTATCCATTCTATGGTTATAACAAACATGATTTAGAATTGATTAATAATTAAGGATGATTAAAAAAAGATATATTCAGGCTCCATATAATGCTGCAGCTTTACAAGCTGTTCTGACTTCATCTGGCGCAGATAAAGCCAAGGGTTGCATGGCAATATAGATCATTCCATTTCCTTGAACCTGAAAAGAAATATAACCAGTAATCATTGTGTATGTGTTTGTCTTTGGGAGAAATTGTGTGATTTGTGTGACAACGTTATTTACCGCCATAGTTGATGTGGATACATGGCTCCCGTCGACCGTGATTGTTGGGCTCCCTTTTGGCCCAGTATTGGAAGTCAAACCTTGACCCATCGCTCCACAACCACACTCGGTTCTTTAGGAGATTAACAGACATTTGAATGTCAAGAACAGGCTGTTGGAATCAAACATGAATATTGTGATGCCTGTGACCCATCCTTACATTCTATCTTTCTTACCCTAACAGCATCAGTCCCCCCAATCCAAGTCAAGGGGTAGCTACCAGTCCTGCTTTTGACCAATCTCTGGAGGAATTGTTGTTCCCTCAAGCTGTGCACGGAGGCAAGATTCCCTTTCAACTGCAAACAGTACAGCTACAAGAGAAAGACAATGTTCTTATAACTTTCATACGTTTTCTATTAAAACATTTTACCCAACTGAACTGTGCTACAAGAAAACAGGAAAATCTAATATTGATTAATAATCATATTAATGTTATATGATTATCTGGGATTATTCAAATCAATAAATAAAATAAATAATTATTCAGAATGTCATATTGTTAATTGTTGTTTTTTTGTAATTGTTCTAGCAGCCTAGTTACCTCTGCATCAACCCATTGTCTTCGTTGGGACACATACAGGTAAATGCGTTTCCCATATCTGGCCCATCCTGAGGGCCGCTTTCGAGCACATCTCTGCGCCTCCGCCATTTCCTCTTCTTCCCCGAGCTCTTCCAACTCGTCACTCTTCAGCTCCTCTTCTGTGTCGAGGAGAGACGGTGGGTTTCCATCCTCATCCATTTGTCCTAGAAAGGTAGTGTTACACAGCACAGTTATTCATTGAAGTCTGTTCGTACAAGGAGATTGAGAGCTGCACAAGGGCAGAGACACATCTCACTTGGCCTAAACTGTAACCTTTGCTGTTACACCCATGAAGGACACATAGTAGGGATGTATAGATGAATACCAGGTTCATCATCTTACCCAGAGGAAGGTCCTGCTGCTGCACTTCAGCAGACTCCATGGTGGTCTCTGTTGAGGGGACAGGTGTGTCATGAGCAGAGACATCAGGTTAAAACTAGAGTTTTTGCTCCTGTGCAAATTCAGAATGTGTTTTGATGTGTGTATGTGTGTTTGGAGTGTATCTCACCTACTGCACCACTCAAGACGAAGGCAGCACATAGAAGAAAAGGAATGGTCAATATCGCCATGGTGATGATGGAATCCTGTAAAGAGACAGACAGCACAGAAGATTCATTCTAGGGTCATTGCTATCAGAATTCAATCCAACCAAATTCAACATGTTGATCCAGTTGAGAGTGGCAGCCTCAGTACCTGTTGAAGTGGGAATTGAATGTGTCAACAAGCTTCTGTTCCAATACAGAGAGAGTTCCCAATATATACTTTGATGACAAGGAAATACATTGACAAGGAATTTTTGTGTGCAAATGGTAGATTAAAAAGTAGATTGCAGATTGCTTTGTGAAATCCAACACCCGGAACGTTGAAGAATGATTTCCTTGATTGACCTGCTGTCCCAGGTGTCTGTGTCTCAGTCGTGTCACTTCCCTGTCACTTTATCTTGGGGTTGATCAAGTGACAGTTTGACATGCAAAAAAAAATGCTAAGGTCTTTTTGCACCACACACACAACTGACTACCATTGTAATGATTGGTGATCAATAAAGAGCATTGCTTTGTCTGCTGAATACAAAGCCACAGGTGATTTAGTTAGGAGATAATTTAATAAATTCAACTGGCTTACACAGAGAACTATTGATTAGGAAGAAAGTAACTTCAATAACAGACCAACAGAATGATTTAAATATGATAGATTACAAGCTTTCTATTATCCGTGCATTTCATACCAAAGCATATAAATATCAATTATGGACTAGATTTTGATCATGAACACATGTATGTTAATTAGTTGCAAGGTTATTTTATAGGCTGCTCAAGGAATCATTTGCGGAGAGGTTCCATAACCATTTAAATGTCAGTTATCATATTTTTACAAGGTTTGATGTTCTCCTTTGTCAGAGAGACATGGATACACACTCAATGGTTAGTTTCTAAATGCAAGAACTAGGACAAAGCCCCCCAAAAAACAGATTTATATAATAATACATTTTAATGGTAAGTTGAAATGGGTACATATTTCATTGAGAGCCATGTCCATTTAAAATAATTACTTTTGAGTGTTTTTTCAGGGTTGAGAGCTATCCAATTCATGGCTGTAAAATGAGCCTGTGGAAACTGTTCCTTGTAATGTTTTTGGAGATACTTCCATGATAGCCAGAAAAATATAAAAAAAGGTGTGGTGTGTGAACGTGTGTGTTTGGAATGCATATCACATATTGCACCATGCAGGACGAAGGCAGCATAGTAATCAAGAGATGGTCGAACTAAAAACCTACAGTTTATTAAACCTTTAGTTATTAGATGATTCCTTTAAAATAAACAAGTTTTGCCATGTCCATTTAAAATAACTATTTTTGAGTGGGTTTTCAGGGTTTTGAACCCAAAACCAATGGAGAGCCAAAACCAACAAAAGTTGTGTTGCCTATCTTGGGTACAGGGAACTACCTCCAAACTGACTGAATCATACACATTAATGATCGTCCCTAGGAAACTCATGATCAGAATCTCTGCTGGTTCTGTTGATTGGAAACCCTATGACTACATATTGTTAGAATTCCTCCTACAGCAACAATGACAAACTAAAAGACTGCCACATGGCAGAACTAAATATTCAGGTTTTTATTAGACTTTTAATCAGGTAATCAAAGAAGTGTCTTGACAATGTTCAGTCACCATTTAAAGCCATGAAGTGAATTGGTTGGACATGGAGCCATGTATAAATGTTCTGACATTAAAATGGTTCAAGCAGTCCTCTTCAGATGATTCAAAATAAAACAAATTCCCATTTGTGTTTACGATGAAAAGGATATCTCCAATCGATGAGTACAACATACCACCATTCACACACCAAGTATAACAACGCTCCTGGGTGACACAATGTTTCTTGGTTTCGTCTCCACATTGGTTTTGGGTTTAAAAGCCTGAAAACCCACTCAAAAGTAATTATTTTAAATGGATATGGCTTTATTATTTTAAAGGGATCATTTGATAAGTAAAGGTTTAATAAAACTTCAGGTTTTTAGTTCAACCATCTCTTGATTACTAGGCTGCCTTCATCCTGCATGGTGCAATATGTGATATGCATTCCAAACACACACATTCACACACCACACCTTTTTTATATTTTTCTGGCTATCAAGGAAGTATCTCCAAAAACAATACAAGGAACCGTTTCCACAGGCTCATTTTACAGCCATGAATTGGATAGCTCTCTCCGAAATCTGTACCCATTTCTACATACCATTAACTGTCAAGGTTGTGACCCTTTGTTGGCCACCAGAGGCCCTCAATGTGTTCTCTTGGTTTTGGTTCTGTTAATCTGTTCTCATTAGGACATATTGTTTTCACCTGTGCCTTGTTTTTTCTGTGCTTTTTCTGTGGCTTGGATTCTTATGCTTTTTCCTATTTATTGCATGTAGAAACCAACAATTGAATGTTTATCCTTGTTTCTCTGACAAAGGAGGACATCGAAGCTTGTAAAATATGATATCTGACATTTAAATGGTTCTGGAACCTCTCCTCTAATGATTCCTTGAGCAGTCTGTAAAATAACCTTGCGACTAATTAACATGTATGTGTTTATGATCAAAATATAGTCCATAATTTATATTTAGTGCTTCAGTATGAAATGCACAGATAATAGGAAACTTGTTGTCTATCATATTTAAATCATGAGGACTGTTTTTGAAATTGCTTTATGCCTATTGGTTGGATTGTCTGGTTGGATTGTCTGAGTTCCGAGAAATTATGACGGCTAGTACGAAATTCAATGACCTTAAAACAAAGGTCATTTCAGGATAGGCTAAAAATCCTTAAATGATCATGTTGACCATTTTTCTGTTTCTCTGTGCTGTATTTGTCCAGTGGTGCAAGAGGTGAGGTAAGTTGTGTTAAAAACAAACTAGTAGCCTACTGAAAGCTACAATAGCGTCTTTTTATGTAGGCCTAATGATTGTGGCACAATGACAAACAACATTCATTCAACCGCACAAACCAATTTTCCACACATGTTGGGGCTATCTCGTTGTTAGGATCAGTGACCTATACGCTTTTGTAAAGCTCTCTCTTGGAAGTCGCTTTGGATAAAAGCGTCTGCTAAATGAAATGTAAACGTAAGTTCGGGAGGAACGCACCAAGACTCCTCCTTTACTCCAATCAACTCGTATGCATCAGCCCAGTTAATATTTGCAACTACAATAAAGCACACAGAGTCGTAGTATGAATTACAGTATGGAGTTTACTGAACTGCTGTATAATTTGTGTCACTGCATTACACGTGTGGTTCCGGTTCAAAAGCGTTGAATACACAAGCCACCGCTAGATGGCGCAGTTAACCCAATAACAGTTAGAGCACGGAGGAATGCGACCGAACTCCCCGTTTTTAATTAAGAGTTTTGTATAAAGTCTCTTCCGTTCCTCTGGTCCTTGTGCTAGCATGTTATCGTCACCCTCCCACCCTTCCTTCTCTGCTTATCCCTGTTGTCTATCCAGGCTTCCCGGGGGATCTGCTTGAGTTGCTGCTTGGCCGTGAGTCTGTGACCCACGAGGACACTGCCACACTCCTGCCACGTGCATCATTTATTCAATCGCTGGTTAGCTACTGAACTCGCGAACTCAGCGTTAAATGTTATTTCTCATACTTACTTTACCAGTTTCCAGCGTTCAAAAGAACGCGTTCATTGAACAGGTTCATTTTTATGAACTGAATGCAACTTAATGACAAATAATGAATTTGTATGGAAGTCGGCGTTTTTTACGCGTGGTTGAGACGGGGCCGTGTCAAACAAGGCGCAAAAGACGCCGACTTTGTATGCCAAGTCGGCGTTAATTACGCGTGCTAACACACGGGGGCGTCTTAATACTTGCCCACTAGGCCTTCCATACATTATGCCAAAGCATGTATAGTATCGTGTGTAAAAAAGTGATTAAATCAATTAATCACTACTACTGAGTCCTCCTGCCTGAACCTGAATCTTTAGCTCTGCCATGTGGCAGTCTTTTAGTTTGACATTGTTGCTGTAGGAGGAATTCTCACATAGCCATGTCATGATCACACATGAACAGGAACAATATGTAGCCAAAGAGTTTCCAATCAACAGAAACAGCAGATATTCTGATCATGAGTTTCCTAGGGATGATCATGAATGTGTTTAGTATCTGAGTGAACAAAGGGAAAGTTCTCAGTGTGGAGGTAGTTCCCTGTACCCAATATAGCTACACAAGCTCTTCTCCTGCCTGGCCCCCCAGTGGTGGAATCAACTCACACCTCCATCAGAGACACAGACTGTCTCTCCACCTTCAAGAGAAGGCTCAAGACCCACTTGTTCCGGGAGTACAACGGTACTTAGGAATGGTTTGCTGAAACCAATGCAAGTTTCCTCAAAGATCACAATGACTTTTGCTTAGAAACGTGTTGCTCTTGTTGGTTACTGGTAACTGATTTAAACTGTTGTATTCGCTGTGAAATATTCTATTTTAGTTAATCCTATTTTATTTTATTTTTACTGTTGCTTGCTTTTCTACAGGTACACTTGCACTTAGCGATTCATGTTGTTTAATTGTAACTTGCTTAACTACATGCTTTTATGGTTCTTCCCTTTGGCACTTATTTTTTGGTTGTTCACAATGTGTGCTTCTTGTTTTCGCTAAATGAATAAATGTAAATATAGGCGACACAACTTTGGTTGGTTTCGGCTCTTCATTGGTTTTGGGTTCAAAACCCTGAAAACCCACCACTCAAAAGTAAGAATGTTAAATGGACATGGCAAAACTTGATTATTTTAGGTCATTTGATTACTAAAAGGTCATTTGATTACTAAAAGTTTAATAAAATGTTGGTTTTTTGTTCAACCATCTCTTGATTACTAGGCTAACTTTATTCTGCATGGTGCAATACGTGATATGCATTCCAAACACACACGTTCACACACCAAACCTTTTTTATGTTTTTCTGATTATCAAGGAAGACAATACAAGTAACAGTTTCCACAGGCTCATTTTACAGCCATGAATTGGATAGCTTTCAATCAAATCTGTACCCATTTCTATGCACCATTAAAATGTATTATTATATGAATCTGTTTTTTATGCTTTGTCCTAGTTCTTGCTTATAGAAACTAACCATTGAGTGTTTATCCATGTCTCTTTGACAAAGGAGGACATTGAACCCTGTACAAATATGATATTTGACATTTAAATGGTTCTGGAACTTTTTACGATGATTCCTTGAGCAGCCTGTAAAATAACCTTGTAACTAATTAACATGCATGTGTTCATGATCAAAATCTAGTCCGTAATTGAAGTTTATCTGCTTCAGTATGAAATGCACAGATAATAGAAAACTTGTTATCAATCATTTTTAAATCATGAAGTCTGTTATTGAAATTACTTTCTTCCAAATCAATAGTTCTCTGTGTGAGCCGGTTAAACTTATCTACTAACTGAAACACCTGTGCAATTGCATTCAGCAGATCAAGCAATGGTCATTATTAATCACCAATCATTAGAATGGTAGTCAGTTGTGTGTGTGGTGCAAAAGGACCCTAGATCAAACCCCAGAAAGAGGAGGAAGTGATTCTGATGAACGATGAGAAGATACCCGGTGGATCGTTCAGCCACATTCAAGGAGCATTTTTATTTTGCATGTCAAACTGTCCCTTGATCAACCCAGAGATAAAGACAGGGAAGAAGTGACACTACTGAGACACACAGACACCTGGGACAGCAGGTCAATCAAGGAAATCATTCTTCAACGTTCAGGGTGTTGGATTTCACAAGGCAATCTGCAATCTACTTTTTAATCTACCATTTGCACACAAAAATTCCTTGTCAATGTATTTCCTTGTCATCAAAGTATATATTGGGAACTCTCTCTGCTTTGGAACAGAAGCTTGTTGACACATCCAATTCCCACTTCAACAGGTACTGAGGTTTCCACTCAACTGGATCAACATGTTGAATTTGGTTGGATTGAATTCTGATAGCAATGACCCTAGAATGAATCTTCTGTGCTGTCTGTCTCTTTACAGGATTCCATCATCACCATGGCGATATTGATCATTCCTTTTCTTCTATGTGCTGCCTTCGTCTTGAGTGGTGCAGTAGGTGAGATACACTCCAAACACACATACACACATCAAAACACATTCTGAATTTGCACAGGAGCAACAACCCTAGTTTTAACCTGATGTCTCTGCTCATGACACACCTGTCCCCTCAACAGAGACCACCATGGAGTCTGCTGAAGTGCAGCAGCAGGACCTTCCTCTGGGTAAGATGATGAACCTGGTATTCATCTATACATCCCTACTATGTGTCCTTCATGGGTGTAACAGCCAAGGTTACAGTTTAGGCCACTTGGCATGTGTCTCTGCCCTTGTGCAGCTCTCAATCTCCTTGTACGAACAGACCTCCATGAATAACTGTGCTGTGTAACACTACCTTTCTAGGACAAATGGATGAGGATGGAAACCCACCGTCTCTCCTCGACACAGAAGAGGAGCTGAAGAGTGACGAGTTGGAAGAGCTCGGGGAAGAAGAGGAAATGGCGGAGGCGCAGAGATGTGCTCGAAAGCGGCCCTCAGGATGGGCCAGATATGGGAAACGCATTTACCTGTATGTGTCCCAACGAAAACAATGGGTTGATGCAGAGGTAACTAGGCTGCTAGAACAATTACAAAAACAACAACAACAATGAACAATATTACATTCTGAATAATCTCAGATAATAATAAATATTATTAGATTTTCGTGTTTTCCTGTAGCCCAGTTCATGCTGGTAGAATGTTTTAATAGAAAACTTATAAAAGTGCTAAGAACATTGTCTTTCTCCTGTAGCGGTACTGTTTGCGGTTGAAAGGGAATCTTGCCTCCGTGCACAGCTTGGGGCAACAAAACTTCCTCCGGAGATTGGTCAAAAGCAGGACTGGTAGCTACCCCTGGACTTGGATTGGGGGGACAGATAATGTTAGGGTAAGAAGGATAGGATGTAAGGTGGGTCACAGGCATCACAATATTCATGTTTGATTCCAACAGCTTGTTCTTGACATTCAAATGTCTGTGTATCTCCTAAAGAACCGAGTGTGGTTGTGGAGCGATGGATCAAGGTTTGACTTCCAATACTGGGCCAAAAGGGAGCCCAACAATCACGGTCGACGGGAGCCATGTATCAATATCAACTTTGACGGTAAATAACGTTGTCACACAAATCACACAATTTCTCCCAAAGACAAACACATACACAATGATTACTGGTTATATTTTTTCTCAGGTAAAGGGGCTTGGAATGATCTATATTGCCATGCAAGCCTTGGCTTTATCTGCTCCAAATGAAGGTAGACCAACCTTTCAAGCTGCAGCACTATATGGACCCTGAATATATCTTTCCTTTAATCATCCTTAATTATTAATCAATTCTAAATCATGTTTGTTATAACCATAGAGTGGATACTATAGTTGGTTAATTCATTGTACTCATTAGAATACAACTGAGCAAAAACCAACCCGTTTTTTCTGTGGACCTTTTCTTAAAATGTTGACTGGTTGGTGATTCTTTTATTTAGCATTGTTTAAAGTGTTTCTCATTCAATAAAGTGTTGAAACCAACAGATGATTCAGTCAGAGCTTATTTTGTGTTCAGAGCGCTACCACCACACTGATAACTTCCACCTGCTCGCTCACGTCCATATTTATAATAGCCCACAAAGAAACTCCTTTACAGAACCAAACACATATTTGGTAGTTCAGTTATTGAGACCGTCTATGGTCACACATCTGAATGCATTTGATCACATACATGTTTGTTTTCTGGTTGGGCCTTGTTTTTTCATGGGATATTTGTATTTTCTTAATTATTAGAGACTAGTGCACAGTGCCCGTGTTGCAGTCAGTGATTAAGATGTTGGTGGGGCTAACACACATATTACAGGAACTATAGATGGGGAACAGTGCCAGTAATGCCATCAGTGATAGTGAGTGAGTTATCGGTGAAACTCACAGATTTCTGGAATTGAATACAGATGTAATACGACTGACTGTGGATTGGTGGAGTCCATACTGGTGAACAAGGTCACTCTGTTTCAAACCCAGTTTCAAACCCAGTGTAAAAATGTGTAACAAGGCTGGTAGCACAGTTTTACACTCCCTCCACCACCTCAGTTGACCTTGCCATCTTCTTTCTATTTCAGAGAATACATCTCTGAACATAGGACTGGTCCTATGTGTTGAATAAATAAACAAATCTACTGACAACCCTGGATTTTAATTAATAATCAGAACTCCTGCAACAAGTGTCAAACCATCGCAGTTTAAGTACCTGTTGAAGATTGCAGGTGTTTTACAAGGTCTAAGAAGAAATGGGGTCTATTGCCGCCAATTCGGGCAGGACAAGTAGTGCACTAATGGAGCTACTGTACATTACTTTAGAAAAGTGTTTTTTACTGCTAATGGCAGACAGTTTGAAACGCAAAATCGAACTCCTGGAATTTGGCTGAATCATCCACAGGGTACCTTCTCATCTCTTGTAAGCTATCCAATTCATGGCTGTAAAATGAGCCCTTGGAATCTGATCCTGGTATTGTTTTTGGAGATACCTCCTTGGTAATCAGAAAGAGAAAAAAGGTGTGGTGTGTGCATGCGTGTTTGGAATGAATCTCACACATTGCACCAGGCAGGAGGAGGGCGGCTTGGTAATCAAGAGATGGTCAACTGTAACTGCTGATTTTGACTAGGAAAGTGTCACATTTTGGAATCTTGCCGTGGTTACTCATACTAGACCCCTCAATATACGGTTTGAATCATTTGGATGCAGATACAGAACAGAAATTACAGGGGGTGCATTGCATTTACATCAAATGGAAAACAAGACCTGCCCTGAAATGCACCCCCCACCCCCACCCCATGATTTTCTGTTCTGTAAATCACAGCATCATTATAGACATTCTATGGGCTCGACACCGGGATACAGGCATTTTTTGGAATGTAGCGCCCCCATCTGGTTCTATGTCTGATGGGTGTCAGGCCAACTTGTAATTTAGCAATTACCATCAACTGCTACCAGCTGTTGCTCATGAAGTTAGTTGACTTCAAAAGTCGTCCGATTGTTTCTCTTCCGCATGTTTCCTGTATCTCTCTTTGCTGAAAGATAACTTTGTAAACACACAGCAATCTTTCAACAGGTAACGTCTTTCTCATTTTTAGCTGGATCGCTTGTTGATTTGACTTTGGTTGGATTGTCTGAGTTCCGAGAAATGATGACGTCTAGTACGAAATGCAATGACCTTAAAACCAATCTGTCATTTCAGGATAGGCAAAAATTCCCTTCAACGATCATGTGGACCATTCTTCTCTTTCTCTGTGCTGTGTTTGTCCAGAGTGGTGCAAGAGGTGAGAGGCCAATTAAGTTATGTTTAAAACAAACTAGTGGCCTACTGACAGCTACAATGGCATCCTTTTATGTAGGCCTAATGATTTTGGCACAATGAAAAACATCCATTAAACCGCACAAAGCCATTTTCCACACATGGTTGTAAAGATGTATGTCTTTTGACAATGTTAATAAAAAATAAATTAAAAAAATGCACACCTGACAAGTAGGCTAACCTACTAAATGAATAGTACTTCCATTTGACATAACTGCTGTCCGGTGCTCAATCTCCTTATTCGGAGACCTCCCGTTGACCTATAATTTCTTTCAGGAGAAAAGGACGACCGAAACAAACGGAATGAGACAATATTAAAGCATTGTCCCTCAGAGTGGACCGAAAATGGCCAACGCTGTTACCTGCATGTGTCTGCTCCAAAGAATTGGGTTGGTGCCGAGGTAACTATAGGCTACCAAGTAAACATTTGTGCGCTCTTGCATCAAATACCAGATTACTGGGTCTGGTCACTTGATTTTCCTGTCAAGGCTCCAATATTTTCTTTTTTCTTAGCACTACAGCAGCATTGTTTGGGTTTGGGAGCTAACCTAGCCTCTGTGCACAGCTTAGACGAGTACACGTTCCTCCAGCAATTGGTCAGCAGCAATAGCCACCCTGTGACATGGATTGGAGGTACCGATGCTTTTCAGGTGAGCATTGGATTCATGGATGTGCCATAGGCTGTGGGATGCGTAGCGTACTGATGCCTGTTTTCTTGACATGAAATTGTATTCTCTCTCAGAACCGGGTGTGGTTCTGGAGCGATGGGTCCTTGTTTCACTACTCTGCCTGGGCTGCTGGGGAGCCCAACAATGCTGGCGGAAGGGAACCATGTATAGCGATTAACTGGGGAGGTAAGGTATATTGACTTGGATCTATTTCAGTCCCTGTGCTTGTCTGATTGTTGCCATTGTTCTTCAGATGATCACAAATGGAACGATGCTCCATGTCACCTGAGACTCGGCTTCATCTGTTCCTTCAAACTCTAACTCTTGACACTTGATAACACATTGTGCAATTGTTCTTTCAAATTGAGACGACAAAAGATGAGAAGCCTCCTTACCTTGTGTACTGTGACTCGTCCTGTGTGTAATGTCTTTCAGAATAAATGCCATGTGGGTTAATTGAATAAATTGCTGAAACAAGTTTTTATTGCCTTGTAGTGCTGTTTTCACACTAGAGGGAGACATTGGATCTTGCATGGTTCACTGGAGTATTGACGTGGATGGTTTGGTAACATGACAGGCAGGCACAACTCCGTTTAGGACCTAGCTGTGTGAGTTGTCTGCCTTTCACCACGTAGATGTGTTGCCTAGATACAGCCTATGCTGTTTGACTGCCAATGTTTGCCTTACTTTCTTTTAATCAGCCAGAAAAGATCTAACCTGGCCCGGTATACTGGTGAGACTTGCTGCCAAAGCTTTTACAGGATAAAAAAAAAAGTGGTTTCCTTGGAGTTCTTTTGCTTTATTCACATTCTGCCCCTCAAACACCTTCCGGGTCACTTGGCATGGCCTGGTTGCAAGTTGCATTACTTGTTACAATACCCTCCCATCAACTCAATTTTCCCAAGGAAGTATTTTATTGTAAAAAAAAATAGGGTTTGAGCCCTATCCTTGTTGTTGAGTCGTAGGACTTGGATTTACCTATTGACTCATTACAGCTGAACGAACACCTCGAACTCCTTGGTTAAACCACACATCCACAGTTCCCACATTGTATCAAGGTCAAGTTTAGGCATTTACCAATTGGTGCAGGGTGTCAAGTGTTATTCATTTTGAGATGCTGTTTTTTGTCTGCGGATTGTGTGTAAGCGTCCTTTGCCAACTGTGAACTTGCCATCTGTTTTAGCCTTAGAAATATCACACTCGGGCCCAGAATCTGATGTGTGAATGAGAGACGGAGGACGAACGCAGAGGAGCACAGTGGGAGCCACGGAAAGAGAGCAATTCACACTGACTGTTTCACACCCAAGTACCCCCCGAGGGGCTGGCTAATGTGCTGTGAGCTCCAGGCTGTCAGCCTACCAGCTTCATCCATCACCGGCCATTCAATGGGAGAGGGAGGATGAGCTGAGCTGCATGCGTGCCAGATTGTCAGGCTGTCATGATGTACTGGGTTTAAATGAGTGACTTCAACCTAGTACAGAGGATATATTGTTATTTAAATGCTTATACTATTCTAGAATCTACTCATTTAAATAATCTTGAAGCATTATTCACAAATAAATGATCCTTAAATGCATTACACGTCATTAAGAACAGCTGTGATATTTAGTTTTACAAGCTGTGCTGTGATAGATATCCATCAGCAGTAAAGACAGTATCTTGTATGCCAGTTTTCTGGCATCTGATTGGCTGCTAGTATATTTTGAGTTAGACTGAACATTCTCACACATCAAACTCTGACCACATACGCAGCAAAATAACCACCAGTGAATGGGCAACACTGCAAGTGTTTAAGGGGACATCACTGACACATTGGTCTTGTCATATAGATGACACCTCAACGGATGGACCAAGCATCAACAGAAACATGAACGCTCCCGTTGTGGAAACAGCCTCTCTGTACAGTAGCCTGGGCTTACAGTTAGGGCCAGTGTTGTGACATGCCCAAGACTGTCTTTCATTCCAATGTCATTCATGACTGGTTGGTTCAGTAGGTTGAGGGGTCCTCTTTATGGTCCCCATACACACAGGGAGTCCAACACAGCTACCCCAGCAGAAACACAGCACACCCGCCCTCCATGCTGCTGATTTACTGGCATGGGAGTGTGGGCGCTACTGTAGTAATGACACTGAGATACGATTCATTAACTTTCATGAAAGGCGCTCTCTGATTGCACTGGCATCAGCCAGTAGGACAGCTTAACACACACAGCTGGGTTCTTGTGTTTATTTGTGTGTCAGAACTGTCTTAGAGATGCTGGTCTAAGACAGTGTGTGTGTTTGTGTGTACGTGTGTGTGTGTTTGTGTGTGTGAGAGTGAGAATCAGAGAGACTCCGTCTGTCTTACTACCATTGGCAGCATGCCTGTGCTCCTGCATATGCACCCATCCATACACCAGCCTATAGCCATATGGACCACTCAACAAGGAGTCTGCTCTCTGCTCCCTTTCTCTCTCTCTTTCTCTCTCTCTCTCTCTCTCTCTCTCTCTCTCTCTCTCTCTCTCTCTCTCTCTCTCTCTCTCTCTCTCTCTCTCTCTCTCTCTCTCTCTCTCTCTCTCTCTCTCTCTCTGTCTCTCTCTCTCTTTCTCTCTCTCTTTCTCTCTCTCTCTCTCTCTCTGTCTCTCTCTCTCTCTCTCACTCTCTCTCTCTCTTTCTCTTTCTCTGCCCCCCCCCCCCTTCCCTCACTGTATCTCCCTCCTCGACCTATCTAAGGTCATCAAGCATAGCTTCCTAATTACAGTAATGAAGTCAGATGCAGAACCAGACTCTGAAAGAAGGAGGGGCAGCACAGCGGGGGATCAGGGAGTAGGGGGGAGGGCAGCGAATGAGGAAAGGCAAATAGAGGGAGCAAGGGAAGAGGAGGGAAGGCCTAAATGAATGTAATGGATCCGTGGGATGATGAATGAAGGCCACAGCAGCCCCTTCCGAACCACTTACCTTAGACAGAGGCTTGGAAACAGTATCAAACACGCGTTTGTCAAACTCTGTTTGATGTACAAGGCTCTCAAAAGATCTTTTGTATTTCGAGAAATGTGAAAGGGGGGAATTCTCCCTTTCTACTTTATTGAACGTGCCTCTTCTCTTACAGACAGAGTCTGCTGTAATCTGTCTCCCTCCCACGATTCAATGGCTTTTATTGGCAAGACAATAAACTCAGGCCAATCGCTTAAGTACTTGCCTTGACATAATTTGTCTGTAAATCTATATGGTTTTACACACTATGTTAACGGTCAACAAAGAGGCGTTTTCCCCCCTGGTGGAGTGATAGTTAGGAACGTGATGAAGGCTGTGTGAATCACCCCAGTTTAGCTACCAGAGCTCAAGAGACACTGAGAGAGGGGGCTTCAAAATACTGTAAGAAAGCCCTCCTTCCCTCCCTCCCTCTTTCCCTCCACTGCTCATCCCTTTCATCCTTTACTCTGACCGCAGCAGAGGACAGGATGGAGAGATGTCTGATGGAAAAGAGAAAGGAGGAAGGAGCTGGGAGGAATGGAGAGAGAGGAAGAGAGAGAGATGGAAAGATGCAGGGATGGAGGCATAGACAGAAGGATGGTAGCGGCTGTTGGCAGCTGAGTGTGAACTGCAGCCAGGGCCTAATGGTGTGGTCAGTGCCAGTCAGACCTGACCCCTGACCCCTGGAGCCAGGCTTGTGAGACAGAAATGGATTGCGGGTCTGATCTTACCTTGGAGCTTTAATGCGGATGTCTGTGGTTCTCTGTCATTTATTTTAATAGATACAGACTCTCTCTCTCTCTTTCTTAGAAGGGTTGCCCCCCATACCAACATCCACATCCAGTAATAGTAGTTCTTTGACAGGTGGAATTTGGAGCCAGACCGTCTCAAGTCTGGCATACTCTTTCGATTCCAGAGGAGAAATGGAGAAAGAGAGAGGGGGAAAGTCATGGAGGGAGACAGTTTGACTAGAAGAAAGGGAAAGGGAGACAGAATGAAAGAAGGCGCAAGAGATGGCAGAGGCAGGGAGAAAGGGCAAAGGGAGACGAGACAGAGCATGTGCCCGGGTGTGTGTGACATGTGACGTGGTGGTGTGGCGCCGTGCAGCATGTCGCCCTACCTTCCTGGCCCCGTGTCAACACCTCGTACTGTGTTAGTGTCGAGCTGGCTGTCTCGGCCTCCATCAGGAGTTCATCTGGCGGAATCATCCCTCTGCCTGGTCGTTCATCACTATCACTTAGCTTGGACACCGCTGCTCACGTTAGCATTTCAGAACATGAGGAAGACTGATCCTCTCCTTAGGGTTTTAGCACAGTTCTCTCACCTACTCAGTTTCCTACCCAGATCATGTTTCTCAATTTAGGAGACCCAGGATTATGCAAATAATCAAATAATTTGGACTCTCCTTTTAGCTGCTTGACTAGAGCAGAGAACGTGTTTTTATGTGGGGAAAGTGGGTGTGAGAGAGAGGAAAACAGTGAGTGTGTGTGTCTGTGTGTGTCCATGCAAACTAGCCTGTTCGTATAACCTGCTGCCTTTCCCACGGTCCATGCATGTGTGCTCACAAACGCTTGGACCTGTATGTGAGCACACACTTGTATGCGTCCGCATGTGTGTGTGTGTGTGTGTGCACCCCCACGTGAGTGTGTGAGTGCGCTCATGTGTGCAACCATAAATCTTTCTTCGTCATACTCAGACCTGCATCCCCCCTTCCCCACCTCTACATCACTGCCCTTCGTTGCATTCCCTCCTCCCTCTCTGTCTCTCTCTCCCTCCCTTTCTCCCTCCTTCTCCATCCTCTTCCACTCCACCCACCTTGTTATTCACCTTGTTTCTCCCCGTACGTAGTTTTCTCTCCCTCTTCTCCCCTCCTTCTCCTCCCTCTCTCCCTCCCTCATTGATGGTGGAGGCTATGTGAGTGGAATGTTGAGCTGCTGATCACTATTCCAATGGCGACGGATGGTAACAGGCTTGAATGTCAATTCTCTGCCTTGCCAACACAACCCTCTCTCTCTCTCTCTCTCTCCTCTCTCTCTCTCTCTCTCTCTCTCTCTCTCTCTCTCTCTCTCTCTCTCTCTCTCTCCCTCCCCCCCTTACTCTCTCTCTCTCTCTCTCTCTCCCTCCTTCTCTCTCTCTTTCTCTCTCTCTCTCTATCTCTCTCTCGCACCTGTCTTTCATTCCTTCATGCACTTTCTCTCCTCTCTCTGTGCCTGCGCTCTCCTCCTATGTGCTTCTCTCTCTGCATTCTCCCTCTTCCTCTCTCCGTACCTCTCTCCCCTGGCCTGGTCCTCCCAGCCTGGTGTGAACAGAAGGACCACACAGACGCCTCCTGAAAGGGAGGACAGGGAGGGAGGACAGGGAGGGAGGAGGAGGGAGGGATGATAACACACTGCAGTTTTACATGCAGATAAAGGAGGAGAGAACACACCGCCCTCCGGCAGGGGACACACGTCAAACTGTGTGTGCATGTGTGAGTCTGTGTGTGTGTGTTTGTGTGTTTGTAAGCAGAGTTGTGCGCATGAGTTTATGTTTGAGCAGTGTGTTTGAATGTGTTTGTGTGTTATGCTATGTACAGGTCTCCATCCTGTCCTTGGAGTGTGTTTAATTGGTTAGCAAACAGCTTCTATCATGCTGTATCTCAACATGAATGCATTAAATAGGATCTCCTCCATAGCAAACACATGTACTGTACTTCCTTTGACACAGTCATACTTCCTCTGACACAGTCATACTTCCTCTGACACAGTCATACTTCTTCTGACACAGTCATACTTCCTCGTGGACACGTAGTCTGCATTAGACTCAGCTATGTTTTGAATTTGAGTTTTCTCACTTTGATGATCTGTTGAGGTAGCCGAAGCTGGATCAAATGTTGCATGTTGGAACACTCCATAATCATACCCACCATGACCACCATGACCCACAGGGCAACACATACACAAAGAAACAAAAACCAAGCCAAAGACACTTGAAGAAAGTGAGACAGACAGACTGAGAGAGAGAGAGAGAGAGAGAAAGAAAGAGAGAGAGAGAGAGAGAGAGAGAGAGAGGGAGAGAAAGAGAGAGAGAGAGAGAGAGAGAGAGAGAGAGAGAGAGAGAGAGAGAGAGAGAGAGAGAGAGAGAGAGAGAAGGGATGTGAAGGTAATTTATAGAGGGATGTTTCCTAACACTCCCGTGGAGCAGAAGGTTTATGAGGCCTGTCTCCCACTGTGATTAGGCGTCCCTTTCCCCGTATCCTCTCTGAAAACACACACACATTCACTTGTGCACTCATTTTTCTGATGTAAGCAATATATACAGCCTGTGTGTGCGTTTTCTGTGACATGTATTTCTGTGGAAAGAACGTCAGAATAAAGAGACAGAGGAGAGAGAGAGGGGAGAAAGAGAAAGAAAGAGAAAGAGGAGGGCGAGAGACCGAAGAGAGAGAAAGAGGAGAGCGAGAGTTGGAGGAGAGAGAGAGAGATAGGTTGGTTTTGAGGATGGGGCTCAGGCTGCACGAGGACATGAGACTTGTCACAGAGTCCATCTCTGTCTGTGCGCCTCTCTCTCCTGTTCCCCCCCCCCTCTCGCCTCTCTGTTCCTACCCTCGCGCTCTCCCCTCCCCCTATCCCTCCTCCCACTGCTGCCTGCCTTGCTCACTCTCTCGCTCTCTCTCTTTTCCCGGCGCTGGTGCACACGCTCATAATCGCCGTCTGTCCATTTGCCATTCGGATGAGGGTCTCTCTCTCTTTCTCTTTTGCCGCCGTGGCAACTGCTAAACGCTAACCGTGCTGGAGCTAAGTATCGGTCCATGGAGCAGGGGGCCAGACGGGTGAGTGTGTAAGAGAGGGATTTTCCCTGTCTTTTCTCTACCTCTTCTTCCTTCCATTCTCTTTCCTCCTCTCCTTTCCCCCCCCCCCTCTCTCTCTCTCTCTCTCTCTCTCTCTCTCTCTCTCTCTCTTTCTCTCTCTTGCATCCTTTTTTCATCCTCTCTCTCACTGCAGTAGCTATTCCTCTATTGTTCCTCATTATTCACCTTTTCCAATCGTTTTTTACCCATATCGCCCCCCTGTCATCCATCAGTCATGTTATCCTTCCTCACCTTCCTATCCGTCACCCTACAATCTCTCCTCTCTTTTTCTCTCCGGCTTTCCTCTCTTCTCACCTCCTTTCCCCTGCTCTCTGTTTTGATCTTCTCCTCTTTCTCACATTCGTTCCCTCTCTCCTGTCCTCCTACATCCTTCATCTCCATAGTCTGCATCCACACACATGATCCCCAAGTCAAGGAAACCACCCATTCAGACTGAGGTGTCCAAACATCTATGATCACCCCAACCTGCTTGTCCCTTTCACCTTCCTTTTACCCATCCCTCCATCCCCCCCTTCCTTTCCCTCATCCCTCCATTTCTTCATCACCATCTCTCCTGATTTCTCCCCATTACTTACCCCCCCCCCCCCCCCCCCAACCATGCACACACACCACACACGCAGCCATGCTGACAGATAATTGGTTAAACCAGCAACAATCAAGATAAATGCTAACCGCTAACACTATTGTTGCTAGCTAGCTGTTAGCCAGTCTGGCAGGGAGATGATGGCTCAAGATAGCTACCTTCTGGGTCCCTATCACCTTTTGTCATCTGTGTGTGTGTCTAAATATATCTCATATCTGTGTATGCGTGTGTGTGTGTAGTAAGCTTGGCACAAGGCTTCAGGCGATGTGAGGGGCGAATACAACAATGACAAACCAGTCTGTTGAGTCTGTTCAAGAACGCCCCAACCTCGGGGGAGGGTTAGGTTGCTCAGGCACGTACACACACACCCCACACACACACACTTTTCTTCCCTGTCACACAAATAGATTTACGTACGGACAGATATACATATATTTATATAAACACACACACATACACATACACAGGCATCCCTAAACAGTTTACACACCCACACAGAGACAAAGATCCAGGTTTCAGTGTGTGAGGCATGCATGAGATAAACAGGCAACCTGGGACCCAAGCAAGAAACTAGGATTTAGATCAGTGAGTCATAAGGAAGGCCGGTGTTTGTGTGTGTACGATGTGTGTGAGTCCTGAGGTGCACAACAGAAGTCATAAATGGTCCTGAATTGCTGCCTTGTCTCTGGCCCTGAATTTAGAACCCAGCAGATGTATACAGAGATGGATGATGAATGCTGCATGGACGATTATCATGTTTAAATACATCCTGAATCCACTTGATACTATATCAGCACCATTGGAAACCCATTTATGCTGCGTTGATGTGACTTTTACCAAGTGTCTGTTTGTGTATGCGTAATAATGCCTCCTTATGTGTGTGTGTGTGCATGTTTCTGTTTGCTATCAAGTCCCTGTGTGTGTGTGTGTGTGCTTTTCTCCACAGCATATCCTTTTGAGTGTGCATCCAGTACGTTTGTGTTTCTATATGTATTTGTATGTGTGTGTGTGTGTTTCTCGTGGGTTGTACTGCAGGAGTGAGTTTTAAGGTAAGATGCTGGGGTTCAGTGGTCCAGAAGCTAAAGGCCTAGCTAGCTAAGAACTTCAGCTCTGAAACAGTCATGCCACCTGACCCACCGTCCAATTCCAACACAACATTACTGCCTGGTAATGCATGTGATGGACCACTCTGGAATGCCATGGCAACAAGACAAGAACATGCAGAAAGAGGAGAGGGAGAGGGAGAGAGAGAAAGAATGGAAGTGAGAGAGAAAAAGAGAGGGAGAGAGAGAGAGAGAGAGAGAGAGAGCACTGTAGCCTAAAGGTCATCCTCAGGGAGCCACAGACCGTACTATTTAGCATTAGTTCAACATTCACCCTCTCTCTCCCTCCACATATCCCCCTGCACTCTCCACACCTGCTCCTCTTATCCCTTTCTCTCCCTGTCCCCCTGCACCTCTTTGCCAGCTGTTCCGTTTTTTCCATCGCTTACCCATTCTTCCTCACCTCATCTTCCTTCACACCCCTTCCTCATCCTCTCTTTCTCCTTCTTTGTGTAGGTGTCTTATTTCCAGTTCCTGTATCCAACACCTGGCCTCCTTCCACGGCAGCCGTCTTCACTGTGGTAACCTTTAAAGTTCCCAGCGTCCTTCACACCTCTAGCACCCAAGCGGCTTCCTCTGGGGGGTACCATGGCAACCCGCTCTTTTCCTAGGCTGCCTGTCTCTTGGCTCTGATGAATTTAGAGTGGGATTTGGGGTCATTTTGATGTATGATACGGCCTCAGACTCACACACGTACACACACCCTCACACACATAAGCGTGGATGCACGTGAGAGAGATACCTGCTGAAGACCCGTAGATGCCAGGCAACGGTTGACAAGGTTCCAGAACATGGGTTCTACTCAGTGATGTCACAAAGAAAGTGATAACGCTAACATGTAGAGGACAATGAACAGGATTTTGGAATTCTTCCACAATGTTCTACCTTTCTGACGTATTGGCGTCAAGTCTTCATGTCAAACTGTGACCTGTTGGATTTACCAAAACGTCCAAAAACCGAAGAAGTCCTCCCCTGCTCTTTCGTTCTGACTAATCATCTTTTTAATTAATCAAGAAGGTAGCGTGAAATCTTTCCCCATCCCTCCTGCAGCGAGAAGCACCTGAAAGCAATTAACTACGGAAATATAGATGTAGATAAGAGAGAGGGAGAGAGTAAAGATGGAGAGAGAGCAAGAGTAAAGATCGAGATAACAAAAGAGAGAGGGAGAGAGAGAGAGAGAGAGAGAGAGAGAGAGAGAAGAGAGGAACAGATAGACACATCATAGTAGAGAAGGAGGTAAAAATAGAAAGCGAAAGTGAGAACGGGAAGAAGGAAGGGGGGTAATAAAGGAAAGGGCAGAGGGCTGAAGAACAGGTGTGAGGAGTACAAAAAGAGAGGTAGGTGAAAAGGAAATAAACAACCTGTGTTAGGTGGAGGGGATTTTTTCAAGGAGGAGAAGGGGCGAAAGACAGGGTAGGAAGAGAAGGGGAATCAGGGGAGGGATGGATATAGAGGTGTTCAAGTATAAAGGGTTTACCTCGAACAGATAGCGGTCTGTGCAGGAGTTCAACCCTCTGACTGACAGCCAGAACTGGCATTGTCATTCCTTACACTCTCTCTGCTCTCCTGAAGAGAGAGGGAGAGAGAAGGAGAGAGGGAGAAGAAGGAAAGAGCCTGAGAGAGAACAATTGCCTTGGAAAGAATTGGACTGTCGCCACAATTGGGGCCAATTAAGCGAATTTGATTATATGCCTTAATCTTGCCAGTCAGGTAGAGATAGATAGCGACAGGGACGGAGGGAGGGAGGAAAGGCAGGGGAAGAGGGGCCACAGATACCATTATCTTCCTCCTCTTTAATTGAGTAGTTTTTCCCCCCCCTCTATCTGTTCATCTCTAAGTCAGATCTACTACTCCAGGAAAAGCTGGTCGCAGTGTACACACCTTTAACTACAGAGGCTGGGAGTAACAGAGTTGGGCAGCGGGTGGGGGGAGAGAGAGAGGGAGGG
This sequence comes from Hypomesus transpacificus, assembly GCF_021917145.1. Classification (NCBI taxonomy): domain Eukaryota; kingdom Metazoa; phylum Chordata; class Actinopteri; order Osmeriformes; family Osmeridae; genus Hypomesus; species Hypomesus transpacificus. The sequence goes on from NC_061063.1 coordinate 5,739,425, forward strand.
TAACCTGTTTGAAAAAATTGAAACAGAATGTTCTTTTTTGTCCCCGGCCCTTTGATTCGCTAGCAGCACACTCATTCATTTTGCCCCCTCTTCATCCCCCCCGCCCCCAACCAGCAAGCCTTCACCTCTGGCTGCACACCTCGCTCACTGCAGAAGGATATTTATTTCTCCCTCTTCTCGTCCTCCACTCAAGCCAAAGCGCTGAGATTGGACTCCTCTCTTTTAACACTCCAACACTGCGAAGGAAAACAACTGCTCCAAACATCAAGAGCACACGTCCCTCTTTACCCCCTCCTCCTCCGCCCTCCTTCCTCTTGGATTCCTTGTCCTCCTCTTCCTCCCTCTCTCCTACGAGACCGAGCCACCTTCCACCCTAAGGAATCTTTTGACATCGGTTGCTGGTGTTGCCTGATTCATTCTGTGAGTATTGTTCTTCACGTCTGTCTCCCTCTCTCGCTGAGGTTCTTTCCCTCCCTCTCTCTGCCTCCCTCCCTCCAGTCCTCCCTCCCTCCAGTCCTCCCTCCCTCCATTCCTCCTCCCTCCCTCCAGTCCTCCCTCCCTCCAGTCCTCCCTCCAGTCCTCCAGTCCTCCCTCCAGTCCTCCCTCCCTCCAGTCCTCCCTCCCTCCAGTCCTCCTCCCTCCCTCCAGTCCTCCCTCCCTCCAGTCCTCCCTCCAGTCCTCCAGTCCTCCCTCCAGTCCTCCAGTCCTCCCTCCAGTCCTCCCTCCCTCCAGTCCTCCCTCCAGTCCTCCCTCCCTCCAGTCCTCCCTCCCTCCCTCCAGTCCTCCCTCCCTCCAGTCCTCCCTCCAGTCCTCCCTCCAGTCCTCCCTCCAGTCCTCCCTCCCTCCCTCCAGTCCTCCCTCCCTCCAGTCCTCCCTCCCTCCAGTCCTCCCTCACTCCAGTGGCGCGGGACAGCGTCATTGTGTGTTGACAGGCTCTTCTCTGCCTGTTAGGGTGATTATATTACAAATTGTTTTATTTGCCACTCTCCTATATTGATACCGTGCTCACACAGGTTGACTGGTGGATTCTCTGTGTGTGTGTGTGTGTGAGAGAGAGAATACAAGAGAGAGCTGTGAATGTGAAGCTGTAAGAAAGTACCTGTTGTTGTAAATTGTATGTCTGCTCTCTTTCTGTCTCTCTTATATAGATATAAATGAAGACATATTTTCATAGATAGAGAGGGGAAGATATGCATCAAAGAGCCTAGGCCGAATTTGAACATGGGCCATGTGGTACACGCTCTACCCACTGAGCCACAGGGCGCCCCTCTCTCTCTCACTCACTCTTTCTTTCTCATTCAGCTCTCTGCCATCCAGTTGTAAGACTATTACAAGCTTCATTTGAGATGTGGTACAGTGTGGGAAGGAGAAAGGAAAAAGGAGGGAGAGAGAGAGACAAAGAAAGAGAGGAGGGAGGAGAGAGACGTGGAGGTGAGAAGTTAGGCCAGGGAGAGGTAAGGCTGAAGGGAGGAGAGAGAGGAGGAGGGGAGGAGGGGGGAGGAAAGTCAGAAAAGAATGAGGAGATTAGAATGGGTGAGCTGGAGATGGGGGAACAGGAGGGAAGAGAAGAGAGGTAGAGTTGACTGATGGAGAAAGATCTGTGACAGAGGTGGTTTGGAACAGATGTTCTTAAAACATTACACAATCTGTGACGTGGGTTTGATTTTCATTAGGTTGTAGTTGTTTTTCTTGGCTGTAGAACTCAGTTGCCAGGAGACAGGTGGTCAGGTGGGAGATATGGGTTCGATCCTCATGTAATATATGCAGGACCATGCTGTGATGATAATGTGTGCATCTCTGGTACTTCACGTTCCATTGGAAGCCTCAAAGCTGATGATTGCTGTGCTTTGGCCAAGTGTACTCCAGCACTCCACAGTATGGCCCCTATAAGCTGCAAAATCTCAGTCAAGATAAGATGTGGTTAAACTCTGAGTTGAAGTGGTTATATAAGGCTGGACATGTAATAATTAGATCCCGGTGACTCACAAAGGACTTCACAATAGATTTGCATGATTCCGGCTGATTTCTGCCACTCACTGACCAGCAGTCCAATATTTTACCAGCTGTCAGACAGAATCATGCTCTCTTAACCAGAGTGCATTGTGGTATACGGAGACACCCATGTCTCTGCATTAATGGAAGTGAACATTGATTTCAGCGGTTGGTTATCAACCGTGAGAGCATGTCCAGTTGTTGGAAAGTCTTTGAACATCCTGTTAGAGTCTGTTAGTATACTGTATCCATGTTGTATATTTAGGAGGTTTACATTTATGCATTTAGCAGACGCTTTTATCCAAAGCGTTTATTATATTATATGTAAGCTTATCATAGTTGTAACCTATGTTCTGAGTTCTTATATGTCATGTTATGCCAGGTTGCTTTGCGTCGTCTTGGCCAAAGAAGTTCAGCGCCCAGTCTGACCCTGTGTTGTTCTGCGCATCTTACAATAAAAGACTTGAACTTGATATTCACTCACGTCGATGCTGCATTGAACGTTGCCACCTGAAAAGCCGTCATCCAGCAGGTCATACATTTCTGCCCCGCAATGAATTCAGTTCACTAAAGAAGTGCTCCATATTTCAGCGATACCCAGACATAACTGCTCCATTCTGGGGTACGGGCTGGTCTGTAGAGGCCAAAGCTGGATGGAGAGATCCATCAGAGAAGCGTGAGAGAGCCAGTGAGCTGATGGCCTCCATCGCTCACAGTAGGTGATGGTGGGTTATGATTACCTTGGAGTGATTATAGATGCCTGGTGGCCTGAACGACCATACAGCGATGAACACCACTCTCCTGTGTGTGTTTAAAGGTGTGTGTGTGTGTGTGCGTGTGACATAGTGAGAAAGGTTGAATGTGTGTGTTTTGTAAATGTGTGTGAAAGAGAAACGTGTGTGTGTGTGTGCAGCTCCAGTCTGGGAGCTGCTTAGTCAACCGTGTTCAGTGGAGCGCGACGCAGGCTGCTCTTACTGCGGCATGTCACTGCCTCTCCAGCCTCCGCAGCACACACACACACACACACCCACCAACACACACACCCACCAACACACACACCCACCAACACACACACACATCTTCTCATTCCCCCTCCACCAATGTTCCAGTCAGAGGACAGCAAAGGTGGGATGAGGGCAAGGATCTAAGACTGCCCTCACTGGATTGTTCCAGCTGTGTTCTGTCACGCTGCTCTTGGACAGTGGGACATCCTCATTTTACTTGTCATTGTGTGGATGACAACAACAGCGTAGCACACCTGGCAGAGCAACCTTAGATAAGGTGATAGGTGCTGGGAGTCAGGACTGTTCTAGAACTTTGGCTTTGAAAGCTCTAAAATGTATTGGAAGAAGAACAACAACAGGGTATAATATGTCTGTACTGCAGACAAGGAACAGATTGTAGAATCTTAAAATCTACAACTATTTAATCTTCTTTATTTCTAGTTGTGGACTGGTACATTGATACAGGAAATCCATGCACTTACATTTTAAACATCATCTTGTGGTATTTAACTGACAATAAACCTCAAAAGAAAGAAAGACAACTACTTCTAATTTCATGGCACTGAGACTGGTAAATAAGCATTCAGATGAAACATGCTTCACTCTGAAGTGTGTGTGTGTGTTGGATGCTGCTTGACATTAAATTGGCATATTCTATTCTGTGAGACGTGGCTTGTTGTGAAGACCACCTGTGGAGAGGCATGCCACACAGTTGCTTCACCAGCCAACCAATCATGGTTTCATGATGTCATGTCTCATTTCCTGCCAAAACCAAAACAGAAATCTCTCTCTCTCTCTCTCTCTCTCTCTCTCTCTCTCTCTCTCTCTCTCTCTCTCTCTCTCTCTCTCTCTCTCTCTCTCTCTCTCTCTCTCTCTCTCTCCGTTGTTGTCTCTAACCCTCTCCGTTGTTGTCTCCCGATGTCAGCGCCCCTGCTGGGTAACGAGGCTGTTATCCTTGGTTACCGTTCTGTTGGTGTTCGTGGAAGTGGTGTTGGTGTGTGTGTTAGGGCGGGGGGAGGGAGGGGGGGGGGACCTTGGCTTTTAATTAGAGTCTGATTTCCCCAAGGCTTGCTCCAGTCCGGTCATCACTGGCCTTGGGAAAGCTTTCATTTCTCCGGGGCCAGAGGCCTTCAACACCGCCACACAGAAATCAATGGCCCCATCCCCCCGAGCCCCCACCCCCCTCTCCTTCGCTTGCAGAGCACCTCTGGGGAGGTGGCCATCTTGCCCTAACCACCCATCTGATTTTTGAGGGACAGTGGAAGGGAGGATGGGGGGAGAAGATGGACTGGAAGAGGATGGGAGGGAGATGAGCGAGGTGAGGTGAGGGACTGTCATACAGAGTGGGAAAGGTGGGGTTCTATTTATTTATCTACTGGCGTCCAGCTCATTGTGTGAATGCCCGGCTCAGCCTCCCCAATCTACAACTCTCTCTTCTCCCACTGGTGTACCTTCACCTGTCCTGTCCAGTGAGAGTCCACCCCACCCCCACCCCAGAGCTCTTACACCCCAGCTCAAACAGGAGCAATGGATCAAACAGAAGGATGCAATGTCCTCCTCTCCTCCCCCATGTGTCTCTCATCCCTCCTGGGTCACCTGCGGCCAGTGGACGTCAGGGGGCATCCTCCTTTCGCCTCCTCTTCCTCCCCCATCGTCATCCTCATCGCTATCTCATGTTCCAAGTGTTGCTCACACGTATGACACATGCCATGTGTCTGACACCTGAGTAACACTGTCAGTCTGTGGAGATCACACCTCCCTGGCAGAGCTCGTAGAGGCTTCACCCAAATGAGTGAAAACTCCCTGCTGTTAAATACCCGGTGGGCAACAGCTACTGACAGAGATCTAAAGGTTGGCTAAAGGTTGCCAGTTCAACTCCAGGCTATGTTCCCAGGCTTCGGGGCCCTCATACAGCTGGTCCCCACACCAACGAGAACACAATGGGGACCAATGAAAAGTCATCGATTGGCCGTCGGGGTGCCGAGTGAGCGGTCTCCGAGCTGGGCAGCTCTCAGAGACTCACTGCAGGGAGCAGGTTCATGAAGCTGGGGGTGAACTGGTGCCGTTAGAGTCCTTCTGCTTGTCTGACTCCTGGCCCAGAAACCACCAGCATCCTGCTGAGGGGACAAGCTGTGTTTGCCATTTAGTTGCCAATTTTACCAGCCAAATGGTTTCCAACCATTTGTTGAAGTTTGACTTTTTGTGCATGGTTTTCTATTCCTGGTGTTCTGTATGCAGGACGTCTCTGTGAGGCTGCAGAGTCCACCAGAGGAACTCATGCAACTCTGATGAAAACTCTTTAAAGCAGTTAGTGGTCATGAAGGAATGGAGGTGTGTGCGTGTGTGTGTATATGTGTGTGTGTGTGTGTGGGGGTGCGGGTGTGAAAGAGAGAGTGTGTCTTTGTAACTGAGAGTGTGCGTAAATGTGGAATGAGTTTGTGAAAGAGTTGTGTGTGTTTGTTAACATGTGCATGTCAGTACATGTGTGTGTGTGTGTATGTGAGAGAGAGAGAGAGAGAGAGA